>NC_033797.1:83583629-83656733 GCF_001876935.1 Asparagus officinalis | reverse complement strand
AGCTCTAACATAAGAGGGATCTCATCCAGAACAAAAAATCAATCATAAGCCATGTCATGTAAGCCACGATCTTAAAGGAAATACCCTACTCGCGCGAAACCAATATGAAAGCAAAATACGATAAATAATACTTATATATGTGTATCTCCTTATGCAATAATGAAACTTTTGTAATATTATTACTCAATCGCTCCACGGCAATAGGTTTTATCTCCCTATCCCGGAATACAATGGAATGACGATACTTTTGTAATACTCTTACTCAATCGCCTTGCGGAAATAGGTTTTATCTCCCTATTCCGGAATACAATGAAATATGCTATGCTCTTCATATTTATCAACTTAAATTAGGACAAAAAAATATGTTGACACCACATATTCTAAACATACGTGCATATATCTCGGTGTGCGTGTCCATAACTGGTGTTCACTGACATCTCAGGTGTTATATAACTCATAAACATTGAATCATAACAGTACAAGGTCGATAGACTAGCTCGAAAACTCAATAGTCGAACAAAACATGCACAGGGCCACTGACTGTGTGGCGGTCGACCGCACAAGAACGGCGGTCGACCGTACAAGAACGGCGGTCGACCGCGATAGGTTCCAGAGCCTACTCAGGCCTCTGCAGTCGACCGCTGCTATGGCGCGGTCGACCGTGGGTTAATATTCCAGATTCTCAATCTGGTTGTATGTGTCGTGTTCACGCCGTGTTTAGGTGATTCAATTATGATTAAAACAACATGAAACTTGCATGAGAGCATGTCTACAATAGATAAAAACTTATGGAAATAAAGTCAACATATATAGCATGATTATTTGCATAAAATTTATATTCAAAACCCTAAGTCATGCATAAAAACTCAAGATGAAGAATAAATCATCTTTCTTCAGATTAAACCACAATTTACATCATTCTAGATCTTACATACTTTTGTAAATTCGTTCTCAAACTTTTTAACATAGAAAGACCTAGTCTTTACATATATAATAAAAAAGAATTGACTTTTATTCATAAACTAGTCAATTTAGCTCTGCAAAACATGTTAGAAACTCTTTAAAAATGTTTTAAAAAACTAGGAGGGGGATTAGCAGAGATGAAATCGCCTGCGGTTTGTAGAAAACATTTAAGAAGTCAAACCAAGGAAGATCTATAACACAAACGCCAAAAATCATGCGAAAATCCACTTGAAAACCTCCAATCTTCTTCAAGAATCAAAATTAGGGTTTAAAAGGGTTTTGGTGGCTGTTAGGGTTCTTAGAAACTAAAAATATCGTGAATATTATATATATATATACCAGAAAATGGATATGGGCTTTAGAAAATCAAAACCAACTCAAAACAGGAATCTAACTTTCTGCAGGTTTCGCGGTCGACCGTGACGGTCGACCGGACAGGAATTTTCCATTTACACCTATTTGGTCACCGTGCATGTTTCGACTCTTTTCTTTCTCATGTATGAACTCGTTCATATTCAAAATACATGGTATCATACTCATACCCCATTTAATTATATTTATCAAAATAAATATCCATAAATCATAATTAATCTCATATTAATTATATTAACATAATTTTTGAGGTTTTACAGAGACCCCAAGAAGATGGCTGAAGCTACGATGGAGGCGGGAGTCTCCTCCACCATTCAAGGGGATACCTCAGGCTAGCCATCGGCAAAGATCAATCGTCCTTAGGCAATAGAGGAAACTATTGCTATTTGTTGCTGCTGCTGTTCCGGCTGAAGAAGCTAAAGTCGTCATAATTGATGACAGGTCACCCGTCAGAGAAAATGGGGCTGAGATCCACATAGCCGAGGGTGAGGAGGTCGAGGCGGTCCCTGATGAACCTGCCGAATCTGCCCATTTGTAGGGGAAAGAGACAGCTATTGAGGGGGTGCCTCCCACCCAAGGGTTTAGGTAATCGTCTCCTTACCGCATTGATGAGGTAGAGTAGAAAAATAGGATTAGCTGTGGATGCTCCTAATGGGCCTTGCAGAGTCAATCCTCGTTACTATAGAGAGTCATCTGAGAGTTCAGATACAAGCCCAGACAGTATCTTGACAAGAGGGCTGGAGGTCCAAAAGGTTGACCAAGAAAGGGTCTTGTTGTTACTAGTTGCCAAGGAGGCTGAACTGGCCATCTAAAATAGAGGCGAGGAGAAGTGGCTCCATGAGATAGAGATGCGGGAGAAGTTGGTTGACGGCCTGAAGACTTCGGATAGCAAGAAGTCCACCGAGATCAGCAAGCTCAAGGAAAACCTTGGCCATCTTGAGCATGAGCTCCTGGAATGGAATGATAGATTAAAATATCTATCTGAGGAGGTTGTAGCTGAGAAGCAATTGAGGAATGATACCTAGGAGTGAGCTCGATCGGATCGTCTAGCCACCCAGAGCCTGTGGGATGAGCTAAAAGAGGAGCAGATAGCTTTCAAGAAGCTCTAGGAGGAAAGCACTCATGCTATGTTGGAGGCCGAGCGGCAGCGCAAGTCATCCATTGTCGAGATCCAGGCTTTGCAGGGCTGTCTCACTCATTTGGTGTTCGAGGCCCATCATTTCGAGATCGTTGAGGGTTATTGCCATGACGCTAACGGAAAGGTGGTGGTGACGCTAGCTTGCAAGGAAGACTTTGATTATCTCTAGGTGTAGCTCCTGGCCGATCTTCAAGGTGATCCTAACCTATTCCTCTATCCTCTAAGGGAAGCACTCCTGGAGATAGAGAAGTAGAGGAGCTCGCACTTGATGGAGGAAGTGGCGACGAAGTGGACGGAGAGATGGCCGAGGAGGTAGACGAGGGCTCAGCTCATGACAGCTGGGTGAGCCCTCTTGATGGGAGAGAAGGTGAAAAGATCGAGGCTAAGGTCCAGTTGACTTCTCTGTCAACTTTCACTGTTGCTGCTTCTCCAAATTAAACTCCTGTTCCTGGCTCTGGTGTTGATCCACCCACTCCACTTAGTCCTGCTCGTGCCTTGAGTCCGACCACTTAGGGGCACATGTATCTTTTTCTTTCTTTCTTTTTTGTAGCACTTTTTTGTACTGTAAATTGTTTCAAGTATATGAATAAAAGATATTTTTGTTGATTTGAGCCATGTCCCTTTGAGATTATGTTCATATGTTTATAAGAGTTTGCAATCTTCTTTAAGCATGAGTTTGTTGTTGGGCCAAGGCGAATCGACTCTGTGTATGACGAGTTAAGCGACTTGACTTTGTGTCTTGGGTTTACTCGCGATGACACCAAGGTCTTGAGGTACGTCCCTTTGGCTTAGGAAGATGCCAAAGTCCTTGTATCAATGTAGACTGATTTGATGTGCCTTGATTTTACCCTAAATTGGTATCAATATCTTTTTGCCAATGACGTGCCTTAGTTTTACTCATAAAAATGATACTAATGTCTTTCGAATCGGAGTTGACCGAGTTGATAACATGTCTTGGTTTTATCCTAAATAGTTATCTAGGTCTTTTTGTCGATGATGTGCCTTGATTTTACTCATGAAGATGATACTAAGGTCTTTTGAGTTGAAGTCAACCGAATTGATGACGTGCCTTGGTTTTACCCTGAATAGATACCAAGATCTTTTTGTTGATGATGTGCATTGGTTTTCCTTATGAAAATGATACCAAGGTGAGTAGGAGTCGACCGAGTTAACATTGATCGAGTGTTGACAATTGCATATAGGTACATAACATAAAAAATATCTTATTTGAAGATAGTATCTTTGATTTGTTACATTGGAGAGTTTTGTGAAGGTGTATACACTTTCTGGACAAACTGTCAGGAGAGCCTTACGGCGTGATCTCTTGACTGTTGTGGAGCTTAGATGGGGATGGAAACTTCTGATGTTTGAATACAAGGGGTGGTTCATCAAAGGGAGATGAAGACGCCCCACGGTGGGCGCCAGTGTTGATTTCCTGAGACTCAGCAGCGAGATTAGCAGATAATTCCAAATCAGGTATGGAGCTTAGGGTCGATATGTACGGTGTGGGTTCCCTCATCCCCCAAGCAACCGGTCCCTTGTCTAACATGAACAAGATGCAAAATAAGTACGTTAGAGGACCAGAGTTAGGTTTTACGGTAATTTCTCTGACAATCAAGTTAGTATAAAGCTTGAGTTGAGAAGAAACCAATAAACTGAATAAGTTCTTAGTCCAAGTGTGTAGAAATGGCATGCATGTGGCCTTGAAAGAGGCCTGAGGATCTGCCTCTTGGTAGTAGGCGTTGAGCTCATATTTATACTCAACTGGGAGGGGTAAATGTGTAACTATGGCTGAGTTCAGTCACACAGTTGGATTGGTAGATAGCTTTACATGTATTGACTGACTGTGTGATAGGTCACCCTTGAATTGATATGATGGTGATTTTAGGGGGCGTGGTGCTGACGATAGGTGGTGATTCACGGAGGCTAGGGGGAACTAGCCATGATGACAATGGATAGCTGTCAGTGTGGAGTTCGAGGATGAACCGTCTTTTAACTTGGCTCTGTGAGCAGACCGACAAGTATAGCCTTTTTTGTCGGCCTCGCAAGTTGTCGACCGGACTCTAAGGGAATGAGGGTGGTCGATTCAACTGATGAGATCAAGTGAGAGTCTGACTCGACTTGGACCTACTAGGAAAAAGACCCATGCTTGTGATGCTCGAGCCGTCTTGGCTGGGAGTGAGTTGATCTGTTGATTAATATTGACCTGTGACACGTGTTGTTTCCCAAAGGGGGATTAACAATATTGACATTACATTTGTGATCCTAATTCTTCATCTCTTCTCCTTTGTTCTCTGTTTTCTGAAATCATGAAATGACAGGGGCTTAGGACTTCTGTTAAGGGTCTGTTTGGTTGATTTCATAAAAACCAAGAAATGGAAATGAAAAGATGGAAATATCAAAAAGTACAATTTCATTCATTTACATCCTTAAAATTCATCCACAACATTCAATAAAATATTATTTTTATCCAACAACTCATCCACACCATCTAGTAAAATATTATTTTCATCCAACAACTCATCCACCGCATCTAATAAAATATTATTTTCATCCAACAACTCATCCATCATATCTAATTAAATATTATTTTCATCCATAACATCACCAACTCATCTCATCTCATCATTTCAAATCATTCACACCATCATATAAGATGGTGACAACTCATCTCATCTCATTAACATTTTATTTTCACTCATTTCTTCCCAAAAAGCTAGGAAAACTATTTCCTTAAGTGTGGGTCACATCATCCAATAATATAATGACAACTCATCTCATCTCATCTATTTTCTTATTTTTAAGAATAAATCAAACAAAATAAAACAACCTATTACAAGAAATAAGATTCTTATAATTCATTTTTTTTACCAACCAAATAACATCAAAACAAGTTTTCTTAAAAAATCATTCACATCATCCTATAATAATGTGACAACTAATATCATCTCATCTCCATTTCTTTGATTTTCTTCTTTTTTTAGCCAACAAAACATTCTCAAAACAAATTTTCTTAGAAATAGTTTTCTATTTCTTTGATTTCCATCTTTTTTAGACAAACAAACAGCCCCTAATATGCGCGCGATTATATATTATCATTTTGTTCTAGTCCCGATATTTAGGGTGGCACTAGGGGCACACCACCAACCACAACCTCAACCACACCCCCTCGGTCACATCATCCAATAATATAATGACAACTCATCTCATCTCATCTATTTTCTTATTTTTAAGAATAAATCAAACAAAATAAAACAACCTATTACAAGAAATAAGATTCTTATAATTCATTTTTTTTACCAACCAAATAACATCAAAACAAGTTTTCTTAAAAAATCATTCACATCATCCTATAATAATGTGACAACTAATATCATCTCATCTCCATTTCTTTGATTTTCTTCTTTTTTTAGCCAACAAAACATTCTCAAAACAAATTTTCTTAGAAATAGTTTTCTATTTCTTTGATTTCCATCTTTTTTAGACAAACAAACAGCCCCTAATATGCGCGCGATTATATATTATCATTTTGTTCTAGTCCCGATATTTAGGGTGGCACTAGGGGCACACCACCAACCACAACCTCAACCACACCCCCTCTCTCATTGCTACAGTGCACCGGGCCCCACATGGGATTTTAAAATTTTAAAATCCCATGTGGGGCCTGGTGCACTGTAGCAAATGAGAGAGGGGGTGTGGTTAAGGTTGTGGTTAGAGGTGTGTCCCTATCATTTTCCCGATATTTATCTGTTTACTATTCTAAACAATAGAAGTATCTCGCTTGCTTTTATCCTGTTACCTCACTGTCACATTAATTGCTTATAGTTGACAGAGCACTCAACTGACAAGTAATAGCGTTCAGTATACGAAGTCCTCTTTCGAACTTTTACAGGTAGAAAGCTGGTGAAGCCAATTAAAAGTAAAATGAAGCGAGGAGATAGGGCGAGGGACGTCGGTTTCTTTTAGTTTCCGTCAAATGTACGGAGAATGAGATGCAAATTCGGAAAACAAAAGATAATGTGTTTCCTGCCTTGGACTTTGACCACAACATTCCAAGGGGCTGCTTTCAGCCTGTTTGTTTTGGTGGAAGGGATCAGGAACACGTGGAATATTAAAGTAATTAACAATTTAGACAAACAATATTCATAAGGGTTTTTTTATCTTGGGCCAAATGTTTTGCCGTCTTTTATGTTTAAGCACAACTATTTTGTGCTTATCTTGGAATCCAATCATATTTATGTATTTATCTTTAAAACCAAATAGTGTATTTTAGAGTTGGTGTATACTACAGTAATACTTTTAAGAGACAAAATACGAAACTCTACCCCTTCTCTTTTTGCTCTCTTCTTTATCTCTCCCCCCTTTAACTCTTCTTTCCCTTTCTGTGGCCAAAGCGAAACCCTAACACATTGTTTGGATTGAGGTTAATAGATGGAAGTTAAAGTAAAATTTTAATTTTACTTTGTTTGGGAGTTTTTTGAGGGATTAGGCGATGAAATGGAAGGTTAAATTTCCTTCAATTTTCCTCCCCTCCAATTTAGGGTATAAAGAATGCAATGAAAACCAATATAAAATTTTACATAGTGGATACATATCATGTATATATTACAGGATGAAGGCCTTACTATTACATAATCGTAGAATTATAGGGCATGTGCAAGCAAATACAGTAATCTTTAGTGGTCTTGGTGTATTTTGTGTATACAATGAATTTGGATATGACGTGTATGTAATGTTGATTTTATGCATGTAGCTCATGGATATGATGTGTATGTATTGTATATGTGATGAAATTTATGGGTGTGAATGCAAAATAATGTTATATGATGTGTATTTTGTATGGTTTATAACAGGTTGTAAGATATTCTGAAAGTATAGCAAGTTATTCAGAAAGTATAGCACGCTACTATGAAAGTATAACATGTTATTTTGAAAGTATAGTGTGTTATTATGAGAGTTCAACATGTTATTTGAAAGTATAGCCTGATATTCTGAAAGAATAGTGTGTTATCCTGAAAGTATAACATATTATGATGAAAGCATAGCATGTTATCCTAAAAGTATAACATGTGGTTATAAAAGTATAGCACATTATCCAAACAATATAACATGTTATCCTGAAAGCATAGTTTGTTATCCTAAAAGTGTAGCGTATTATTATGAAAGTATTTTGTGTCATCTTGAATATAGAGTGTGTTATTATGAAAGTATAGCATGTTATTATGAAAGTATAACATGTTATCCTGAAAGTATAACGTGTTATCTTGAAAGTGTATCATGACATCCTGAAAGTGTAGCGTGTTATTATGAAAGTATAATGTGCTATCCTGAAATTAGAGCATATTATAATGAAAGTATACCAGGTTATTCTAAAAGTTTAGCATGTTACTATTAAAGTATAGCGTGTTATTCTAAAAGTATAGCATATTATTATGAAAGTATAGCATGTTATTTGAAAGTATAGCATGATATCATTAAAATATAGTGTGTTATCCTGAAAGTATAGCGTGTTATGATAAAAGTGTAGCGTGTTATCCTAAAAGTATAGCGTGTTATTATGAAAGTGTAGCGTGTTACCCTGAAAATATAGTATGTTATTATGAAAGTATAGCATGTTAATATGAAAGTGTAGCATGTTAGCCTAAAAGTGTAGTGTGTCATTATAAAAGTATAATATGTTATCCTGAAAGTAGAGCATGCATGTTATTATGAAAGTAGAGCATGTCAATACGAAAGTATAGAAACTTTTAATGAAAATATAGCATGTTATTTCCTATTTTTGACTGCTATACTTTCAACTTTTGGTACTATACTTTCATTTAATGCTCTTATACTTATGTATTTTCTATTTTTGGTGATATACTTATGTCTTTTATTATTATATTTAGAATCTTTTGCTGCTAAACTTTTAATTTTGGTTGCTATACTTTCATTTTATGCTGTTATACTAGTGTCTTTTCTAGTTATACTTTTAGTATTATAATTCAAACAATTGTTATCCTGCTGTCTTTTCTAGTTACGCTTTTAGTATTATTTTGCAAACAAAGCTCAAATCAAAATATACACACAATAACATTTACAGAACACATTCTAGTTACAGCTCTTCTATTTTTTACATCGATCTAAAGCTCATCACATTTCTTGCTTGTAACATTTTACATATTTCTATCTCCAATCAGCAAATTATTTTGAAAGTGTAGCATGTTAGCCTAAAAGTGTAGTGTGTCATTATAAAAGTATAATATGTTATCCTGAAAGTAGAGCATGCATGTTATTATGAAAGTTAGCATGTTAATATGAAAGTATAGAAAATTTTAATGAAAATATAGCATGTTATTTCCTATTTTTGACTCTTATACTTATGTCTTTTCTATTTTTGGTGATATACTTTTTTTTGAAAGATAAGTAAATTCCATTAATACCAAAACACTAGTACATATGTTACATCAATTGGCTAGGCAACTCTGAATATCAAACTAGAGAACCTCTAGAGAGGGGAGAGGACCCTGGCTGTCACCCTCAACTAAAGAAACCCTAGAAAGATACCAGAATGACCCAAAGCCAAAAAAACAAAAGGAATAACAATACTACCTCCTACACAAACAATATAGTTCGAAAGCACTAAGAGAAAGCACTACCAACACAGCTTAGTGGGTCCAAACCCCAATTTGCAAGAATAACATCATTTCCAGCCTTCCAGTTGCAAGTTCTAAGCAATACATTAATATCCTCATAAAGTCTCCTAAACACCATTATCTTATGCATCCGTTGATCGTGAAAGATTCTTCGATTCCTTTCTTGCCAAATATGCCAAACAGTTACGCTTAAAACTAATCTAGCCAGTTTATAAGTTCTATCTTTCACCTTGAATTTATGTTGAATTTGTAGCGCTTCAGTTCTAAGGTCATGAATATCAGTAACATCCAACTGCAATTTGAGTTTACAAAGTTTCCAGATAAATGCTGTAAAAGGGCATTGAAAGAAAAGGTGATCTCTAGACTTCTTCTCACCAATACAAAGAACACAATCTTCAACTGAAGAGATCCCAAATCTGAAAAGCCTGTCTCTAGTAGCCAATCTATTGTATAGACTTTTAATCAAACAACAAGCCATTCTAGGATTTGAGGAAGGAAACCAAACCACATTATAAATATCAAAAATAGTATAGGAAGTCCTTACTTGATCCCAAGCCGAAGCAAAAGAAAAAGTTCCACTTGCAGCAAGCAACCAAACCCAATGATCTTTTTGTCCAGAAATAGGGATATTAGTTATAAAATTCACCAGAGGGATAAGACATGGCAAAACAATATTCCATTAAGAGTTATGAATGATGCATGAAACTGTCCAATTCTCTGTGTCAGTGAGTTGTGGCGTAAGATGATGAAGCAACTCAATAAGTATACCTTCATGAATCCATGGATCAAACCAAAGTGAAGTAGTCTCCGCATTACCAATAGATTTTCTAATGCAATTCAAAGCTTTGGATTTAAGCCCCGATAGATGCTTCCAAGTTCCAGAATCCATTAAATTAAAAGAAGATACCCATAAATTACCTCCCTTGATATATCTGATATTCATCCAACTAGTCCAAAGAGTATTAGTAGTTAGGAGTCACCAAATCAATTTTAAACCTGCAGCCTGACAGAGATCATCTAATTTTCTCAGGCCAAAACCTCCTTCTTGTTTTGGCCTACAAACTCCTTTCCAGTTGATAGCATGCATCTTACCTTTCCAGAGAAAATTTGCAAATATAGCTTCCAAACTGTGCACAATAGAAATAGGAAAGTTATAGACAAAAAACCAGTAAGCAGTGGTACTATACAGGACAGATTTAATGAGTTCTAGCCTCCCAGCAAATGATAAGGAGTGTGTCATCCAACCCTCAATCTTATTCCCAACTTTATCAATTAGGGGAAGAAAATCCTTAACTTTAGGGTAATTGATTGATAGAGGTAATCCCAAGTATTTCACATGCAGAGTTCCTCTAGATATTCCCACTATAGAGCTTAAAACACTTGTATTAATGCAACCTTTACTGTAAAATATCCTGCTCTTGCTTCGGTTTATACTCAGTCCAGTATTCGGTACTAGGGAGTCTAACAAGGTGTTTATACCTTCGAAGGATTTCCTATTTGCTTTACAAAAAACCAACATATCATCAGCAAACAAGATATGAGAGACTTGCAGATCCTTGTTCTTCTTAAAATTTTGGACTTTCCCTGAGATGGTAGCTAGCTCCATGCTAATGGACCAGAATTCCATCACCAACACAAATATATATGGAGACAGAGGACCTCCCTACCTTATACCCTATTACCTGAAAGTAACCAGAAGAAGAGCCATTTAATAGGACTGAAAAATATGTTGTTGAAAGGCACTCCTTGATCCAATTGATCCATTTGACTGGAAAACCCATACAGTGCATAATATAGTATACAAACTCTCTGTTGATGCTGTCAAAAGTTTTGTGCATGTCAATTTTTAAGCGAGCTCTCTTTTCATGATTTTTAGAGAAATCTCTTAGCAACTCATGAGCCAATAAGGAACACTCACCTATTTGCCTCCCTTGAAGAAAAGCATGTTGATTCTTAGATATCAATTCTCCCACCACCAACTTTAATCTGTTACTCAAAATCTTAGTAATAATCTTGTAGATAACATTACAACAAGATATTGGTCTATAATCATTTATGGTAGTAGCTTCTTGTGATTTCGGCACTAGCGTGAGGAAAGTATGATTGATCTGTTTAAGAATTTTACCTGAAGAGAAAAAAGAATTCACTGCTAAAACAACATCATTCTTGATTAAGTCCCAATTATGTTGATAAAAATAAGCATTAAACCCATCTGGTCCTGGCGCCTTATTTGGATTCATTTGGAATAGAGCATCCTTAATCTCCTTGTAATTAATGTCCTTGCATAACCATTGTTTAGCTTCATCAGTTAGTATTCTCTTTACTGTTATTTTAGGAAACACATTCTAATATGAGGTTTGATTGAAAAGACCTTCATAGAAATTTGGAGCCATGAGCTTAATTTGGTCAAAAGAAGAGATGGGAGACCCATCTTGGTCAATAAGTTGTCTGATACTATTTGTAGAAATCCTTTTCTTGATAGCATTATAAAAGAACAGGGTGTTTCTATCCCCTTGTTGAAGCCATAATTGTCTACTCTTTTGTCTCAGCTCATCCTCTTCCTTACCTAGCCAACCATCAAGTTTGAAACATAATGCTGATTCTGTAGACTGCAGATCTTCATTTTCTAGGTCTTGGTTTAACTCATTTTGGATGAACTCCAACTGCTTAGATAACTTAATAATATTATCCTTAGTAGAAGAACCTGGCTATTTAGACCATTGTTTTAGAGCCAATTTTAGGTCCTTTAGCTTAGAAACCAGCATGAACATAGGAGAACCTGCATAAAATTTAACCCATACTCTTCTGACCACCTCTTCATAACCCTGATATTGAGACCAGTAGTTAAAAATTCTGAAAGGTAGGCCCTGAAAGAGTGCTGGGCATAAGATGGACAAGAGTCGGGGTATGGTCACTAGAAGAGGTACATTTATATTCTATAAAAGCTTGAGGAAACTGATCAAACAACTTTGAATTGCCCAGAGCATTATCCAACTTACCATAAATTCTGTATCTACCTTGTTGTTTATTATACCATGTCCAAGTTGAACCAGAGCTTTTGATATCAGATAGACCACATTGCTGTAGGCAATCATTAAACTCTTGAAGTTTCTTGGTAGTCAGTTTCATACCCCCAATTTTCTCTAAGGTGAATCTACAAACATTGAAATCCCCCACTAACAACCATGTGATTGTGTTAATTTGAGAATGTATATCTATAATATCAGCCCATAAAGATGATCTAGTTAATTCTGAATTTTCACCATAAATGACACTCAATATAAGAGTGAAACCTCCATTGTTCTGAAGCCTTATTGTTATTTGTTGTAAGGTAACAGATAATATTGCACCATTCCAGATATTTGCATCCCAAGCTACCCATATTCTTCCTCTACTAGAAGCAATATAGTTGTTGCAGTACGACCAATGAGAAGGTATACATTTGGAAATTCTGTATGCTTTAGATGATTTTACTTTGGTCTCTAACAAACCAACTACACTGGGCTTCAAAGATTTAATATGTCTTTTAATATCCCTTCTCCTACTCAAATTGTTCATGCCCCTAACATTCCAAAATAACATGGTCATGAGGTAGTATTTGAGGATGCCCTGGTAACTCTCTTAGGGCCTAAAGAAGAATCTCTGATTATCTTTACCTGGTTTTTCTTCTTCATCAGCAGCTGATATTTTTCATTTAACCAATCAGGGTTATCAATAGCAATAGGAAAATCAATACCTATCTCAATCCTCTTTCCCCCACCAGATTGCGAAGAATCATTCACCTCTATGTTATTTTTGGATTGACCTAGTTTACCAGTTTGGTGAGAGTTGGTATTTCTTCCTAGACTTCAGTTCTGGAGCATTTTGGTCATCAAGCTCCAAGAAAACTTTAGATTTAGAATAGACATCATTTATCGTAGCTTCATCAGATATCATATCTTCAGAATTAGCAATATCGACATTTGGTAGCTCATCTTTATCATCAACATCCTCCTTTATCATAGTAACATTTCCTTCAATTAATACATCCTCTGCATTAATATTTTCTCTCCTTGAAATGGCAGTAGCATAAAAAGAAATAGTATTAGCAGCAAGTAATGTATTAGCAGCAGGTAATGCATTAATATCTGTAGTGTCTTTACCAGAACAGCATGATTTGGCAGCTGCTTCTTGAGGAGCATAGTATCAAGAACAACTTTTGGATTATCAGAACCTATACCAGGAAAAACAAATTTACCTGAATTGGTAGTAATAAGATTTGTATCACCCATTTGCTGAAATTCATTTCTTGAATCAATAATGTCTGTCTTTGAAATTACTGTAATAGGAATCTCATCATCCTTACTCCTTTCAGCTTCTTTTACTGTTTCTTTAGGAACCCATTTCTCAACTAGAGCTATAGGACACTGATACTCAACATGTCCAAAAATTAAACACTTACTACATTTAGGTGGAACCCATTCATACTCCACATTAGTTTCTAGCCATTCTCCATTACCTAAATCCATTACTACATTTAGGTGGAACCCATTCATACTCCACATTAGTTTCTAGCCATTCTCCATTACCTAAATCCATCCTTACAGAATTTGGAAGCTTCACTTTAGAGGAGATCTCCACAAAACATCTATATTAGGCTAATCTCTCACCTGATGCAGTTGCTTGATCAATATAAAGAGGAATACCCACGAGACTAGCAATTCACCCAATAATATTATTAGACCATAGCTTAAGGTGCAGTGATGGAAATCTAATCCAAACTGGGACAATGTTAAGAAGCTCTCATTCTAAACCAATATTCTCAGTCCATTTTTTTTAGAATAATCAATCTTCCATCAAACAACCAAGGCCCACCATTTAAAACCCTGTTTAATTCTTCATTAGATCCAAATTTAAAGAAGAAAAAACCATTCTCTCTAGAATATATTTCAAGGAGCATGTAAGTTTCCAAAGACGACCAACACCTCCTTTTAGATGGGAATAGAAATGTTTATCCCCAAGAACATAACCAACTAAAGTGTTAGTCTATTTTTCAATATTTAGAATCTTTAATTATTATATTTAGAATCTTTTGCTACTAAACTTTTAATTTTTGTTGTTATACTTTCATTTTATGCTGTTATACTAGTGCCTTTTCTAGTTATACTTTTAGTATTATAATTCAAACAATTGTTATCCTCCTGTCTTTTCTAGTTACGCTTTTAGTATTATTTTGCAAACAAAGCTCAAATCAAAATATACACACAATAACATTTACAGAACACATTCTAGTTACAGCTCTTCTATTTTTTACATCGATCTAAAGCTCATCACATTCCTTGCTTGTAACATTTTACATATTTCTATCTCCAATCAGCAAAAGGACATGCAAATATGTCGAACTCATATAATCTAAAACTCATTTATATTAATAATTATGATCAAATCTATATCTGATGATATAGGGTTCATCGGATGGCCAAGCTCTATTTCTTAATCGAACAACCAGTTCACATAGATCTCATAGATACAAGCATTAGATTCATTTACTTTTAGAGATAAGCTGTTTTAAATGAAAAAATATTGTACAACATATTTTTATAGGTTTTTATATAAAAACCATCTTAACTTTTATCCAAATCGCTATGTATCATATTTATTTCTTTATTTTGATCAACTCTATTTATATTTACTTATATGCTTGCAATGTCACATCTTAATAACTATTCACCTTTAAAAAAATTAGAAATGCATATTTTACCCCTCTCCCCTCTCCACAACGTTCCTCCCTTCCCCTCTCCTCTTCCCCATCCTCCGTTCCCACCCTCTCCCCCTCCCTACCCTCCTTCACCTCCTCCCTTCCTTCTCCTCTTCCCATCCATGTCCTTCTCTATCTTGTTTATCATCTCCTCCACCACTAGAATTTATCCAAACCATAATCTCTTCCCTCCTCTCCTCCCCTTCCACCAATGGCCACCTCCTCCTCCTTCATCTCCTCTAGCTTTTGAGTTTCTTCCAACCTAATCCCTTCCCTCCTCTAATCCCGCTACCAATGGTTGTCTCTACCTCACTCCCTCTTTCCTTCTCCTTCTCCTTCTCCATCCTCACTTCCTCTCCTCCTCCTACTCCTTCCTCCCCTCCTCATCCTTCTACCGACTAACTCTCCTCACCTCTCTTCTACCACCGGCTCATCACCAACAACCTCCCTCCCCCTCTCCTCTTCCTCTCCTCCTTCTCTCCATCCTCCTCTCAAGTAAGATTGGAAGGTATAATAGAAAATTTTAGGTGACATTGCAATCATGTAAGTAAATGTAGGTGTAGGCTGTCTAAAAATCACAACAGATAGCTGATCCCCATCAAACACCGATGATGGAAGTTACAATTCGACGGCTTCCAGAAGGCTATAATTTGAAGACTTTCACGTAGATCGATAAATGTTATAATCTGACGACCTTCGCAATAACTGATGAAAGCTCTAATCAACAGCCTTCACAATCAACATCGGGAGTTACAATCTAACGACTCTAATATTTTTAAGGAGCCAAGACGAAGATTACAAGGTGACGATCTTTGCAACGCTCTAGCAAAAGAGACTACAAATTGACGGTCTCTTCATATCAAAACGCAGATATCTCTCAAACCGGAAGGAATTTGGCAAAACGAAGGAAGCAAACCGAACCCTATGGGGTAGGTTTAGTCGGCTTCGTCTCGTCGAGATAGCCGATTTTCATTTATAATTCGTCCTATTCCGACTTATGGTTTGAAAGTTATGACCTGTTCTTCGCAGCAAGTTATGTTCTGAAGTCCGTCTGTGAGATTGCACTTCTTCTGAACATTGGACTTAGCCTGAAGCTCATCGAGCCCGCCTGAGGTCAGGCTCGCCGAACCCGTCTGAGGCTCACCTCCGCATTTGAGATTCAAAACGCAGAGGTCATCCCCGCGTTCTAAACTCAAAACGCAGAGGTCATGACCGCATTTGAGATTCAAAATGCAGAGGTCGTGGCTGCGTTCCAAACTCGAAACGCAAAGTTCGTGGACTCAAAATGCAGAGTTCATACAGAGCCTAACTCTGTGTCCCAGGCTTAAAACGCAGTGTTCATACAGAGCCCAACTCTATGTCCCATGTCCAAAACACAGAGTTCATCTCTACGTCTCAGATGCCAAAACGCAAAGTTCATCTCTGCGTTTTAGATGTCAAAACACAGAATTCATCTCTGCATCTCAGATGTCAAAACACAGAGTTCATCTCTGCGTCCTAACTCTGCGTTTTAGATTTGCAACGCAGCGCGACCTATGCGTTCAGCCACCAAAATAGGCCAAACTCTGTGTTTTTAGTCTAAAAATGCAGAGTTCGGGCCCTGAACGCTATTTTTCAGCGTTTGACTCGTCCAAAGCACGAACTGAACGGTTTCTAAACCGTTTTCCCACATGATTTGGGGAGCTGTTTAAGGGGGCGATTACACCCCATTTAGCCCCATTTAGGAGCGAATTAAGGGGACGGTTATACCCCTTAATCCCCTATAAATAGTGGGAAACTCAAAGCCCCATTTAGGAGCGAATTAAGGGGACGGTTATACCCCTTAATCCCCTATAAATAGTGGGAAACTCAATTGAGTTCGGGTGGAATGGGACGGTTATACCCCTTAATCCCCTATAAATAGTGGGAAACTCAATTGAGTTCGGGTGGAATTTTTTGAGCTAGATTTTTGGCTCTGGGATTGATCCTTCTTTTTGGGCAGCAAAGAAGAGATCTTTGGCTCACTTTTTGGGGGAATTGCTGGAGCTTCCTACAGCGACAAAGTTCCTTGGAGCCTTCGGCCTTAGCTTGTTAAACCGATTTTCGGTTAAATCAACTCTTTCATAGAGTTTCAAACTGGTTTAGAGTTATCAACTCATCAAGAGTTCTAAAACTTGCTTTGCAAGTTCTCCACAATGTCAAATCATGAGGAGAAAATCACGTTCCAGTAAATCAAGACGTTCGGATCGTCAACGAGAAGCAAACTCGACACGAGCATTTGAGGGAGGCATCTCATCGCTACCGTGAAGAACCCAAAATTAAACAAAGGAGAGAATCCAGATCATTCTCCTCTCTTTTGTAATCAGGAAATACAATTGTAATTGAGATTAAAGGAATACAAATCAAATTTCCTTTATTTCTTTTTACTACAAATTTTCCACCAAACAAAAGATGACGACTCTGCTGGGGACTAGCTTCTCTGACGAAGAGGTGGTGGCGCAATCCGACGTCATGCTCATTGGAACGACCATTGAAACTCTGATCATCGTGTTCGATCAAGCCAAGTTTGAGGATGCCCTCTCCTCCGGGTCCCTTAGCCCCAAGGCTATGCGTAAGATCCACAATGTTTCTAAGGAAACTAAAGCTCCAGTTATGGCTGACTCATCGAAGGACTGTCTCCATTGGGGGTTGCACTGTTCATACAGTCCTCTCTCTAAAGGAGAGGACTTAGCTTCGGCACAACTCCAAAAAAGCCGATCCTCCAATCAACGCGAGCTTCACGTTTGTGAGCCTCAACACGAGCTCTGCATAAGCCAAGCTAAACGCAGCCCTCAGGGGTGCGTTTCCCAAATAAAACGTAACCCTCAGAGGCGCGTTCCAACGTCAAAACGCAGACCTCAAAACTGCGTTGATCTGGCAGAACGCAACTCTCAGGAGTGCATCCCAGAACCAAAACGCAACTCTCAGGAGTGCGTTCAAGATCCAAAACGCAGACTTACGAATTGCGTTAACCAACAAAAACGTAACCGGCAAAGGTGCGTTTCATCAACAAAACTCAGACTTCGGTCTAGCGTTAGTAAAATAGAACACCACCCTCGTGTTTCTTCTTCAGAACAAGATGCGATTCATCGTGTTCAAAAAGTTCAACGTGGATTCAAGATCCATGTTCACCAAGAGCCAGTCCTGTCCAATCATAGACTGGGGGTTCCAATTCGTGTCTCACGATTAGTGAGTAATTCTTAAGTCTTTACAACAGACTTAAGAGAGTTCATATCGAGAGAAAGACCGATGCAACAAGTCATTCATTCATTCTAATGTGAACAATTGATTCCCACGGTCCTCTCGGGATGTCAATGTTGCTCATATGCGGCCAAAACGTTGGTGTTTGACCAATTAACGAATGTTGCCTTACCCAACCAACGACGACGTTCGCACAAGAAGAAGTCTCTAGAGACCGAATATCCTGGGGCCACTATCAATGTGATCGGCAGAGGGAAAGCCTCAGGTCCTAGTTTCGATGACTCTGAAACAAGTCGTTCGTCGACCGTCAGAGAAATCACTAACGAGTTTGAAGGAATCTACCAACACACTTGGACTCAAACATGAACCATTCACCTTGTCAACTATCGGAGTTTAGCCAGAGGAACCAATTTCGAGGATGAACACTCAGCCATTACGGAGTCTCAATCGTCAAGTTCATTTGTTGAACATGAGAGCTCTGCTTATATGACGGAAAACCATGAAGATCTCACGAATAGACTTGATGAGCAGGAGGCCATGATCAAATCTCAGCAGGAGGTCATCAATGAACTCTTGGCCCAGATGAATCAAATCGTCACAGACAAGACCAAATCTCAGAAGAAGGATTCGCCACCTAGGCAAGAATCCTCCCAAAGAGGAAAAACGTCTTCATCCCGACTTCACACAAGCAAAGTGAAGGAAAAAGTGGTTGATGGTGCTGCTTCTGATCTAGAAGCCCACAACCTTAAATCTTCTTCTGATGAAGGAAGAGAGACGGAGAACGAGCAGAATCTCCAGTCTACCAAAATGGAAGAATTGAAAGCCCATCTCAAAGCCATTGCTAACAGAAGCGAGCTCCAATATGAGGGAGTTACCAGGCCCTATCCTGCCGAATGGGATGCAGCCCCTTATCCTCCAAAATTCGAAGTCCCGACGCTACAAACTTTTGACGGCACGGGATCACCGAACCAACATATCTATCATTTCAAGTCACAGACTGGGAATGTGATATCAAGCGACGCTATACTGGCTCGATTGTTCATTGGCACCCTCAAGGAAGTTGTCTTTGAATGGTTTAGGAAACTACCTTCCAGATGTATCCAAAAGTGGGTAGATCTAGAGAGACTTTTTTTGTCAAGATTCTTTGAAGATGATACAGAAGTCTCCATCCATACCCTTCTCGCCACTAAGCAGAAGAAGAGGTAGTCCGTCAAAGCCTTCGTCAAAAGGTTTCGAAATATGGCTCTACGATGTCCGATAGGTATGACACAGTCTAAACTGGTGGAGACTTGTCGACACAATTTGCAAACCGACCTCCTAGCCCGAATAGGAGTTGCAGAATGTCGTTCCTGGAGATAACTAATCTCTCAAGGCGAACAAGCTCAAAAGATTATTGTCAGGATCAAAGCTGAAGAGAGAAGTAGGCAAGATCAGCCTGAGCAATCGGACCAAGCCCAATCTTCTCAGTCATAAGAGGAAGATACCCCGGCTACTGAAGCTAATCTTCTTCAGTAGGATGGCTGATCCAATAACTATCACGTTAATAGTTACCTCTGATAGTCAAACTTGTTAGATAGTGTCCCACTAGGCGATGTGTCATGTCTACCCTTTCTCCCCTCTATGTTTGTTCAAGACTGGGGGTTGGTTTATTTGTAGTTCATTTGATTATGAATAATAATTTTTCTGAGTTGTCACGTTCAATAGAATACCTCTGTCAACCATAAAATCCGTCAAAACTATTAAGTTAACAATACACCTATGATAGTCCATTTCCCCCAAATTCCCCCACCAACCCTCTTCAAGTAGGATGGCAGGTCTATCAAAACTATCACGTTAACGATTACCTCTGATAGTCCATCAACTTGCCAATCCTCTCTAATAGGATGGCAGACCTACAAAACTATCACGTTAATAGTTATCTCTGATAGTCAAACTCATCAGATAATGGTCTACCAGGTGATGTGTCCCTATTCCGACTTCATGGATAGTTCCCCACAAGGCGATGTGCTTTATCTACCTCTTTTTATTCTCCTGCTAAGTCTTAATCAAGACTGGGGGTTGGTTACCTGAAATCTATTGGATTAAGAGTAACGAATCTTTCACATCGTCAAATTAACATTACACTTCTGACGATTATCACCCCCACAGAGTATGAATGCAGCTTGTATCACTCTCAATTTGTCACGTTAACAATACACATCTGACAATCAACTTATCAATCCTTGTCAATAGGATGATAGGTCATCAAAATTACTCAAATCGCAATCTTCCCCAGCAAGACGCTAAGTCTTCAAAATCTTATTCAAATCACAAGTATCAAAATTTATCGCTTCCGGTGATAAACTCACTTAGCAAGTTTGTCCAGCGAGACGCTAATTCCTAAAATCTTGCGCAACACAAATTCCTGTCACGTTAACACCATACCTCTGACAAATCAACTTATCAATCCTCTTCAATATGATGATAAGTCCACAAAGTTGCTCCAATCGTAACACAAATTCCTGTCATGTTAACACCATACCTCTGACAAATCAACTTATCAATCCTCTTCAATAGGATGATAAGTCCACAATGTTGCTCCAATCACAACACAAATTCCTGTCACGTTAACACCATACCTCTGACAAATCAACTTATCAATCCTCTTCAGTAGGATGATAAGTCCACAAAGTTGCTCCGATCGCAACACAAATTCCTGTCACGTTAACACCATACCTCTGACAAATCAACTTATCAATCCTCTTTAATAGGATGATAAGTCCACAAAGTTGCTCCGATCGTAACACAAATTCCTATCACGTTAACATCATACCTCTGACAAATCAACTTATCAATCCTCTTCAATAAGATGATAAGTCCACAAAGTTGCTCCGATCGTAATAAAATCCTATCACGTTTATATTACACCTCTGACAAAATTAACTTATCGACTCTCTTCAATAGAACGATAGGTCTACAAGTTCCTGTCAAGTTAATATCACACCTCTGACAAAATCAACTTATCAATCCTCTTCAATAGGATGATAAATCCATAAAGTTACTCCGATCGCAACAAATTCCCGTCAAGTTAACATCACACCTCTGACGACCAAATCAACTTATCGACTCTCTTCAATAGAGCGATAGGTCCATAAAATATTGTTAGGTTAACATCACACCTCTAACAGTCAAACCCCCCAATGAACTTGTTAATCCTTTTTAATAAGGATAGTAAGTTTTTATTATAAAATCACCAACGGATTAAAGATTTTCTGGAATTATCCTAGTGATAGTTAAGAAATTTTCTGAATTTCACTCTAAGTAAAAATTCACGCCAAGTTAATACTACACCTCTGGAACTTCTAATTTTCTTTTAGTGTTTCAAGTGAAAATATAACACAGGAAGAAATAGTGACAAAGCCTATGTATTCAACATTGTAGCACCAAAATCCATGTCTTTCACGCATGGGGGACTTTATCTCGAACCCTAATTAGAGATAAGCTTACGTCTAACACGCATTGCCGGTTAGTTTGTTCCGTGGAAATGACAAAGTCTATATATTCAAAATCATAGCATCAAGTCTAAGAGGGTTCATTCTCTTAGCACAACGTTATATGTGAAACAGATTCAAATAATTCACATGCTAGCCTGACTCAAACGGTAGTCGGTAAAGGCTTATCAAATCTGTTGATGGCTGAGGGTTTGCCAAAAATCCTATGCATGTTTGGAGGCCCATCGGCTTAATGGATGTGAGCCGAAACTTGAAACAGATGAGCTAAAGACAAGTCTCAAAGACTTAGTTAAAAATGCAAAAAAGCCACCTCCATGTCTCAAGTCAAAATGCCGAGGTCCTGCGTGGCAAATCCCTTCAACCAAGCTGCCTTCGAAGCGAGTGCAGAGAACAACTCCTTTGTGACAAGGAATCAACAGCTCCAAGATCAGAGTTGGGATCCAAAGTATTCCGAAAATTTGTCCCAGTCAACCGCGAACTTTCGAAAACTTTGGAGGGGGTTCATGTAGGATGTCTAAAAATCACAACAGATAGCTGATCCCCATCAAACACCGATGATAAAAGTTACAATTCGACGGCTTCCAAAAGGCTATAATTTGAAGACTTTCACGTAGATCGATGAAGGTTATAATCTGACGACCTTCGCAACAATTGATGAAAGCTCTAATCAACGGCCTTCACAATCAACATCGGGAGTTACAATCAGATGACTCTAATATTTTTAAGGAGCCAAGACGAAGGTTACAAGGAGACGATCTTTGCAATGCTCCAGCAAAAGAGACTACAAATTGACGGTCTCTTCATATCAAAACTCAGATATCTCTCAAACCGGAAGGAATTTGGAATATTGAGAAAGCAAACTGAACCCTATGGGGTAGATTTGGTCGGCTTCGTCTCGTCGAGATAGCCTATTTTCATATATAATTTGTCCCATTCCGACTTACAGTTTGAAAGTTATGACATGTTCTTCGTAGCAAGTTATGTTCTGAAGTCCGTCTGTGAGATTGCACTTCGCCTGAACATTGGACTTAGCCCGAAGCTCGCCGAGCCCGCCTGAGGCTCACCTCCGCATTTAAGATTCAAAACGCAGAGGTCATCCCTATGTTCTAAACTCAAAACGCAGAGGTCGTGACCGCATTTGAGATTCAAAACGCATAGGTCGTGGTTGCGTTCCAAACTCGAAACGCAGAGTTCGTGGACAAAAAAATATAGAGTTCATGCAGAGCCCAACTCTGCGTCCCAGGCTCAAAACGCAGAGTTCATACAGAGCCCAACTCTGCGTCCTAGGTCCAAAACGCAGAGTTCATCTCTGCTTCTCAGATGTCAAAACACAGAGTTCATCTCTGCGTCTCAGATGTCAAAACGTAGAATTCATCTCTGCGTCTCAGATGTCAAAACACAGAGTTCATCTCTGCATCCCAACTCTACATTTTAGATTTACAACGCAGCACGACCTGTGTGTTCAGCCACCAAAATAGGCCAAACTCTGCGTTTTAAGTCTAAAAATGCAGAGTTCGGGCCCTGAACGCTATTTTCCAGCGTTTGACTCGATCAAAGCACGAACTGAACGGTTTCTAAACCGTTTTCCCTACGATTTGGGGAGATATTTAAGGGGGTGGTTACACCCCATTCAGCCCCATTTAGGAGCAAATTAAGGGGACGGTTATACCCCTTAATCCCCTATAAATAGTGGGAAACTCAATTGAGTTCGGGTGGAATTTTTTGGGCTGGATTTTTGGCTCTGGGATTGATCCTTCTTTTTGGGCAGCAAAGAAGAGATCTTCGGCTCACTTTTTGGGGGCATTGCTGGAGCTTCCTGCAGCGACAAAGTTCCTTGGAGCCTTCGGCCTTGGCTTGTCAAACTGATTTTCGGTTAAATCAACTCTTTCATAAAGTTTCAAACTGGTTCAGAGTTATCAACTCATCAAGAGTTCTAAAACTTGCTTTGCAAATTCTCCACAACATCAAATCATGAGGAGAAAATCACGTTCCAGTAAATCAAGACGTTCGGATCGTCAACGAGAAACAAACTCGACACGAGCATTCGAGGGAGGCATCTCATCGCCACCGTGAAGAACCCAGAATTAAATAAAGGGGAGAATCCAGATCATTCTCCTCTCTTTTATAATTAGGAAATCCAATTGTAAATGAGATTAAAGGAATACAAATCAAATTTCCTTCATTTCTTTTTACTACAAATTTTCCACCAAACAAAAGATGACGACTCTGCTGGGGACTAGCTTCTCTGACGAAGAGGTGGTGGCGCAATCCGACGTCATGCTCATTGGAACGACCATTGAAACTCTGATCATCGAGTTCGATCAAGCCAAGTTTGAGGAGGCCCTCTCCTCCGGGTCCCTTAGCCCCAAGGCTATGCGTAAGATCCACAAAGTTTCTAAGGAAACTAAAGCTCCAGTTACGGCCGACTCATCGAAGGACTATCTCCCTTGGGGGTTGCACTGTTCATACAGTCCCCTCTCTGAAGGAGAAGACTTAACTTCGGCACAACTCCAAAAAAGTCGATCCTGCAATCAACGCGAGCTCCGTGTTTATGAGCCTCAACACAAGCTCTGCATAAGCCAAGCTAAACGCAGCCCTCAGGGGTGCGTTTCCCAAATAAAATGTAACCCTCAGAGGCGCGTTCCAATGTCAAAACGCAGACCTTAAAACTGCATTGATCTGGCAGAATACAACTCTCAGGAGTGCGTCCCAGAACCAAAACGCAACTCTCAGGAGTGCGTTCAAGATCCAAAATGCAGACTTACGAATTGCGTTAACCGACAAAAACGCAACCGGCAAAGGTCCGTTTCATCTACAAAACGCAGATTTCGGTCTAGCGTTAGTAAAACAGAACATGACCCTCGTGTTTCTTCTTCAGAACATGATGCGATTCATCGTGTTCAAAAAGATCAACGTGGATTCAAGATCCATGATCATCAAGAGCCAGTCCTGTCCAATCATAGACTGGGGGTTCTAATTCGTGACTCACGATCAGTGAGTAATTCTCAAGTCTTTACAACAGACTTGAGAGAGTTCATATCGAGAGAAAGACCGATGCAACAAGTCTTTCATTCATTCTAATGTAAACAATTGATTCCTACGATCCTCTCAGGAAGTTAATACTGCTCATATGCGGCCAAAACGTTGGTGTTCGACCAATTAACGAATGCTGCCTTGCCCAACCAACGACGACGTTCGCACAAGAAGAAGTCTCCAGAGACCGAATATCCTGGGGTCACTATCAATGTGATCGGCAGAGGGAAAGACTCAGGTCCTAGTTCCGATGACTCTGAAACAAGTCGTTCGCCGACCGTCAGAGAAATCGCTAACGAGCTTGAAGGAATCTACCAATGCACTCGGACTCAAACAGGAACCATTCTCCCTGTCAACTATCGGAGTTTAGCCAGAGGAACCAGTTCCGAGTATGAACACTCTGCCATTATGGAGTCTTAATCGTCAAGTTTCTTTGTTGAACATGAGAGCTCTGCTTATATGACGGAAAACCATGAAGATCTCGCGAATAGACTTGATGAGCAGGAGGCCATGATCAAATCTCAGCAGGAGGTCATCAATGAACTCTTGGCCCTGATGAATCAAATCGTCGCAGACAATACCAAATCTCAGAAGACAGATTCACCACCTAGGCAAGAATCCTCCCGAAGAGAAAAAACTTCTTCATCCCGACTTCACACAAGCAAAGGGAAGGAAAAAGTGGTTGATGGTGCTGCTTCTGATCTAGAAGCCCACAACCTAAAATCTTCCTCTGATGAAGGAAGAGAGACGGAGAATGAGCAGAATCTCCAGTCTGCCAAAATGGAAGAATTGAAAGCCCATCTCAAAGTCATTGCTAACAGAAGCGAGTTCCAAGATGAGAGAGTTACCAGGCCCTATCCTGCCGAATGGGATGCAGCCCCTTATCTTCCAAAATTCAAAGTCCCGACGCTACAAACTTTTGATGGCACGGGATCACCAAACCAACATATCTATCATTTTAAGTCACAGACTGGGAATGTGATATCAAACGACGCCATACTGTCTCGATTGTTCATTGACACCCTCAAGGGAGTTGCCTTTGAATGGTTCAGAAAACTACCTTTTGGATGTATCCAAAAGTGGGTAGATCTAGAGAGACTTTTCCTGTCAAGATTCATTAAAGAGGATACAAAAGTCTCCATCCATACCCTTCTCGCCACTAAGCAGAAGAAGAGGGAGTCCGTCAAAACCTTCGTCAAAAGATTTTGAAATATAGCTCTACGATGTCCGACAGGTATGACATAGTCTACACTGGTGGAGACCTGTCGACACAACTTGCAAACCGACCTCCTAGCCCGAATAGGAGTTGCAGAATGTTGTTCCTGGAGACAACTAATCTCTCAAGGTGAACAAGCTCAAAATATTATTGTCAGGATCAAAACTGAAGAGAGAAGTAGGCAAGATCAGCCTGAGCAATCAGACCAAGCCCAATCTTCTTAGTCAGAAGAGGAAGATACACCGGCTACTGAAGCTAATCTTCTTCAGTAGGATGGCTGATCCAATAACTATCATGTTAATAGTTACATCTGATAGTCAAACTTATTAAATAGTGGCCCACTAAGCGATGTGTCATGTCTACCCTTTCTCCCCTCTGCACTTGTTCAAGACTGGGGGTTGGTTTATTTATAGTTCATTGGATTATGAATAACAAATTTACTGAGTTGTCATGTTCAATAGAATATCTTTGTCAACCACAAAATCCGTCAAAACTATTAAGCTAATAATACACCTCTGATAGTCCATTTCCTCTAAATTCCCCCACCAACACTCTTCAAGTAGGATGACAGGTCTACCAAAACTATCACGTTAACGGTTACCTCTGATAGTCCATCAACTTGCCAATACTCTCCAATAGGATGGCAGGTCCACAAAACTATCACGTTAACAGTTACCTCTGATAGTCAAACTCATCAGATAATGGTCTACCAGGTGATGTGTCCCTATTCCGACTTCATGGATAGTGCCCCACAAGGCGATGTGCTTTATCTACCTCTTTTTATTCTCCTGCTAAGTCTTAATAAAGACTGGGGGTTGGTTACCTGAAATCTATTAGATTAAGAGTAACGAATCTTTCACATCGTCAAGTTAACATTACACTTCTGACGATCATCACCCCCACAGAGTATGAATGCAGCTTGCATCACTCTTAATTTATCACGTTAACAATACACATCTGACAATCAACTTATCAATTCTTGTTAATAGGATGATAGGTCCTCAAAATTGCTCAAATCGCAATCTTCCCCAGCAAGACGCTAAGTCTTCAAAATCTTATTCAAATCACAAGTATTAAAATTTATCGCGTCTGGTGATAAACTCACTTAGCATGTTTCCCCAGTGAGACGCTAATTCCCAAAATCTTGCGCAACACAAATTTCTGTCACGTTAACACCATACCTCTGACAAATCAACTTATCAATCCTCTTCAATAGGATGATAAGTCCACAAAGTTGCTCCAATCGCAACACAAATTCCTGTCACGTTAACACCATACCTCTGACAAATCAACTTATCAATCCTCTTCAATAGGATGATAAGTCCACAAAGTTACTCCGATCGCAACACAAATTTCTGTCATGTTAACACCATACCTCTGACAAATCAACTTATCAATCCTCTTTAATAGGATGATAAGTCCACAAAGTTGCTCCGATCATAACACAAATTCCTGTCACGTTAATACTATACCACTGACAAATCAACTTATTAATCCTCTTCAATAGGTTGATAAGTCCACAAAGTTACTCCGATCGTAATAAAATCCTTTCACGTTAATATTACACCTCTGACAAAATCAACTTATCGACTCTCTTCAATAGAACGATAGGTCCCAAAGTTCCTATCAAGTTAATATCACACCTTTGATAAAATCCACTTATCAATCCTCATCAATAGGATGATAAATCTACAAAGTTGCTCCGATTGCAACAAATTCCCGTCAAGTTAACATCACACCTCTGACGACCAAATCAACTTATTGACTCTCTTCAATAGAGCGATAGGTCTATAAAATACTGTTAGGTTAACATCACACCTCTAACAGTCAAACCCCCAATGAACTTGTTAATCCTTTTTTAATAAGGATAGCAAGTTTTCATTATAAAATCCCCAGCGGATTAAAGATTTTCTGGAATTATCCTAATGAAAGTGAAGAAAATTTCTAAATTTCACTCTAAGTGAAAATTCACGCCAAGTTAATACTACACCTCTGGCACCTCTAATTTTTTTAGTGTTTCAAGTGAAAATATAACACAGGAAGAAATAGTGACAAAGCCTACGTATTCAACATCATAGCACTAAAATCCATGTCTTTCACGCATGGGGGACCTTATCTCGATCCCTAATTATAGATAAACCTACGCCTAACACGCGTTGCTGGTTAGTTTTTTCTCGTGGAAATGACAAAGTCTATATATTCAAAATCATAGCATCAAGTCTAAGAGGGTTCATTCTCTTAGCACAACGTTATATGTGAAACGAATTTAAATAATTCACATGCTAGTCCAACTCAAACGGTAGTCGGTAAAAGCTTATCAAATCCGTTGATGGCTGAGGGTTTGCCAAAAATCCTATCCATGTTTGCAAGACCATCGGCTTAATGGATGTGAGCCGAAACTTGAAACAGATGAGCTAAAGACAAGTCTCAAAGACTTATTCAAAAATGCATAAAAGCCACCTCCGTGTCTCAAGTCAAAACGTCGAGGTCCTGCGGGGCAAATTGCTTCAACCAAGCTGCCTTCGAAGCGAGTGCAGAGAACAACTCCTTTGTGATAAGGAATCAACAGCTCCAAGATCAGAGTTGGGATCCAAAGTATTCCGAAAATTCGTCCCAGTCAACCGCGAACTTTCGAAAACTTTTGAGGGGGTTCATGTAGGCTGTCTAAAAATCACAACAGATAGTTGATCCCCATCAAACACCGATAATAGAAGTTACAATTCGATGGCTTCCAGAAGGCTATAATTTGAAGACTTTCACATAGATCGATGAAGGTTACAATCTGACGACCTTCGTAATAACTGATGAAAGCTCTAATCAACAGCCTTCACAATCAACATCGGGAGTTACAATCTGACGACTCTAATATTTTTAAGGAGCCAAGAGAAATGTTACAAGGTGATGATCTTTGCAACGCTCTAGCAAAAGAGACTACAAATTGACGGTCTCTTCATATCAAAACGCATATATCTCTCAAACCGGAAGGAATTTGGCAAAATGGAGGAAGCAAACCGAACCCTATAGGGTAGGTTTGGTTGGCTTCGTCTCATCGAGATAGCTGATTTTCATATATAATTCATCCTATTCCGACTTACGGTTTGAAAGTTATGACCTGTTCTTCGCAGCAAGTTATGTTCGAAAGTTCGTCTGTGAAACTGCACTTCGCCTGAACATTGGAATTAGCCTGAAGCTCACTGAGCCCGCCTAAGCCTCACCTCCGCATTTGAGATTCAAAACACAGAGGTCATCCCCACGTTCTAAACTCAAAACGCAAAGGTCGTGACCGCATTTGAGATTCAAAACGCAGAGGTCGTGGCTGCGTTCCAAACTCGAAACGCAGAGTTCGTGGACTCAAAATGTAGAGTTCATGCAGAGCCTAACTCTGCGTCCCAGGCTCAAAACGCAGAGTTCATACATAGCCCAACTTTGCGTCCCAGGTACAAAACGCAGAGTTCATACATAGCCCAACTTTGCGTCCCAGGTACAAAACGCAGAGTTCATCTCTGCGTTTCAGATGTCAAAACACAGAATTCATCTCTGCGTCTCAGATGTCAAAACACAGAGTTCATCTCTGCATCCCAACTCTGCATTTTAGATTTACAACGCAGCACGACCTGTGTGTTCAGCCACCAAAATAGGCCAAACTCTGCGTTTTAAGTCTAAAAATGCAGAGTTCGGGCCCTGAACGCTATTTTCCAGCGTTTGACTCGATCAAAGCACGAACTGAACGGTTTCTAAACCGTTTTCCCTACGATTTGGGGAGCTATTTAAGGGGGTGGTTACACCCTATTCAGCCCCATTTAGGAGCGAATTAAGGGGACGGTTATACCCCTTAATCCCCTATAAATAGTGGGAAACTCAATTGAGTTCGGGTGGAATTTTTTGGGCTTGATTTTTGGCTCTGGGATTGATCCTTCTTTTTGGGCAGCAAAGAAGAGATCTTCGGCTCACTTTTTGGGGGCATTGCTGGAGCTTCCTGCAGCGACAAAGTTCCTTGGAGCCTTCGGCCTTGGCTTGTCAAACTGATTTTCGGTTAAATCAACTCTTTCATAAAGTTTCAAACTGGTTCAGAGTTATCAACTCATCAAGAGTTCTAAAACTTGCTTTGCAAGTTCTCCACAACATCAAATCATGAGGAGAAAATCACGTTCCAGTAAATCAAGACGTTCGGATCGTCAACGAGAAACAAACTCGACACGAGCATTCGAGGGAGGCATCTCATCGCCACCGTGAAGAACCCAGAATTAAATAAAGGGGAGAATCCAGATCATTTTCCTCTCTTTTATAATTAGGAAATCCAATTGTAAATGAGATTAAAGGAATACAAATCAAATTTCCTTTATTTCTTTTTACTACAAATTTTCCACCAAACAAAAGATGACGACTCTGCTGGGGACTAGCTTCTCTGACGAAGAGGTGGTGGCGCAATCCGACGTCATGCTCATTGGAACGACCATTGAAACTCTGATCATCGAGTTCGATCAAGCCAAGTTTGAGAAGGCCCTCTCCTCCGGTTCCCTTAGCCCCAAGGCTATGCGTAAGATCCACAAAGTTTCTAAGGAAACTAAAGCTCCAGTTATGGCCGACTCATCGAAGGACTGTCTCCCTTGGGGGTTGCATTGTTCATACAGTCCCCTCTCTGAAGGAGAAGACTTAGCTTCGGCACAACTCCAAAAAAGCCGATCCTGCAATCAACACGAGCTCCATGTTTATGAGCCTCAACACGAGCTCTACATAAACCAAGCTAAACGCAGCCCTCAGGGGTGCGTTTCCCAAATAAAACGTAACCCTCAGAGGCGTGTTCCAACGTCAAAACGCAGACCTTAAAACTGCGTTGATCTGGCAGAATGCAACTCTTAGGAGTGCGTCCTAGAACTAAAAAGCAACTCTCAGGAGTGCGTTTAAGATCCAAAACACAGACTTACGAATTGCGTTAACCGAAAAAATGCAACCGGCAAAGGTCCGTTTCATCTACAAAACGCAGACTGCGGTCTAGCGTTAGTAAAACAGAACACGACCCTCGTGTTTCTTCTTCAGAACACGATGCGATTTGTCGTGTTCAAAAAGATCAACGTGGATTCAAGATCCATGTTCACCAAGAGCCAGTCCTGTCCAATCATAGACTGGGGGTTCCAATTCGTGACTCACGATCAATGAGTAATTCTCAAGTCTTTATAACAGACTTGAGAGAGTTTATATCGAGAGAAATACCGATGCAACAAGTCATTCATTCATTCCAATGTGAACAATTGATTCCTACAGTCCTCTCGGGATGTCAATGCTGCTCATATGCGGCCAAAACGTTGGTGTTCGACCAATTAACGAATGTTGCCTTGCCCAACCAACGACGACGTTCGCACAAGAAGAAGTCTCCAGAGACCGAATATCCTGGGGTCACTATCAATATGATCGGCAGAGGGAAAGCCTCAGGTCCTAGTTCCGATGACTCTGAAACAAGTCGTTCGCCGACCGTCAGAGAAATCGCTAACGAGTTTGAAGGAATCTACCAACGCACTCGGACTCAAACAGGAACCATTCCCCCTGTCAACTATCGGAGTTTAGCCAGAGGAACCAATTCCGATGATGAACACTCAGCCATTACGGAGTCTCAATTGTCAAGTTCTTTTGTTGAACATGAGAGCTCAGCTTATATGACGGGAAACCATGAAGATCTCGCGAAGAGACTTGATGAGCAGGAGGCCATGATCAAATCTCAGTAGGAGGCCAATAATGAACTCTTGGCCCTTATGAATCAAATCGTCGCAAACAAGGCCAAATCTCAGAAAACAGATTCGCCACCTAGGCAAGAATCCTCCTAAAGAGGAAAAACGTCTGCATCCTGACTTCACACAAGCAAAGGGAAGGAAAAAGTGATTGATGGTGCTGCTTCTGATCAAGAAGCCCACAACCTGAAATCTTCCTCTGATGAAAGAAGAGAGACGGAGAACGAGCAGAATCTCCAGTCTGCCAAAATGGAAGAATTGGAAGCCCATCTCAAAGCCATTGCTAACAGAAGCGAGCTCCAAGATGAGCGAGTTACCAGGCCCTATCCTGCCGAATAGGATCCAGCCCCTTATCCTCCAAAATTCGAAGTCCCGACGCTATAAACTTTTGACGGCACGGGATCACCGAACCAACATATCTATCATTTCAAGTCACAGATTGGGAATGTGATACCAAACGACACCATACTTGCTCGATTGTTCATTGGCACCCTTAAGGGAGTTGCCTTTGAATGGTTCAGGAAACTGCCTTCTGGATGTATCCAAAAGTGGGCAGATCTAGAGAGACTTTTCCTGTCTAGATTCTTTGAAGAGGATACAGAAGTCTCCATCCATACCCTTCTCGTTACTAAGCAGAAGAAGAGGGAGTCCGTCAAAGCCTTTGTCAAAAGGTTTCGAAATATAGCCCTACGATGTCTGACATGTATGACACAGTCTACATTGGTGGAGACCCATCGACACAACTTGCAAACCGACCTCCTAGCCCGAATAGGAGTTGCAGAATATCGTTCCTGGAGACAACTAATCTTTCAAGGCGAACAAGCTCAAAAGATTATTGTCAGGATCAAATCTAAAGAGAGAAGTAGGCAAGATCAGCCTGAGCAATCGGACCAAGCTCAATCTTCTCAGTCAGAAGAGGAAGATACCCCGGCTACTGAAGCTAATCTTCTTCAGTAGGATGGCTGATCCAATAACTATCATGTTAATAGTTACCTCTGATAGTCAAACTTATTAGATAGTGGCCCACTAGACGATGTGTCATGTCTACCCTTTCTCCCCTCTGCACATGTTCAAGACTGGGGGTTGGTTTATTTGTAGTTCATTGGATTATGAATAATAATTTTTCTGAGTTGTCACGTTCAATAGAATACCTCTGTCAACCACAAAATCCGTCAAAACTATTAAGTTAACAATACACCTCTGATAGTCCATTTCCCCCAAATTCCCCCACCAACCCTCTTCAAGTAGGATGGCAGGTCTACCAAAACTATCACGTTAACGGTTACCTCTGATAGTCTATCAACTTGCCAATCCTCTCCAAAAGGATGGCAGGTCCACAAAACTATCACGTTAACAGTTACCTCTGATAGTCAAACACATTAGATAATGACCTACCGGTGATGTGTCCCTATTCCGACTTCATGGATAGTGTCCCACTAGGCGATGTGCTTTATCTACCTCTTTTTATTCCCCTGCTAAGTCTTAATCAAGACTGGGGGTTGGTTACCAAAAATCTATTGGATTAAGAGTAACAAATCTTTCACAACGTCAAGTTAACATTACACTTCTGACGATCATCACCCCCACAGAGTATGAATGCAGCTTGCATCACTCTCAATTTATCACGTTAACAATACACATCTGACAATCAACTTATCAATCCTTGTCAATAGGATGATAGGTCCTCAAAATTGCTCAAATCGTAATATTCCCCAGCAAGACGCTAAGTCTTCAAAATCTTATTCAAATCACAAGTATCAAAATTTATCTCTTCTGGTGATAAACTCACTTAGCAAGTTTCCCCAGTGAGACGCTAATTCCCAAAATCTTACGCAACACAAATTCCTGTCACGTTAACACCATACCTCTGATAAATCAACTTATCAATCCACTTCAATAGGATGATAAGTCCACAAAGTTGCTCCAATCGCAACATAAATTCCTGTCACGTTAACACAATACCTCTAACAAATCAACTTATCAATCCTCTTCAATAGGATGATAAATCCACAAAGTTGCTCCAATCGCAACACAAATTCCTGTCACGTTAACACCATACCTCTGACAAATCAACTTATCAATCCTCTTTAATAGGATGATAAGTCCACAAAGTTGCTCCGATCGTAACACAAATTCCTATCACGTTAACACCAAACCTCTAACAAATCAACTTATCAATCATCTTCAATACGATGATAAGTCCACAAAGTTGATCCGATCGCAATATAAATTCCTGTCACGTTAACACCATACCTCTGACAAATCAACTTATCAATCCTCTTCAATAGGATGATAAGTCCATAAAGTTGCTCCGATCGTAATAAAATCATGTCATATTAATATTACACCTCTGACAAATCTTCAATAGAACGATAGGTCCACAAGTTCCTGTCAAGTTAATATCACACCTCTGACAAAATCCACTTATCAATCCTCTTAAATAGGATGATAAATCCACAAAGTTACTCCGATCGCAACAAATTCCCGTCAAGTTAACATCACAACTCTGACGACCAAATCAACTTATCGACTCTCTTCAATAGAGCGATAGGTCCATAAAATATTGTTAGGTTAACATCACACCTCTAACAGTCAAACCCCCCAATGAACTTGTTAATCCTTTTTTTATAAGGATAGCAAGTTTTTATTATAAAATCCCCAGCAGATTAAAGATTTTCTGAAATTATCCTAGTGATAGTGAAAAAAATTTCTGAATTTTACTCTAAGTAAAAATTCACGCCAAGTTAATACTACACCTCTGGCACTTCCAATTTTCTTTCAGTGTTTTAAGTAAAAATATAACACAAGAAGAAATAGTGACAAAGCCTACGTATTCAACATCGTAACACCAAAATCCATGTTTTTCACGCATGGGGGACATTATCTCGATCCCTAATTAGAGATAAGCCTACGCCTAACACGTGTTGCCGGTTAGTTTTTTCCGGTAGAAATAACAAAGTCTATGTATTCAAAATCATAGCATCAAGTCTAAGAGGGTTCATTCTCTTAGCACAACGTTATATGTGAAACGGATTTAAATAATTCACATGCTAGCCCGACTCAAACGGTAGTCGGTAAAGACTTATCAAATCCGTTGATGGCTGAGGGTTTTCCAAAAATCCTATGCATGTTTGCAGGCCCATCGGCTTAACGGATGCGAGCCGAAACTTGAAACAGATGAGCTAAAGATAAGTCTTAAAGACTTAGTCAAAAATACATAAAAGCCACCTCCGTGTCTCAAGTCAAAACGCCGAGGTCCTGCGTGGCAAATCCATTCAACTAAGCTGCCTTCGAAGCGAGTGCAGAGAATAACTCCTTTGTGATAAGGAATCAACAGCTCCAAGATCAGAGTTGGGATCCAAAGTATTCCGAAAATTCGTCCTAGTCAACCGCGAACTTTCGAAAACTTTGGAGGGGGTTCATGTAGGCTGTCTAAAAATCATAATAGATAGCTGATCCTCATCAAACACCGATGATAAAAGTTACAATTCGACGTCTTCCAAAAGGCTATAATTTGAAGACTTTCATGTAGATCGATGAAGGTTATAATCTGACAACCTTCGCAACAACTGATGAAAGCTCTAATCAATAGCCTTCACAATCAACATCGGGAGTTACAATCAGATGACTCTAATATTTTTAAGGAGCCAAGACGAAGGTTACAAGGAGACGATCTTTGCAATGCTCTAGCAAAAGAGACTACAAATTGACGGTCTCTTCATATCAAAACTCAGATATCTCTCAAACCGGAAGGAATTTAGAAAATTGAGGAAGCAAACCAAACCCTATAGGGTAGATTTGGTCGGCTTCGTCTTGTCGAGATAGCCGATTTTCATATATATTTGTCCCATTCCGACTTACGGTTTGAAAGTTATGACCTGTTCTTCGCAGCAAGTTATGTTCTGAAGTCCGTCTGTGAGATTGCACTTCGCCTGAACATTGGACTTAGCCCGAAGCTCGCCGAGCCCGCCTGAGGCTCACCTTCGCATTTGAGATTCAAAACGCAGAGGTCATCCCCATGTTCTAAACTCAAAACGCAGAGGTCGTGACCGCATTTGAGATTCAAAACGCAGAGGTCGTGGCTGCGTTCCAAACTCGAAACGCAGAGTTCGTGGACTCAAAACGCAGAGTTCATGCAGAGCCCAACTCTGCGTCCCAGGCTCAAAACGCAGAGTTCATACAGAGCCCAACTCTACGTCCCAGGTCCATAACACAGAGTTCACCTCTGCGTCTCAGATGCCAAAACGCAGAGTTCATCTCTAAGTCTTAGATGCCAAAACGCAGAATTCGTCTCTGCGTCTCAGATGTCAAAACACAGAGTTCATCTCTGTGTTCTAACTCTGTATTTCAGATTTACAACGCAGCGCGACCTATGCGTTCAGCCACCAAAATAGGCCCAACTTTGCGTTATTAGTCTAAAAACGCAGAGTTCGGGTCCTGAACGCTATTTTTCAGCGTTTGACTCGTTCAAAGCATGAACTGAACGGTTTCTAAACCGTTTTCCCCATGATTTGAGGAGCTATTTAAGGGGGCGGTTACACCCCATTCAGCCCCACTTAGAAGCGAATTAAGGGGACGGTTATACCCTTTAATCCCGTATAAATAGTGGGAAACTCAATTGAGTTCGGGTGGAATTTTTTGGGCTGGATTTTTGGCTTTGGGATTGATCCTTCTTTTTGGGCAGCAAAGAAGAGATATTCGGCTCACTTTTTGGGGGGATTGTTGGAGCTTCCTGCAGCGACAAAGTTCATTGGATCCTTCGGCCTTGGCTTGTCAAACCGATTTTCGGTTAAATCAACTCTTTCATAGAGTTTCAAACTGGTTCAGAGTTATCAACTCATCAAGAGTTCTAAAACTTGCTTTGCAAGTTCTCCACAACGTCAAATCATGAGGAGAAAATCATGTTCCAGTGAATCAAGACGTTCGGATCGTCAACGAGAAGCAAACTCGACGCGAGCATTCGAGAGGGAGGCATCTCATCGCCACCGTGAAGAACCCAGAATTAAACAAAAGGGAGAATCCAGATCATTCTCCTTTCTTTTGTAATCAGGAAATCCAATTGTAATTGAGATTAAAGGAATACAAATCAAATTTCCTTTATTTCTTTTTACTACAAATTTTCCACCAAACAGTAGGTGGTTTTAATAAAACAATGATAACTATTTATTTGGGCAAAAGTTAATATGATTTCATGTAAAAACCCTATGTTTGTGTATACAACGAATATAATAAACTAATTCTTAATGGGTATTTGCAAACATGCCCTTCAAATCTTACTATTTGCAAAACAATCCTTCTAATCATTAAATTTGAAAAAAGTTACCCTCAAAGTAGTTAATTGTCACATTTAGTACACTAATTTGTAATTGCAATGTAAAAATTATCAACAAAGTAGTCAAAATTTTAGTGCCAAATTGATGATTTGTTGATTTTAGAGGTATTTTTCAATAAAGTTGATTTGAATAGTGATTTTGCAAATATTAAGGTTTGAGGGTATTTTTGAAAATACCTATGATTTAAGGTGTATATATGCAAATAAAACCTTTCTTTTAAGGGTTTCTACTTTTGTTAGAAAGGGTGATATATGGAGAGAATTGTCCATCTGAATCCTCTACATTGCACCCAAAAAAAAAATCTTGCTTTGCAATTTAAGAGAAAAGTGTTGGGTATTTTAATCAATATAACTAAAAATTGTAAATAATTAATTGTAAATAGGAAAATTGGAGAAAGAATTTATTGGGTTATCGTGATGTCCCTATTCTAGAATAATAGTTGTTGCCTTAGCAGAGACGTATCTAAAAACCCCCTTAGCCGATAGTTGAAATTACTATGAATCTTAAGCCTCTTACTCTGGATGCATTGCACGTAAAACATAATTAAGATTAAGAGGAAAAAACGAGATATAGAGTTTTTTTAATCCGTTTTGTCTTTTTTCTACAAGCTTCGCTATCATTAATATAGGGAACCAGCCTAGGATCGAAATCACAATTAATTAAAACGTTATAAAATATTATCATAATAACCATACTATAACTGCAACCTATTAAATCGAGATTTATTTCATAGATTAATAACCAATAAACCATAACTTATTAGCATTCAAAAACCAAAAAAATAAAGAAAATATAGTAAAATGAAGTGGAAAAATAAAATAAAACAATAAAAGAGAAACTCAATCTTTTCCAATCAACAAAAAGAATATGTATACTTCAGTTCCTCTTGGAAAAAAAACTTAAACTATGGCCTTCTCTAATTTCTGGTTCTTATATAGTTTAGATCACATGTTTATTTTCCAAGTATACAATACAGCCTTGCGTCTATAGTTTGTTTCTTTAACATAGCACTATTCAACTCATTTTGGGAAGTCAAATATAAAACAGGAGATTTATGGATGTGGAAGCAATTGATTAGAACTAGAGATAAAGTTATGGCTATGTGTAGAGGTGAAGAAAATCTGAAGCAACTCATCAATTCATGCCATCATAGTGCTAAACTAAGGCTTTCAGACCTATACAATGCATTATCCCCTGATTCTCAGGAAGTGCCATGGTATAATGTGGTTTGGGGTGGATTCAATGTTCTCATGCACTCTTTTATATGTTGGTTGGTCCTACAAGATAGAATCCTCACTCAAGATAGACTTCTTAGAAGAGGGGTCATTGATTCAAATAACTGTTGTTTATGCTCTGGAGCTGAGTTTGAGACCAGAAATCATTTGTTCTTCGAATGTGCTTATTCTTGTGAAATATGGAATAACATTATGAACTGGCTGGGGTTCAATTGGAGATCATGTTGCTGGCAACAAATCATTCACTGGTTCACCATCAGGTTGAGAGGGAAAGGGCTTAAACAAAAGCTGAAAAGGCTGGCTTTAACTGCAACTGTTTACTACATTTGGCAAGAAAGAAATGCATGAATTTTTCGACAGCAATCCAGGAATCCAGATCAAATAGTCAAGATGATTAAAACTGAAATTTGGATTATAATCCTTAACAAACCAGGAGTAAGCAGTGATATTGATAGCTTATTGCTGTGATTTGTAGTTGTCCTGTCCGTATCAGTTATCTGATATGGAAAAGAGAGAAATTACAGTATTGAAGATCTGTATATGTTTGTAAAAGTGTAGCTGGGTTCATATAACTAGTCTTTGGTTTTCTTGTAACTTTGATGTGCACATACGTTTCCATACTTGGTGATGAATAAAATTTCATTCATTGACAAAAAAAAAACTCATTTTGGAAAGATAATCTCGTGTTTTTCGTGTATTTGGCTTTCAAATTTTAGCTATTTTTAACCCTTATTGCTGCTATAGAAGAGGCAGATTTGTTTCAGCTGTCCATGCATCAAAGCTTAATTAATATGCATACACAACAGAATCTCGTCACTACGGTCACATTTTTCAAACTACAAATGGACTCGTTATAATTAAATTAAGAAAAAGGAAAATATAGGGACTCGGTCAAATACACAAAACCATGTGGTGTTGCAGTCGTTTTATTTATTTATTTATTATTTATTAACTTCAAGTGGGACTAAAAATAAAATAAAATCTGACGATCTCTTTTTCAAATAGTGAAAATAAGGAATAGAGATTAAAGAAGTGATAAAGATAACATATACATGATCATTAATCAAAAATTTTTGGCGCTGGAAAGATAACTTACATGGAAAAAGAATTAATACCAAAAAAGAAAATAGTTGTGATTTTGCCCAAAAAAGAAGGGGTTTGGACCCTCTGAACTAGTCCACTGTACATAGGCATTGGAGCGACCAAATTAATAATAAAATAAAATAATAGGCATCTATTATTTAATATATATACAGTTGCAGTTCATACTATGTGAAAAATAAGACAAAATCATTCCATTGAAAATATGAATCTAATATATTAGATATTGTTATGCATATAACTTAGATTTTACAATTGAGCTAGCCATACCATTTCACGTCAGCAGATGACTCGATCAAAAGGTAAACCCACTTAACTTGCTAGTGTGAGATGTCTACGTTCAGCATACTTGACTTAAGTCAGGACTCTTAGGCCTAACCAACAAGCGTGAAGATGCGGCCAAGAGCCATGATAAACAAACTCATCTTAGTTCAAAGACCATGTCTTGCTCCAGCCCAGCCGACCCAATCTTATGTCGGTCTGCCTAATTAGAGATGATTGATTCAAATTGTATTATATCCTCAATATAACATCTTAGGAGATATTAATCTCTTTGATTGCCAACTAACCTAATTGTTTTGATCCAGATGCGTATTAGAGGAACCTTCCTTTGCCAACAAGGTCTTGGCATGTGTATTTCCTTGCTCACCGAGTAAGTATTATAACTATCTCGACCTATAGGATGGTGACACACATATAGCACCTGATATGCTTAGAAAATTAGTACAAATACGCCAATCTACCTGAGATAAAGGGAGTTTCATTCTTTGTTAGGCTCGGCACCGTCGACCTTCAATCTATGAATCCTATTTTAAACTCTAATGTACATACTTATTGCTTTGACCTTTATCATCAAGAGTCTTACTTAGGCATCAGAGGGGCATTAGTTAATAGCTCACCATTTTGTTAATCTAATATTTTTTGTGTTGCATAGGCAATCTCAAGCTCGGATCACTATAAACCATCTAAAGAGATCGAAGGGGCTTTCATCATCGAGTCCAATTTCACGGATTTCAATCTTTCAAGTTTTTTCTTGCATCAACAGGAATTATTCAAACATATAATTGGATAGCTAAGATTGTAGATATATATATAATAAAAAAATATATCTACAATCTAGATGATAGTGAAGAGAATCTTATTTTACAAGAAGCTCATTAACAAACTCAACAATAGACATGAATTTAATTGGCCGGGCAGAGACTCCAACTTATGAATAGGAACCTTGAAGATAAAATATTTGTAACACAAAATTGTAAGTAATCTATTTGCACAACTAGCAGTGAAAAGGATGGCGCTGGAAAAAAATGTTAGTTAGTAAAATATGTGGAACCTCAAAGTAAGAGGTAATTAAAACTTCAAAATACTTAATCGTATGGGTATTATTCTTTATTCAAATAAATCTAGAAGAAACTTTGGGAAGAAGAAGAAAAACTTGTTTACTCCAAAAAAAGGGGTAAACTATAAGAATAGCATATCTACTTCTATTTTCTCCACAAAATTGAATGGCGCAAAACTACACCAAAAGATATTTTCAGTTTAGCTGTTTAGGGTTTGTCCACATGGATCATTCCAATGATGTAAGTTACATAGTTCAAATTAGTTCAGCTAGTGTACTAAAGAGAGCCACTATGGATTTTGTGGATCAAACAGTACTATAGCGGATAAAAGTTATTATCAGAAAATAATGTTTGTCTTATGGCTAACAAATTAGATAAAAGTTTTAAACAATGTTTGATTGATATGGCTAACAAATTAGATAAAAGTTATTAACAGAAAACAATGTTTGTCTTATCCGACCTAAATTTTCAAACGGTTGACAAGCAATACATTCTAAAATTTCAAAGGTAAAATAATTGTAGTTGGAAATTTGTTGTCACACCTAACTTTGCTTTTAAAACAAAAATTTCCCCCTCAGCAACGACTTTGCTTCAGTTAGTTGTTTGATTGCACGTTTAGTGGACTTTCTGCTCCTTATCTGTTGTACCTCTAATGAAGGTTTTGACTTAGTAGTCTCCTTTTCATAGGGATGAATGATGAATTCTAAATATTTGTAAGAAAATTAGAAAAGGAAAGAAAATAAAGGATGATGATCGGGAATTAATCTTTTTTATGCTCTGTTCGGCAAAAGGTTTTAAGTGAAGTGATTAAAAAATAAAATAAATAAATAAATAATCACCCGAGCTAGAAAAAAATAACAAATTGATTAGAGAGGCATTTAAAAAAACAATCTGGTTTTGTCGAGCAACATCTTACGCCATTTTGCTTGCATGTAGATCTTTGAGAGGTATGTTCGTATTTCATTAAGTTGGGTTCTTTTTATTTTTATTTTTATTTTGGATATAAAGTAGTACTCAGCAGAAGCAGACCATGTTGGGGTTAAATTGGAGAATTAAAGGTCATTAACGACGAACAATATGCGGCCCATATAGTAGGCCCAAGAGGACGCAGCTTCGTCAATCTATCTCGGAGCAGTAAGGTCTGACAAATAAGGTTAAAAATAACCGAAGGCTAGGATAAAAATCAGCGTGTAGACTGATTGGTCTAGCAAGCTTTTCAATCATCTGCATCTATATCTATATTATAATTACTGTAAAAAGAGAATTGATGTGTTAAAACTTTTAATTTTATTACCCTATCAAATTTTTATAAATTCTAATTATGTTATTATCTCTAATAAATCTTTCATTAAATAAATATAACATCTTATTAATTATGCACCTCCTCACCTTCCTAAATAATTATAATTATTAATAATATTATGACTATTAGTTGTTTAAAAATAATATAATAAAATATTTATAAAATAAGTATACATAATTATTAGTATCAACCAATTATATTATAATAATTATTATTTATGAATTATAATAAAATATTTAAAATAATAGTATAAATTGAATAATATATTACTAAGTAGTATTGAGAATTATACTATAATTGAATGAGCAATAAAATAAATATTTATTCGCATAAACAATGTAAAATTTTAATTAAATCACATAAATTATGATTTACACTATTTACTTAGTATTACATTATTAAATAAATTAAATAAATTAAATAAATTAAATAAATAATTTAATATCATTTTTAGAGTGTTTTCTCAAAGATTATTGCATGATACTTAGTAATCTATACTTGGTAATGATTGAAAACTAACATTTTTACAAAAAATATTTAATATTAATAATAGTACTATTAATTGTTAATGATAGGGTAATAAAAATTTATGAAATACTTGCATTACTATATTATTTTAGAGCATAATTTAAAAATTGAATTAGATAAATATTTTATAGTATATAGGTAGAATAAATATTTTAATAGTATCACTTTAACTAAGAATTATAATATTAGATAAGGTAAATTACAGTGGACCCTCATGAACTTTAAGTATTTTACAATAAATAGACCCTATGATCTTTCGAAATCACACTAAAATTCTAATATCTTTTTTAGAGAGCCAGTAATATCTTTTAAATAAATTACATCAAACCCCCAATAACTTTCAAAATGTCTTTTATGTCATTTTCTAGTTCTAATTTATAAGCGTTATCTACAAAATTCGAAAAGTTATTAAGGTTTTCTTTGAAATAGAAAAGTCATTAGGGGTTTACTGTGATTTGAAAAGTTCATAGGTGTAGAAAGTTCATAACGGTTTAGGTGTAATTTACCCTATTAAAGAATTATAACGAGTAGTAACTATTATAATATGCTATAAGTATTAAGTATAACTATCTAGGAAAAATTAGAAAAAAGCTAGCTAGATTGATGCATCAATTAAGTTAATAACTTTCAAGCTAGATAGGCATATCTAAGAGAACTTATAGAATTGATAGTTTTATTTAAGAATAATTTTATATTTGCGAGACTTATTTAAAATAAAAAGTTAGCACTAGGTGATCATTATAAAAAAAATTCAATTACAATAACTACACACTAAAAATAAATTCATACATTTCAAGCAATTTTATTATACAATTTTATTTATTAACACATAGTTTTATTATTTAATAAAAAATTCAAAACATAAAACATGTACGACTCATGTGCAAAGCACGTACATTATACTAGTCTCAAAGAAATGAATACTTCTGTCATAAGTTATCTGAATTATGTGAAGTAGACAATTTTCCTATCTTCTATGAGAAAAAAATGATATTGACTTCCCAATATTACAATCAAAATTAAGGATTGGATTGAGCACTATGGGAAATTCTATAATAATGTCAAATGCACATCGACTTGCCATCGATAAATTCACAACTCTAAACATATTTATCCATCCATTCATCTCACCATTTTTCAAGTGTGAAACTAAATCTCATTTCATGTTTTTGCTAAACCAAACCCACACTTAGACCAAATGAATGTATTAGGCTCCTAACATATCAATTGTGCTAATGAATGTCTGCAAGTGCTCCATTGATAAATCTCATTTCATGTTTTTCTTCTATATTTGTATCTACCGAGAAACAAAATGGCTAAAATGAATACAAATAGTAATCATCCATCCATGAAGGTTGTGTTCTTGCCCTTCTATTGCCTATAATTGGTTGATGAGGTACATCATTTTCTATAAGTATTTCATCATTTTCAAGGTTAGGTTCATTCATAATACCTGAGTCATTAGTGGGAACAATACCGTAATAATCATCATTTATTACAATTAGAGGTTCTGTTTCCTCTTGAACTCGCTCTTCTTCCTCTAGATTCTCTAAAAGTGTAGCATCTCTGCTTTTAATGACTCATATTTCTTTATTGTAGAACTTATAACCTTTTGACTTTTCTGAATACCCTATAAATCTACCCTTTATTATTTTAAAATCCAACTTATCTCTAAGTTTATATGGAATGAGCTATAGATCCCCACTTTCTGAGATGACTCAGACTAGGTTTCCTTCCATTCCATAATTCAAAAGGTGTAGATACAACTGATTTGGTGGGAATTCTATTTAAAATATAATTTACAGTTAACAATGCTTCTCCCAAAAAGTTTTAGGAGAGACCATAATGAGAGAACATGCATCTAAGTACACTCAGCAATGTTCTGTTCTTTCTTTCAACAATACCATTCTGTTGTGGCGTATACGACATTATTGTATGCCTTTTGATTCCATGTTGAATACAATAATTCTCAAGTTCTTTAAGATTACATTCCCTACCTTTACTAGTTCTCAAAGTTTTAATTTTCATTTCAAGTTGGTTTTCAACATCTGTCTTATATCTCTTAAAGCAGTCAAAAGCTTCTAATTTTCTACATATACGATAGACGTGTGTAAACTTGGAATAATCATCTATTAAAATAATAAAATATTCTTTATTTCTATGAGTTTTGATACTTATGGGACCATAAATATCTGAGTGTATAAACCCTAAAATTGCATTGGTTCTTTGTCCGCCAAGAAAATGTTTTCTGGTCATTTTATGAGTTAAACAATATTCACATGGTGGCATTTGAGCATTAGATAGGGCCGGTAGTAAGTTCATTCTGATAATTTTTTTTATTTTTGAAATACTAGCATGTCCTAGTTTAGAATGCCACAATTTAAACTCAAAATATAACAGGACAAGTAGTTCAAATTCAAAATATTATTATCACAATTATTATAAACTATTGGAAGAATGCATAATTCATGCTCGGGCACATATTTTCCCATAGCATACACTTTATTATTTTTGCCTATAGAAACCCGGTTATTGTAGAACCTAATTTCCAGTCCTTTCTTCATCAAGCTAGGAATAGAGATCAGATTGTGCCGAATTCTTGGTGCATAGAACACATCTTTTAGGACAAGAACATTGTCCTTAAGATCCAATCTATACAAACCAATACCATCTATATCGAGATAGACATTATTTCCCATATAGATTCTTTGTTCTCCTTTCTTCAACTCAATGAATTTTGTGACTCCATTCTTATCCTTTGCGATATGTCTAGTCTCACTGAAGTTGATTCATTAGCCTACTGATATTCGTCATCACATCATTGCATTCGGTCACACCGACAAATTCTCTTTTGCTAGTACCCCTTTGTTCTAAATGCTTATAGCCTCCCTTATTCCTACTTTTCACCTTGTAGGAAAGTGGGCTTGAAATGACTGAACTTTCCACAATTGTAGCAGGCTCCGTGGGGTACTTTCTTTCTCTTGAACTGTTGTAATTTTGGTCCTCACAGCTGTGGTTTACTGGGACCAGAGTTTTTATAGCTTCCAGCATGCCTCTGGTAGACACAATTCATCTCCTACTACATAATGATTAGTTCTATTTCTTTCCTATTGGCTATTAAGTCATTTTTTATCACTAGATGCATAGGGAGATCAGTGAAAGATATAATGGCAGGGTTCATTCTTAATGTGGTGGTAGCCACAACAAGGGAAGTGTGCAGACTATTCAATATAGTTGCCACTTGCATTCTTTTCAGGATTTCGGTCCCAGTAGCGAATAAGTCCTTAGCCATGACAATCATCTTGTTAATATACTCTACGACATTGTCTTCCTCTTACATACGACGAGAATTATACTTATGCTAGAGGAGTTGAATGTTAACTTCAAAGGCGAGGTCGTATTTTTTTATAGCATTCCACATGTCCATGAAAGTCTTATAAGCTTCAAAAACTTTAATCAGATTATCTTCCATGAACATGAGCATTAGGCTTCTCACCTTTTTATCTTTCGACATTTACTTTTCAAACCCTTTCTTTTCTTTTGGTGTTGATTTATCAGTAAGGGTTGGAGTAGTGGTTTCGATTATGTCATCGATATTGTTATAAATAAGAGCATATCCCATTTTTCTATGCCACATATCATAATTGTTGGGTCTCATGTTTATGAGTCTACTATCTAATCTAGTTTGATGATTAACAACCAATTCCTAACATTGCTTGTCGAGTGTTTGCGTTTGCTTGTTAGGTATTCTACACAAAGATCCTAGTTGGAGGTTGGATGGAATTGAGCTTAACGGCGATATCTTTGAGGTTGGAGGAAACTTGGAAAGAAGCATTTACACACTAAAAACAATACTCAATATTGCTCTTCATCCATGTTTATCAAGATCGAGATCAAACGAACATTTCTAAGCTTGGGTATATTGTTTCTACTTTAGGTCTTATATCATGTGTGTTATACTTTAAAGCTCAAATATTATACACACACGTTTTAGTTTTATAGCTTTCAAGTTTAAAATAAATATGAAACAAATAGTTATATTTATATATATACATACTAGTTTCATATTTATCATTTTTATTTTGAAAAGTATTGTGTTTAACCGTATAAATATGAAACAAAAAGATATACTTATATACATATATATTCATTTCATATTTATCATATTTATCTGGAAAATAATGTGTTTACAGATTAAAAACTTGTTTATACTATTTTATATCTTTCTTTAAGTATTTTAATCTATTGAAATATATTTCAAAACTTGTTTGGAAGAATTTCATCAAAAACCAAGTGTTTGACGATTTCGTGTTATTGAACAGTTTATAAAATAAATGAGTTTTCACAAATAGAAAATGTAATTTGAGAATTTCTTTTTTCTAACATGTTCTATTGTAAGTTTATAAACATTTCCCTAAAATTTATCATTTTTGGAGTTGATTTACTATGTTAAATTGATTTTACAAAATCAAGTATTTTAGCAGTTTTCATAATCTAGAATACATGTTTTATAATAGACATTTCTCACAAATGGTAAGTGATATTTCAGAAATTATTTTTCTAACATGTTTATATATACGTGTAGAAACATTATTCAAAATTTCACGATTTTTGAAGTTAATTTGCTATTTTTAATCGATTTTAGAAAGCTAGCTATCCAAAATTTTAGAAACTACCAAACTCAAACAACGGTCACTTTCTCAGTCGACCGACGCACTTCCGTCAGTTGACTGATGGAATGTTTCCAGACAACGACTAGTTTTTGATGAGCTAGGTTTTGGTTTGAAGTTAATTTGCTATTTTAATCGATTTTAGAAAGCTAGCTATCCAAAATTTTAGAAACTACCAAACTCAAACAACGGTCACTTTTTCAGTCGACCGACACACTTCCATCAGTTGACTGATGGAATGTTTCCAGCCAACGACTAGTTTTTGATTTGGGGGGGGGGGGGTATAAATACCCCTTTTGCCTTGGTTTTTCCTAAGAGATTTACAAGTATTTTTAGGCTGTTTTCTCTGAGTTTTTCAAGAGAGTTTAAGTGTGTTTTTATGTGAAGAAAGTTTTACAAGAGAAGGATCAAACTTTCATCTTGAGGAATTTAACCTCAAGCTCTACATCTCTTTTTCATTATTAGAGAAGTTTTCTAAAGTTCTTTCTTCTAGTTTATCTTACCATTTTGATTCTTATTCATTTATTCATTTATTGTTGTTGTTACTCATTATTTACGCACACACCCTTTGAGCTTTAATATTTCACATATTGTATTTTTGGGTTGTAAGTGATTTATTGAGTGTGAGCTTCTATTTGTTCTGATCTATTATAGGGAACAAAGTCTTTACTTAAGCTTATCATTATGAGAACAATTGTAATACACAAGGACACTTAAAGAAGTGGTTGGTGAGAGACAGGATCAATTTTAAGAGGAGTGGCGTCGGTAGTAAATCCTAAGGAGATGTTGTAATTCCGAGTACTTAAGGAAGGTGATACGAGCTAGGCCAACACTTAGAGAAGTGTATTGTGTATTGACAATTGTGTATGTTGTAAAAGTTTTTGGTGAACTTGGAAAACCGATTTTGTAGTTGATTTTGAGATAGTGGAGATTCTCCTTGAAGGTGAGGAGTGGAGACATAGGTCGTGGGTCGACCGAACTCCGTGATCATTTGCTTTATATTAGCGTTTGTCATTTGCACACTATCTCTTTCTTATATTGTGTTCATGTTTATTTCACCCATTGTTTAATTACATATCTTTGCACATAATTTGTTGTTTATCGTAATTGCTAGGATATTATTAATAAGTTTTAATTTGGCATCATAATCAGATTAGATTAGCAAATACCATATTCACCACCCCCTCTAGGATACTTTTATTTGGTATCAGAGCTTAGTGCTCTTTGATTTGTGGTTTAATCGCCTTGAGTCAATGATCCTCACTTTGATTTATTGCTAATCTAGTTTTGTGATTATTTTTTTGCTTGCATATTTATCATGGACATGCATGGTGCACCTAGTTTAGGCTATGATATTAATATTGCTCTAAAGTTTTATAATTTTTCTTATGTTCAATGATGTTTTAGATTTAAATTATTTGTTAGATCTCAAAATATCAATTTGTGGGAAGTTATTGATTGTGCTTATATTGTGCTCACATTGGAGAAATCCAAGTGGAGCTGAAATAAAAAAAATATTTATTATGAACAAGCTATTGTTAGAATTTTTGCTAAATGCATTTGACTCATCTATTTCTAACAAGCTTGCTTCTTTTGATATTTTTGCTAAATGCATTTGACTCATCTATTTCTAACAAGCTTGCTTCTTTTGATAGTGCTTACAATTTGTGAAAATTTATAGGCATTTGACTCATCTATTTCTAACAAGCTTGCTTCTTTTGATAGTGCTTACAATTTGTGAAAATTTATAGAAGCACATTAAGGAAACTTGGAGGAGATCCGACGTGTATTGGCGGATTCCACTTCAAGTAAAATTGGAGCTTCATCATGCACACGGTCACTAGGTGATAGCCCTAGTAAGGTACGCGAGTCCGATTCCAATAATGACTTATCCATTGATGAACTCGCATGTGCATATGAGAGATTAATGTATGCCTATAACAAGTTGCATAAAAACTTTGTAGACTTAAAAAACAAGCATGTTGTGTTAAAATTCAATCATGAGACGCTAGCATCCAAATTTGATATTATTGCTAAAGAATATATAACACTTGAAGAAAACAATTATGAAATAAATTTAGAAAATGATAACTTCACCTCAACCTTAGCTAACTTACCTCATGAGAAGAATGATGCATTGTTAGAAGTAGAAACAATTAAAAATAATTTTAATTCTTTCAAAAATAATCATGCTTGTTCTACTTCTATTGTCAATTATATTGTTCCTAATGATGAGTTGAATAATATTATAAACCATATTTTCTTTTTAGATTCAACTCTAATTACATGCATTGATAATAATAAGAAACTTATGGATATGTGTGCTAAGTCTTGTACAAATGCTTACAAATCACCCATACACTATACACACATGTATAACAAAGTTTATAAATACACTATTTGTGGTCGAAACGGCCATCTTGCAAAATTTTGCTATGATGTACGTAAACCCGCAAATTCTAATACTAATTTTTATTGTGCATCCCATAAAATTTCCTCATCACACACATCTACACATGCACCTATTGTTCATAAGCATGCTCATGTGTTTAAGTGTGATTATTGTGGTAGGTTTGGCCATTTGACAAACTTTTATTTTGATTTGCAAAAATTTTTAAATTGCAAAATGTGTCGAAAGACCACAATTATTTAAAAATATTTCACATTTTGCAAATTGTCTCAAAAAGACCATCTTTATTTGTAAATGTTTCCCGTGCACACTAATATGGTCATCATAAACAAATGCACCCATTCCATTATACTAATTGCATTAGAAAGAGTCATTTGCGGGATTATTGCTATGACCGGACACGTGCACTACATGCATCCAAATGTGATCATAACCCTAGGGATTTGGATTTTATTGATAGGGGTCATGTCCCTAAACTCTTCAGTACTAAGAGTGTTTGGGTACCAAAATATTTTTAATTTCAAAGAATAATTTTTTTCTTTGTTGCTTTGTTTTCAAGATAATTTTTGTTTTTACATGTATTGTTTCATATTTTGTGTTTTTGGATTATAGACTAAACAATATTATTTACATCATTTCCAAAGTCTATTAATCCATTGAAAATGATTCCAAATTTTGGTTAAAATCATTTTTTCAAAATCAAGTGTTTTAAACGAACTCGTATTTTTTAGATTTTGCAAAATGATAAGTTTTTACAAACGAAAAATGTATTTAAAAATTTTCTTTTCTAACATATTCGTTTTTATCAGAATAATCATTTTCCCAAATTTATAATTTTTAGAATTTATTTGCTATTTTTAAACTAAGTTCAAAGTTTATTTTCATTGTTCATAGAAATCCCTGTGCATGTTATCAGTCGACTGACAAGACCATCAGTCAACTAACGAAATCACCTAGAATCAGCATTTGTTTCTGCTCTGTTGACTGATCCTCATCACTTGATTGATGGAGTCCATCAGTCGACCTATAAGTTTTTTAGAAGTTGCAACGGTCATCTCATCAATCGACCGATGAACCCATCAGTCGACCGATGAACCCATCAGTCGACCGAACGACTATTTTTTTATGCTTCATGATTTGCAGGGATTATGTTAGTTTAGGGATTTTTCTTTGGTTTTAGGACTTTCGTTTTAAGAGCCTATATATATCCTCAGTCCTTAACACTTATGACTATCTAAGAAAAGTTTAAAACAAAGTTTGCAAGTTTGTTTAAATGTTTTATGAATCAAGTATGTTTTGATATTATTGTCCTTTTTAAAATTCTTAATCATGTTCATGTTTCTTTATTTGATTTTTGATTTTTCATGATTTTCATGATTTGCTTTCATTTGAAAATATCTTTTCATGATTTCTTTTTGTTTGATTTCATGATTTATTGTTGTTTATATCTATGTAGTGAGACACAATTTTTTTAAATGATACATATATATGTGTTCTTTGGTTTCTTTAAAATGTGAGTTGCGTTTAATAATTTTTTTCTATTTGCTCACATTGTGCCTCATTGCCTTGAAGCATATATTATCTTAAGTTCTTTATTTGCTTTATCATTTTCGTTGATATATACTATGTGGCATTTTGATAGGGGGAGCTTTTTCCCTATTTGTTTATACTCACCCGTACTTATATGTAGGGGGAGCTTTTACTCTCTATTCTTATTATTTTCTCCATTTTGATGTTGACAAAGGGGGAGAAACAGGTATATTGTGAGTATATCTTGCTTATTGCTTTCTATTATTTTTATGCATAAGGAATATAAATTATATATTCATTTAGTATCATGCATATTTTATATCTCTTTGTGTAAATTATTTGTCATCATCAAAAAATAGGAGATTGTTGGGTCTATGTTTACGAGCCTACTATCTAATCCAGTTTTGATGATTAACAAACAATTCCTAACATCGTTTGTCGAGTGTTTGCGTTTGCCTGTTAGGTATTCTACACAAAGATCCTAGTAGGAGGTTGGATAAAATTACGCTTAATGACGACATCTTGGAGGTTAGAGGAAACTTAGAATGAAGCATTTACGCACTCAAGACTGAAATGAAATGCAATGACAATAAAAGAGAGTAGGGATAGAGATAGTTAGCCAATTGATGACACGCGGTATGTTCATAAAGTTCGGTCCGCTGATGTGACGCCCCAAGGTTCACACAAGGCTGCAGTCGAAGGTGAAACTCGGATTGTCAAACCTGCCAAGCACCAAACACCATGCTACGACATGTTTCACCATCACAGTCACTATCTCTCTAGTGGAAACAACAAATAGGTAAAGGTACAAACAGGCAAATAATAAACACCATCACAGTCACTATCTCTCTAGTGGAAACAACAAATAGGTAAAGGTACAAACAGGCAAATAATAAAAATAGTACAAAATTAAATATGCACAGAAGAAGTTTATCAACAAATGAGCCCAACTGAAATAGAATGAAGATATCTCTGAGTCAGAAATACATCACAACACAATGAGTCAAATGAAATCTCACTAAGGCACTCAGCCTATACAAAAATGAATACAACTCTAAAATCTGAACAATGAACATAACTATATAGTGAAGCTTCAACTGCTAAAACCGTGCGACGGCGACTATGCTAGAACTCCGTTATCCTGCAGCTCTCCGAAACTTCGATCCGCCTGAAAGATACAATTTAAACAAAAAGAACAATAACAAGAGCGTCAGAGCGCTACAGCAAGATCACCTCCATCCTCCCCCAGGGGAAGGGCTGCTAGATGAAGTGAAGGCTCTATCTATTAAGCATAGTCTACCTATATTATTTTCCCCGTTTCTAATGGAGTTAATATTTAGACATCTACAAGACGAGACGTAGTACGTCGAGCGAAATAATCCAAACAAGGAAACCCTCATATATATACTATACGTCTCAAATTATAAATCCCAAAATACCAAAACCAACTCTATGAATGGAAACAACACTCAAAGAAATACTCCAAGCCTCAACTATATAGAAGCAATGTTACAATCTCGAACTACTTCTCAAGTAGTTGGCGTAATTATAAGAGAATATCGTTCAACTCAAAACAAATCATCATAGGCCATATCATGTATACCACAAATCAAAGAATGTACCCTACTCATGGGTAATCTAACATGGGAGTAACTATAACTAATAATACATATATGTGTGCATCTCTTTATGCAATAGCGATACTCTTGTAATATTCTTACTCAATCGCTCTGCGTCAATAGGTTTTACCTCCCTATCCCGGATACATGGAATGACGATACTTTTGTAATTTCATACTCAATCGCCCTGCGGAAATAGGTTTTATTATCTCCCTATTCTGAATACATGTAGTAACGATACTATTGTAATACTCTTACTCAATCGTTCTGCAGTAAATAGGTTTCATCTCCCTATTTCCGGATACGTATAAAACATCATTATTCATATGTGTTTATCAATTTAACTCGTGTCGAAAGTGTGTCAATCTAACACAATCTTGCACACATGCACCAATCTCGGTGTGCGTGTCCACATCAGAAGTTCACCATCATCCCAGGTGTTTAATAATCACTAATATCATAGTCTATCATCATAAGGTCGAGAAATTCGTTCGACAACCAAAAACAAACTCAAATAAACATGCACAGCCGAAACAGACTAGCGGTCGATAATCATTCATTAAATCATATTTTTAATACTTCATGAAATTTGTATGCAAACATGCCACAGCAGATGTGAACATCTGGAAACAACTCAACAATTATAAACATAATTTTATGCATTAGATTTGTATTCAAAACCCTAAAACATGCATGAAGGCTCAAAACAACGAATCAAACCTCTTTCTTTAGATTAACCAAATTCTTCAATCTAAAGCATGGACTTTTAACATATTAAATATAAGCATGATTGCCAATCAACTTAGGAAAGATAATCATTTATTAAATCATATTTTTAATACTTAGGTATCACAAACCTAGGGTTTTCTCATCTCTAATCCACATACAATCTCAATTAAAAGTCAAATTAGGGTTTAAACATGATTAGCACATGATTAACAAGATAAAAAACAAATTTAAAAGCAACCCTAATGATCATGATCATATTTCTATTATAAACAGCAAGAAAAACATGTAGATCTAACATTTGTTTAAGATCTAACAACAAAAATCTAATCTTTTTCACATTAGATTAAGATCTAAGCATGTAAACACAAATTAAACTTCTAAGCTAGTTATTTAACTATGGGGATGAGTTTGAATGTAAGTGATACTTACCTTAATCTTATGTACAAGCCTTTGAAACAATCAGCAAGCAAACCACGAGCATGAACAACCCGTTCTCCCTCGCCACCCGTCGATAATCTCGCCCTCGTGCCGGTGTTTTGCTTCACAAAGCTCTTCAAACTCAAAAGAAAAAGGTATAGGGTTTTTGAGGGGAGAGGATGGCTGCTAGGGTTTATAGATATGATAAAAGAAAAGAATTTTCGTGAAAAACACAGGTATTTATAGAGGCAAACCCAAAACAAAACTGTTTGACCCGAACCAGGAAACCTAGTCTGACTAGGAAAAATAACCTTCGGTATTTTGGCTGTAACTTTCTCATCCAACCTCGGAATGAGGTGATCTAAGATTTTTTGGAAATCTGTTGAAGAGACTAACAACTTTGGTCTTTTACACTTTTCCAAATTCTGAATTTATCGGTGTGTAAAATATAAAACCTCTCAACTGGTCATTATTCCCAGATTTTCACTCTTTTGGCCTTTGTGCATGTTTTGTGCATTTGCACTCATATTTTCACAAATATACATTGATTTGATCTCAAATCAATTCTTATCATACTCAAATATTAAAATATGTTATTTTTCACCATATGACATATTTATCATTATTTATCATAAAATATTCAAATTTACGGGGTTTTACATTCATCCCCCTTAAAAGAATTTCGTCCTCGAATTTCCGCAATCATATCGTAGAGGTTAATAATACATTATCATAAATCTTCAGATATAAAATATTGAAATATCTACACTTAACACTCTAAAATGCGAATATTCCCACTTAACCCCTAACTAAACGAAACTAGTACGTCGGGCAAAAAATCTAAACAAGGAACCCCCCATATATATACCATGTGTTCCGAATGATTAGGAACTACGTGTTAATACCCCCATTTTAGCATTACATATAAATATGACCATATAGAACAATCAAAAATCATAAACATCAATAAGCAATAACCAAATCAATTTACTCACTCGAATAGTTGCGGGTAGTCGCGACGCATATCCTCCTCGTGCTCCCAATAAGCATCCTCATCTCTTTTCTATCTTTATTGAACTTTAACTTAAGGTATCACTTCCTTTCTAAGCCTCTCATTCTCTCTCTAGTAAGAATACAACCCGTGATCTTCATGGTAGTTAAATCTATCTAAAACTCAAATTCTGGTGCATCAACCACCCTCTGCTACTCCTCGTCACACAATTACTTCTAAATTATCAAAACGTGGAAAACATCATGTCTACTCGACATTGATGCTAGAAGATCTAGCCCATACAAAACGACTCCAAAAATGTTTAACTCTCATGAACGGGCCAATATACCTTAGGGTAAACTTTCCCCGTCTACCGAGTCACTAAATACATCAGTGATATTTTCAATAAGACATAGTCGCCAATCTAGAACTCTAACGATCATCGTCTCTGGTCTACGTAACTCTTCCGACGACTATGCGTTGCAAAAATGAGTTCCCGAATCTCTGTTACCTTTTCTATAGTCTTCCTTACAAGTTCCTATCAATAAACTTTCTTGTATTTCTGTCAAATGAATAAGCAATCTATAATGCCTCCCGTATTATTCCTCATACGGTGCGATGCCAATAGTATGATAAATGATATTATAATCACACTCAATCAATGGAATATGATCCTCCCAGCTATCCTGCAAGTCTATAATATATGTTTGCTACATGTTTTCCGACACTTGGTTTACTCTCTCCGTTTGCCCATCCGTCTGTGGGAGAAAAACTCTAGAATATCACACTGTCTATCTATCAAATTCTGGAAACTCCTCCAGGAGTGCCTCTTCACATCTTTGTACATTTTTATTGTACCTGAATACACTGTATATCTGGTATAAAACGGTTCAACTGTCACGAAATATAAGTTATACCCTCCGGGTCTGCATCAAAACACTTCCTAGTCCTGTTAATGACGTGTCCATGTAAACGATAGATATTGTATTACTACTCAGAAAAGTCAAAATTGTTACTGTAGTCTATCTAGCCTTAATAGTCTCAAAGGCTTCCTCAGAAAAGTCAAAATTGTTACTGTAGTCTATCTAGCCTTAATAGTCTCAAAGGCTTCCTGGCACCCCGTACCCAAATCAAACTATACACCCTTCTTCATAAGGTGTGCAAGTTGTATCACAATCTTCGAAAAGTCCCGAATGAACTTTCTCTCATACCCTACCAAAACTACGAATCTATGTAATGGTTCTTAGCGGCTCCCAATCAAGTACAGCCTCAACAATGGATGGATCCACTGTTATGCCCTCCTGCTGATGACGTGGCCTAAAAATCTGATCTCTTATAGCCAAAACTCGTATTTGCTGAACTCAGCATATCACTGATACCTCTAATCTTGACTATCCGCTATGCCCACAATGCCAATAGAGGATGTTGCTCGTGTTCTGCCTCCGATCTCGAAAATATGAGGATGTCGTCGATAAAACGACTATGAACTGGTCCTAACATGGACGAAAAAACCCGGTTCATCAAATCCATGAATACCGCGGGTGCATTGGTCAGCCCAAATGGCATGACAAGAACTCAAAAGACCCATATCGAGTCAGAAAATACAGTTTTGGAAATATCCATTTACTGCACTCGCAACTGGAAATAACTAGGATGAAGATCAATCTTCGAGAAATGCAGCGCTCCCCGCAGCTGGTCGAACAAGTCATAAATCCTCAATGGTGGATACCTGCTCCGAATAGTGACTTTGCTCAACCCATGATAATCAATACACAATCGCATGCTATAGTCCTTCTTCTCCATGAAGAGGACCGGTGCTCCCACAAAAAAAAGACTCTGTAGAATAAAACTCTGAGATAACATCTCATCTAGCTATATCTGTAGCCCCCTCATCCCAACGGGTGCCACACGATAAGGTGCTCGGAATATCGGTACGGTGCCTGCTGCAACTCGATGCAGGGAAACAACCTCTCTTAATGGAGAAAAATTGGTATGTCCTGAACGACATCCTGATACTCTGAGATGACTCCGGTCTCACTCAAAACTGCACCCCGATCCCGTATCATCACCTCCTCGACGCATGCCAGAAATGACTCCGCATTCTGGTTACCCTATGAGGTTGCTACTATCTATACAACCCCAACGAATGCTCACAAGCATACTGTTTTAGCAAAACAGTCGATACTAATATTATAGGATGATAACTATTTCATACCAAGAATGATGTCAAATTCGACATCCACAAGACAACCATGACAAAGATGGACTCAAAATCATCTATATTGATGACACATCTCCTATATATACTCTCTAATAGGGACATCTCCCCTAGAGGAGTAGAAACTGATAACAGAACATCTAAGGGATGAGTAACTAACAGAAGCCTATACATGAAGGCATGAGATATGAAAGAATACGAAGTTCCTGAATCAAACAAGATTCAAGCTGGATTAGAAATTACTATGAAAACTCTGTTTGCACTATGATCACGTGGCGCGACTACATAAACTCTACTGGTGGACGGCGCCTGCTACGTTGCTGGCGGTGAAACACATGGGTCCATCTGACACTGATGAATACTCTGAATAGCGTAATTATGGCCTATTAGCTCCTAAATCCTCGAAAAAACTGGTAGTACATCTATCCTCCGATGCTGGCCGTAACTATGGCCTATTAGCTCCTAAATCCTCGAAAAAACTGGTAGTACATCTATCCTCCGATGCTGGCCGTAACCGCGGCCCTAAGACTATTAACCCTGACCTCTATCATGCTGGTCTCCTGCTGGTGTACTACGACAATCCTTCGCTCTATGTCCGATCGTATTATCATTGTATCATGTGTCCCGAATTATGCGCTGCTACGGCGCTATCAAATCATGTTGTGCTATCTTCTTATAATATCTTTGTTACTGATGGTAAATATTCTTACCCCGCTATTGTGTCCTTTAGATCCCACAATAGGCCTATTGCCCTTGTCATTTCCATCATGCTGGTCTTGATTTCATTATTAACTATAGGTATATCTCACTGCTTTAGTCGAACTAGCTCTAACTGCTTGTCAAAGAAGTAAATAAAATTTTCCCAAATAAGTGATATTCACTGCTCCTGTGAAAATCTAAAGTCATTGCTATCCTTTGCTGCCATTCTACGGTGATGATGAAATTATTGGTATTGCCTCTTCATTAGGCTTGACTGGTACAATTGGTGGTGAGACTCCAGAAAATGATACTGCTGACGAAAATGAATGTGCCTCTCGTTCCTCGAGTATTACAAAATCTTATTGTAAATGGTTCCATAAAGTCGATCAGATACTGTGGAGCCTACTGCGGCTCGGGCTCTGCTTGCCTAGCTCTCCGGATGTGAGTTTTATCTCGACCGCCTCCTCATCCCAACATTTATAATATCAAGAGGAGAGCTTAATGGACACAGTAAATGAGGTCCCAATATATATATATACATAACGTATCACAATACTTATTCATAACAGGTAGTATTCACGCAAATACTTTAAATCAACATAAAATAATCGTCATAAAAAAAAATCCCGAAATTTTGAGATATACACACATATCGTCCTCACTCATTCTAGGAAATTCTTAGCGAACTCTATACATGAATCCTAAGAAACCCTATTCTAGCTCCATGACTCGACACAGGATAATCCTAAGGATGCTGGAATTAGAGCTCTAATAACAACTGTGACGCCCAAAGGTTCACACAAGGCTACAGTCCAATGTGAAACTCGGATTGTCAAACCTGCCAAGCACCAAACACCATGCTACGACATGTTTCACCATCACAGTCACTATCTCTCTAGTGGAAACAACAAATAGGTGAAGGTACAAACAGGCAAATAATAAAAATAGTACAAAATTAAATATGCACAGAAGAAGTATATCAACAAATGAGCCCAACTGAAATAGAATGAAGATATCTCTGAGTCAGAAATACATCTCAACACAATGAGTCAAATGAAATCTCACTAAGGCACTCAGCCTCTACAAAAATGAATACAACTCTAAAATCTGAACAATGAACATAACTATATAGTGGAGCTTCAACTGCTAAAACCGTGCGACGGCGACTATGCTAGAACTCCGTCATCCTGCGGCTTTCCAAAACTCTGATCTGCTTGAAAGATACAATTTAAACAAAAAGAACAACAATAAGAGCGTCAGAGCGCTACAGCAAGATCACCTCCATTCTCCCCCAGGGGAAGGGCTGCTAGATGACGTTGAGGCTCTATCTATTAAGCATAGTCTACCTATATTATTTTCCCCGTATCTAATGGAGTTAATATTTAGACACCTACAAGCCGAGACGTAGTACGTCGAGCGAAATAATCCAAACAAGGAAACCCTCATATATATACTATACGTCTCAAATTATAAATCCCAAAATACCAAAACCAACTCTATGAATGGAAACAACACTCAAAGAAATACTCCAAGCCTTAACTATATAGAAGCAATGTTACAATCTCGAACTACTTCTCAAGTAGTTGGCGTAATTATAAGAGAATATCGTTCAACTCAAAACAAATCATCATAGGCCATATCATGTATACCACAAATCAAAGAATGTACCCTACTCATGGGTAATCTAACATGGGAGTAACTATAACTAATAATACATATATGTGTGCATCTCTTTATGCAATAGTGATACTCTTGTAATATTCTTACTCAATCACTCTGCGGCAATAGGTTTTACCTCCCTATCCCGGATATATGGAATGACGATACTTTTGTAATTTCATACTCAATCGCCCTGCGGAAATAGGTTTTAATATCTCCCTATTCCGGATACATGTAGTAACGATACTATTGTAATACTCTTACTCAATCGTTCTACGGTAAATAGGTTTCAGCTCCCTATTTCCGAATACGTATAAAACATCATTATTCATATGTGTTTATCAATTTAACTCGTGTCGAAAGTGTGTCAATCTAACACAATCTAGCACACATGCACCAATCTCGGTGTGCGTGTCCACATCAGAAGTTCACCATCATCCCAGGTGTTTAATAATCACTAATATCATAGTCTATCATCATAAGGTCGAGAAATTCGTTCGACAACCAAAAACAAACTCAAATAAACATGCATAGCCAAAACAGACTAGCAGTCGACCGTGGCGGTCGACCGCGATGGCCTCCAGAGACTACCCAGGTCTCTGTCCTGCACGCGGTCGACCGTAGAGGTCGACCGTGGATCCAAATTTTAGTTTCTTCAAACTGGTTGTATGTATCGTGATCATGTCGTGTTTCCCCGATATAAACATGTCTAAAACTTCATGAAATTTGTATGCAAACATGCCACAACAGATGTGAACATCTGGAAACAACTCAACAATTATAAACATAATTTTATGCATTAGATTTGTATTCAAAACCCTAAAACATGCATGAAGGCTCAAAACAACGAATCAAACCTCTTTCTTTAGATTAACCAAATTCTTCAATCTAAAGCATGGACTTTTAAAATATTAAATATAAGCATGATTGCCAATCAACTTAGGAAATATAATCATTCATTAAATCATATTTTTAATACTTAGGTATCACAAACCTAGGGTTTTCTCATCTCTAATCCACATACAAACTCAATTAAAAGTCAAATTAGGGTTTAAACATGATTAGCACATGATTAACAAGATAAAAAACGAATTTAAAAGCAACCCTAATGATCATGATCATATTTCTATTATAAACAGCAAGAAAAACATGTAGATCTAACATTTGTTTAAGATCTAACAACAAAATCTAATCTTTTTCACATTAGATTTAGATCTAAGCATTTAAACACAAATTAAACTTCTAAGCTAGTTATTTAACTATGAGGATGGATTTGAATGTAAGTGATCTTGCCTTAATCTTATGTGCAAGCCTCTGAAACAATCAGCAAGCAAACCACGAGCATGAACAACCCGTTCTCCCTCACCACACGTCGATGTTCTCACCCTCGTGCCGGTGTTTTGCTTCACAAAGCTCTTCAAACTCAAAAGAAAAAGGTGTAGGGTTTTTGAGGGGAGAGGGTGGCTGCTAGGGTTCATAGATATGATAAAAGAAAAGAATTTTCGTGAAAAACACATGTATTTATAGAGGCAAACCCGAAACAAACCTGTTTGACCCGAACCAGGAAACCTAGTCTGACTAGGAAAAATAACCTTCGGTATTTTGGCTGTAACTTTCTTATCCGACCTCGGAATGAGGTGATCTAAGATTTGTTAGAAAGCTGTTGAAGATACCTACAACTTTGGATTTTACACTTTTCCAAATTCTGATTGTATCATTGTGTATAATATAAAAACTCTCAACTGGTTATTATTCCCAGATTTTCACTCTTTTGGCCTTTGTGCATGTTTTGTGCATTTGCACTCATATTTTCACAAATATACATTGATTTGATCTTAAATCAATTCTTATTATACTCAAACATTAAAATATATTATTTTTTACCATATGACATATTTATCATTATTTGTCATAAAATATTCAAATTTACGGGGTTTTACAGCTGGCCTACATCCCCGCTCCCCACTCTCGAGGAGAAATCTACTACACACCTAGTTTGGAAGCCGGAACTTCTTTTAAACAATGATCTCCACCGAGATCTCACAACCACACAGTAGATCTCCATGAGATCAAGCTCACAATAGTAGTAAATCGAAGAAAAGCTCTCTTTACAGTAGCCCTATGGCAAGAGCGGATTTTGCAATTGAAGCTTGGGATGTAGGCTTTGAAATAGTGAAAGAAAATGAAAGTTGAAGCTCTTAAAAAATAATAAACTCAAACACAAGAGATTTGCAATGAAAGCTTAGTTACTGAAGTAGTTGGGGTTGTTGGGTATTTATAGGGTATTCATAGGGAGAGAAGACAATAGCCAAAACCCCAAAGAATCATCAAAAATCCCCAAAAATTGAGAAATTGATTCTGTAAAAAAACTAGCCGTTAGACTGCTATCAGTCGACTGACGGGAAGCATCAGTCGACTGATGAGCTAAATGTTGTATTCAAATACCAGCTCATCAGTCGACTGACGATCATTTTCAGTCGACTGACAACTCATCAGTTGACCAAAACAGAACAGGAACATTTTGATGATTGCAGTCACTTTCATCAGTCAACATATCAGTCGACTGATGTCATCAGTCGACTGGCCAGTAGACTGATAACAGGTTATCAGCCTGAATCGATTTTGAGCTTGATTTTCAAGGCTTTGTAAAAAATAGTAAATAAATTCTAAAAATGTAAAACTTTAGGAATAGTTTATAAACATTTTGATAAACTTATTTAAAAAGAAATTTTGCAAAAAGGTCCTCGTATGTGTGAGAATCATCATTTTAGCAAACGTACCAAAATACGAGTTTTGAAAATGTGCAAGTGTGTTATCCCATGAGCTTCAAATGTAATCAACAACCCACTTGCCTACATTAAGTACTAGAGAGAAAATATATATGAGTACATGGCTTGAGTCTTGATATTTGCTCTTATGTCGATGAAGCTTCTCATGCATATAATGCTCTTAAAAGCTTTGTTTCATCACTTTGCCTCCACCTCCTTAGATATTGTCGTTATAGCTCATTTTCCATCCAATCATCCATAAAAGGTGCTAATGATATGTGATCTACAATATAGCTTAAAAACAATTAGCACTAATAATGGTGTTTGTAAATCATCATTAAAATAAAAGATCTAACAATCTCCACACTATGAAATAAACTCTAAGGTCTGAACAAAAACATAAAACTATGGTGGAACCTCTAATAAATCTCATGTGACGATGACTATACAAGAATTCTGTCATCCTACGACTCTCCAGTACTCCGAATTACCTGAAAGAATATTAGAAGAAAAAGAGCAACAAAAAGAACGTCAGAGCGCTATAGCAAGATCACCTCCATCCGCCCTCAGGGGAAGGGCTGCTAGATGGAGTGGAGGCTCTATCTATTAAACATAGTCTACCTAGATTATTTTCCTCCGTATCTAATAGAATTAATATTTAGACACCTACAATATGAGATGTAGTACGTCGAACAAAATAATCCAAATAAGAAAACCCTTATGTATATACCATATGTCCCGAATTGTAAACATCTAAACATTAATACCAAACTAAAGATAAACAATCTAAATAAAATCAAAAATTAGAAATCCACAACATGAGACTGGTACATCGAGTGAAATAATCCAAACAAGGAAACCCTCATGTATATACTATATGTCTCAAATTGTGAATCACTAATTATTAATCCCAACTAAGAAAATAAAGAAAAACAGTAAAAGAAAGTAAAGACATCAACATATTGTATTCATAATATCTTTTACTATCACTGGAAAGATAGAATGAATACCGGCATAAATCCCGTGTACTTTCAAATGTGAAGTACTCTGGGTCATATATTTCAGCAGTGAGTCAAAAACATAACTGGCATCTGCCAACGACTCGGGCTATGATTTAACTATTTCAATGCAACTCCGTACAATATTTTGACACTTAGCATTATCATGTGCAACGGACTACCTTATAGGTATCCTAATCAGTGCACACGACTCATTAGACTCAGCGCGATCTCTGTGCGTAACATGAGTGTGGAACGACCTACCATATTGGTATCCTAGATATACGACTCACAAGCCTCATCGCACCCTCATGCAAACGGACTGCTAGTTAAAGTACCCAAACCCGACTCAATGGCCTGTACAAATGGAATATCGACGCACTACCCCCGTAGTACTGAACTGAGCTCATCAACGATATCCAGAAGGTGTGTGTATAATATGTACTAAACTCTTTCTCAAAGTAATCGGGTCAAAACCCATCATAATTCCTTTCAGCATACCTATGTGTGTGCTACTACACTATTCGTGAATTTACGTATAAAGAAGTGCGGCTCAAAACCCTCAAACATATCTCAAACAGATACAAAACAAAAATTCAGACAACAGCCTTAGTAATCGACTACTAGGCTTAGTAGTCGACTACACTGAGTCCATCAAGACTCTGTAATAACATATATTAGTATCCGTAGTCGACTATTAAGAATATTAGTCGACTACTCTGTAAACACACAATTTTTGCTATACTCATCTGAGCACGAGTTGCTGACTACTAAGCTTAGTAGTCGACTACTCTGTCAAGACACATATTCTTTCATGCACAAACAGTGTTTATGTCAATTGTACATATCATGACGCTAAAACTAGATTTTATACTTGATATATGCAATAGAAATTATCTGAATCAACAAATTAAATTATTATATCTTCCAAATTAGGGTTTGTTATGGTAATTTACCATCTAAAGATGAAGATTGACTACATAGGTTTAAAAAGGGCATGGTCTAAACCAGCTTAGAAGCCCAAAAGCACATTCGAGGTCAAGTCTATCGGCCAGTCGAGCAGACGAGCCATCTTTTGACCAAGAGTCATCATGACCGACTCGAAGTGCGGGACCAGTCGATCCCTCGTAATTAAGACAACTCCTCGAGCAGACGCCTCGACCATGCACTTGACCCAAAGCTCACTCGACTATCGAGTTGGCAAATCATAATAATGACTCACAGATCAACCAGCCTCGACTAAAGGGATAAGATCCGACCAAACTCACTTTAGATGTTAATTAACACAACAGCACTGATCAGTCCCATCGAGATCTCTGTTCTGACAAATTCCCTGCATATGCTGTTTATTCTACTCATAAGTCACTTCTATGGGATCGCCATGATGCTCTTCTTGGCTCGAATAACTTCCCCTCCAATCACCAGTCACCATCTAGAGGGGTGAGGACGACCGAATAGTAGATCTATCCTTTGCCCTGCCTCATCTGTCAAATCCAGGATACTAAGAGGACACTTCTCTCCTGTATTCGAATGACTTCCCTTCTAATCCCCAGCCGACACCTGGAAGGAGAAGGATGACTCAACAGCCTATTTGCTCACCCTGCAACCGCCCTCCTGTACAAAATAAAAGCCAAAATCTCAGAGGCAATGGACTATAAAAGGAGGTAAGAAGGGTAAGGGCAGAAGGAGGAGCTCTACTTCTTTTAACATCAGAACTTTACTCCCCCTTTATTCTTGGCATAAAAAGAAATCAACTCTTATAGAGGATCCCCCTACTAGGACCTCAATGGCCTAGGGACCTCCCAAAAAACCTCCCTCAAGCTCTCTAGCTGACTTGACTGTCAGAGGTACTACGGGGGAAACTAGCCCCGTACTCCTGCGATTCTCGCATGTGCAGGTTATCAGTCCACCCCGCGCTCTTAGAATCAGGCGTAGAGTCGGAGGAGGAGTTGGCCCCACCTTTTAACCTCCCAGCCTCTATCATCAATGGAAGACCCTCATCGACTGTGTGGTCATGGACATCAACAGTTTAGCGCCCACCGTGGGCCCACTTTCTTCTCTGAGAAGAAAAGCCCAATTCTGAGCTGGGGCCTGATCCTGTCTATTCTTGAGAAAAGGTACTAGAATTGTATCATTCAAGCTAAACAAAGCCTGAAATCGCATCATTCAAGCTAAGGGGATTAGCCTATGGCTATGAGGAGCCAACATAGGTGTAGCCCTCGAGGGCTCCAACAGATTTCGGGGGAGTATTTACCAAGTGGAACCCCGAAAGCCCTCCTAGAAAAGACACACCACTATGGTGTTTGTCTGGCTTGAGAATGAAGCACAAGCTCCCTATCGCCACCACAGATAAAAACCCCACCGCCTGGATAGCCAAGAGGCCTAGGGTTGGATCGCAAATAGAACCCTAAGGGTTACAATCAGATCCAGCATCACTCAAGCTCCCATAAGCAATAGCTCACACAAACAAGGAGCAGTGATGGAGTCTGTGGTCGACTCCTTGGACCATCACCATCTTCAAAGGAGAGTCTTTCCTCACCCAAGGTAAGATTGCGGGGAAAACTCGAGGGCTCACCAACTGGTCTTCTCAGGAAGATTAACAGCCTCGACCCCTTACAGATGCTCAGAACCGCCAGAGTCAAAGTAAGAACTGGTGGTCGAAGTATGCAACTTGCACTCCCTCTACAAGAAGGCTCCTCCATTTATAAGATGGTTTGACTGTTGCTATCCCTGGAAACCCTTAAGGGGAAGTCATGATCCTATCAAATTCCAGGGAACAAAGCTTCGGCGCATGGGGTTCTCACCAACAAGAATCCCCCATCACAAAAGTTGCCTGGACCTTCTCCTTCGAGCAACATCTTCCAAAAGCTCAAACAACGGAATACTAGGCTTAACAGAACAACCAACGGTGGACAAGCAAGATTTGTTGAAAATCCTCGTGTCCACCGTCGACCAGCAAGGACCTTAGCAAAAACTCAAACTTCAGAAAGGTCCTTGGCTGATGAAATGGCAAATATGCCAACAACTCAACAATGTCCAAAGCCAAATAGCTCACCCTCGAGAGGAAGAATAACCCCCCCTGATTTCGGACGTTCCTCAGTTTGACAACAAAGACAGTCAATGAAGCAACAGCTCGCTTTCATCAAAACTGGAATGTTCACAGGTGAAAAGAAACAGCCAAGGAAGCTCCATCTCAGTGACCCTGTCCCTAACAGGAAGCTGTCTCTAAAATGCATCTGGGCAAAGAAACAAGATTTCAACATCACCTGAGCAATGAGTATGAGTGAACTGTACTCTGTTATGTATAAATTTCAAACAATCAATGAAAGTGTCAAATAAAAAGAAAGACATCAAAGACGTAGTCGTCTAGGCAATGACTCCTTAGTCGGTATCAAGCCTTTGATACCTTCTCAGGGCAAAACCAAGGCACAACGACTCCTCAGTCGGTCACAAGACCCTAGCACTGCCTCAGGACAGGCCCAAGGTGCCACGACCCCTTAGTCGGTCATAAGTCCCTGGCACCACCTTAGGACAGGCCCAAGGTGCAATGACTCTTCAGTCGGTATTAAGACCTTGGTACCTTCTCAGGATAAAACCAAGGCATAACGACTCCTAAGTCGGTATCAAGACCTTGGTACCTTCTTAGGGTAAAACAAAGGCACAATAACTCCTCAGTCGTCACAAGACCTTGGCGCCACCTCAGGACAGGCCCAAGGTGCCATGACCCCTCAGTCGGTCACAAGGCCCTGGCGCCACCTCAGGACAGGCCCAAGGCTCAATGACTCCTTAGTCAGTATTAAGATCTTGGTACATTCTCAGGGTAAAACCAAGGCACAATGACTCCTCAGTCGGTATCAAGACATTGGTACATTCTCAGGGTGAAACCAAAGCACAACAACTCCTCAGTCAGTTACAAGACCCTGGCGCCGCCTTAGGATAGGCCTAAGGTGTCACGAACCCTCAGTCGGTCATAAGGCTCTGGCGCCGCCTCAGGATAGGCCCAAGGTGCAATGACTCCTCAGTTGGTATTAAGACCTTGGTACCTTCTCAGGGTAAAACCAAGGCACAACGATTCCTCAATTGGAACAAAGCCCTTGGCTCTTCTTAAAGGTAAGCCCAAGGTACAAAATATGATTTGATTCCTTCTGCTCTCATCATCCATAGTGGTCAAGACCTTGGTACATTCTCAGGGTAAACCCAAGGCACAACGACTCCTCAGTCGGCACAAAGCCCTTGGCTCTTCTTAAAGGTAAGCCCAAGGCACAACATATGGTTCAATTCCTTCTGCTCTCATCGTTCATAGTGGTCAAGACCTTGGTACCTTCTCAGGGTTAAACCAAGGTACAACGACTCCTCAGTCGGCACAAAGACCTTGGCTCTTCTTAAAGGTAAGCCCAAGCCACAACATATAGTTCGATTCCTTCTGCTCTCATCATCCATAGTGGTCAAGACCTTGGTACCTTCTCAGGGTAAAACCAAGGCACAACGATTCCTCAGTCGGCACAAAGCCCTTGGCTACTCCTAAAGAATAAGTCCAAGCTAAAACGGCTTCTCAGTCGGAACAAAGCCCTTGGCTCTTCTTAAAGAATAAGTCCAAGATAAAATGACTTCTCAGTCGGAACAAAGCCCTTGGCTCTTTATTTAGGAATCAACCAAGGCACAACGACTTCCTAGTCGGCTCCGAATGACTTGGCTCCCCATCAGGAGTAGCCTAAAGTACAAAGACTCCATAAGTCGGCAATCAAATCTATGGTTCCCCACCTAGACAAACCAAAGACAACCCCAGAGTCAACTTTTATAAGCTATTTTTTGAACAAACAGGAAAAACAAAGACGTCGCCTCTTATCCCGCATATGATATCTAATCTACAAGGACCAACACTCTTCTCAAAAAGAAAAATGGAGCCACAACATGATCAACTATTCTATCAAGCATTTGTAGTTCTAAAAAGCAGAAGACAGAAGAAATCATTTCTCATTCAGAAAGGAGTTTTGTACATTTTTTACCAAAAGGCCTAACAAGGCTTACAAAAAAAACTTCTCCTAAGGCTCAGAACCACTGTCCCCGAAGTACTTCCTCATTTTCTTCAAAGGCCTCCTGGAAGAACTCGGCTGCTCCGAGTCGGCCCCTCTTTTACAGACCTCCATTGGTGAAGGAAGGACTGTCACTTAAGAGTCGGAGGAAGACGAGGAGGACCCTCCCATCTCTGAGAATTCCTCTCCATCCAGAGCTCTGGACTCCTGAAAACTGAGGTGATGCCGGAGCTTCTCAAGATCTCCAGCCTCGAGATCGCTAAGAGCCCTAGACTCTAATATGCTCTCCTACACTTCAGGCTAACCTGAGCAGGAAAGTATGTTGTCGGCACCGATGATAATCATATTTTATTACAATTTTATACCCTCATTATCTATTTTATATGAATAAATATACCATTAATAATTGTTGTTAGATTAGTTTGCACATAAATGAATGGAAATATAAATAAATATTATTAAATGTAAAAACCTCTCAAAATCTCTCTTCTCTATTTTTGTAGCATTTTAGAAGCACATTGAAGCAAAAAGCCAATAGAACCGGACTGCTGGACTTGGTTGTAGAGGCTTGGAATTTCAAAAATCAAACGTGGACTTGGATGCAAATAGTTGGAATGAATTAGGCTTGTATGCAAAGAATTGAATCACATGGACCGGTGGGCTGCAGAATTAATTGTGAGAATTAATGTGGACATGGGCTGGACATCCTTTGCAAATTCTTTTGGAAAATCACATGAAGACATGGGCTGGACATCCTTTTCAATTTCTTTTGGAAAATCACATGAAGACATGGGCTGGATTTTGAATGGGCCGAATTTGATTTAATTTGAAATTCTCAAATGAATTGCATTTTTCTCAAATGAATGGCATTGATATGGGGCCGGCTGCAGTTGAATGGAGAAAAGTTTGATGTGGGCCGGATTTGTTTTGGAATTAAAAATCTTTGTGAATTTGGAAATTATTAATGAGGGCCGGACTTTGTGGTTGCTACATCAACTTGGATTTTCTCAAATGAATGAAATGAAGTTTCACTACATGGGCCGAAAACAAATGAATGAGATGTGGACCAGACTTGGCTTCTTGGACTTGGAAAATCAAATGTTTGAATGGGACTTATTGGCTTGAATGGGCCGGACTTGTTTGTTTGAAAATCAATTGGATCTTATGAATTGGACTTGATTTAATTGTGAAATTAAAGCTATGGGCCGGACTTGCAATGTTTATTTTTCTCGTTGAAAAATCAAATGAAGATTGGGCTAGAGAAGAACAAAAACCAAATTCAAAGGTGGAGATTGTTGCTTGGGGCTCAAGACAAATCCAATAGCTCATATTCATTGAAGATTACTATAAATAAGGGTAGAGAGTGAGGGGTTAGGGGTGTAAAAAATTTTGTAAACTCCTTTTGGAGAGGAGGGCTACTCTTAATTGAGAAGGCCTTCCAAAAATTATAACTTTAGTTGCAATTAATAATAATAATTTTTTTCTCTTTAAATTTGTTCTTTCTCCTCTTTGTTGAATGATGAGGATGGAGATGAAGAGCAATTTGAAGGTTTGCATTTCTTTTCTCTTTTATTTCTTTTTAGTAATTTCTTTATTATTGCTTATTAGTTAGATTTAAATTCATGCTTGTAGTATAGATTTACTTTCTTGTCTTTTTATTTTCTTTTTGCACTTTAATTTGTAGAGTAGATTTATTTTTCTTGCATTTAATTTCTGCAATTTATTTTGTAGTTTAGATTTTTATTTTCTTTGTAATTAGATTTATTTCTTGTTCATAGTTTAGATTTTTCTTTTCTTTTTAATTTTGTAATTAGTCTTCTTTTTCTTGTTTTTATTTCTTAAGATGTGAATTTAATTCTTGTAGGAATCTTAGAATTGTATGAAACTAGTCTAATTTTCCTTTATATTGTATGAATTATTCTCTTGCACTTAAAATGTTCATGTTTAGGATAATCAACTAGAGAACTAATCGGTAGAAGAAGAATTTGATAATCTATGCTTATCTTAAATGGTTTGATAGGTTATGCTTATGAATTCTAGGATTATTATCATGTTGTTGTTCTTATCATGAATAGTAATTTTGACTTAGATGATAATTTGATAGGTTACACTTTCCTTAAATGGTTTGATAATCTATGCTTAATAAATCTAAGTTGAAATATGATAAAAAGAGAATAGTTTGTAATTTGTAATTGAAATTGGTTAGTGGATTATATTCTAGATTTCTTACCTCTTTTGAATCCTCCATCTTAACCTTCTTAAATTTTCTTTTCATTCTTGGTTTATTTCTTGATTTTATTCATTCTTCTTTCTTGCCTTGTGATTTTATTTATTCTTTAATTCTTCCTTCTCTCCTCTAAAATTCAATTTATTATCTTTTGCATATATTCATAACAATCACTCAACAAAATCACACTTATTCTTTATTCCTAATTCTCATGCACAAAACATAAGAACCATTTCTAATAATTTCTTAAAATCACCTTCCTCGTGGGATTGATATTTTTTATACTATAACTTGATAAATTGTGCACTTGCAATTTTGGTACATAATTATGCCGCATCAACCGAACACCCAGACGAAGGACTTCTTCCATTCTTCATTCAGCTCAGGGAAATCGGTGTCCAAGTGGAAATCACCCCGACAGTGGAAAAGATAGTACAGGTCTCCCTCAACAGACCCCACACTAACCATATGCCCAAACAAATTAATGCTGGGCCCCACTCCCATCTCGGAGCAAGAGTCTATGAACGCCATCAAAGTATAAATGGCGTGTGGGTGAAATTGGCAGGGGGAAACCCCTAAAGCCGCAAAAACCTCCATGACGAAGGGATGCAACGACAGGCGCAGTCCACATTGTAGATGCGCCAGATAGAGATGCACCCGATCCTCCCCATGCATATGCACCGGAGTAAGGCCATCTGGTGCCCCCATGGTTATCGTCACATGAGAAATGTCATACTTATTATGCAACCAGTTTGCCTTATCCAAAGTCATCCTCGACCTAGACAGATACAGGACCCTGAGTTTCCTCTCGCGGTCGTTCTGAGGAAAATCCATGATAAAAACCTCTTAGGAGGAAGGAATAATTAACAAGGAGAAATATTCCTGATGTAGAGTGTTCCTTCAAAACGACGTCATGATTTATTTATAAGCCTCCGAAGGAGCATGCAGGAGAATTCATGAGGCGCAATCCTGGAGTAACTGAGAAAGATCCATTTTAGAAATCGAAAATGAATCGCTTGAAAAGGCCAACCGCTGCTTGTAGCTTATGCTAACCAATTGGCAAGTAAAGGCGTCATTCACTCTACCCACGACGCCTCGTTTTCTTTGAAAAAAGCGGTTCCTAATATCGACATCATTAACCCACAGAAGATTGGCGGTTAGCAAGTTCTACGCCATGTCTCCAGCTAAGATCGACTGGCTAAAAAATCTCAACACTTTGAGCAAACTCATATCTATTTCATTCGGACCCGACTAAAAGTTAGCTCTAAATGAAAGGGGCCAACTGTTATGGTAATTTACCATCTAAATATGAAAATTGACTGCATAGGTTTTAAAAAAGGGCATGGTCTAAACCAGCTTAGAAGCCCAAAAGCACAGCCGAGGTCAAGTCAATCGGCTAGTCGAGCAGACGAACCATCTTTCGACCAAGAGTCATCATGGCCAACTCGAAGTGTGGGAACAGTCGGTCCCTCGCAATTAAGACGACTCCTCAAGTAGACGTCTCGACCATGCACTCGACCCAAAGCTCACTCGACTATCGGGTCGGCAAATCATAATGATGACTCGCAGATTAACCCGCCTCAACTAAAGGGATAAGATCCGACCAAGCTCACTTCAGATGTCAATCAACACAACAACATTGATCTATCCCATCGAGATCTTAGTTATGACAAATCTCCTGCATATGCCGCTTATTCTACTCACAAGTCACTTCTCTGGGATCGCCATGATGCTCTTCTGGGCTCGAATAACTCCCCCTCTAATCACCAGCGACCATCAGGAGGGGGAAGGATGACCTAACAGTGGGCCTATCCTCTACCCTACCTCATCTATCAAACCGAGGATACTAAGAGGACACCTCTCTCCTATATTCGAATGACTTCCCTTCCAATCGCCAGCCAACACCTGGAAGGAGAAGGATGACTCAACAGCCTATCTGCTCACCATGTAACCACTCTCCTTTGCAAAAGAAAAGCCAAAATCTCAGAGGTAATGGACTATAAAAGGAGGTAAGAAGGGTAAGAGCATAAGGAGGAGCTCCGCTTCTTTTAACATCTGAACTTTACTCCCCCTTTATTCTTGGCATAAAAAGAAATTCAACTCTTATAGAGGACCCCCCTGCTAGGACCTCAATAGCCCAGGGACCTCCAAAAAAACCTCCCTCAAGCTCTCCAGCTGACTTGACCATTGGAGGTACCACAGGGGAAGCTAGCCCCATACTCCTGTGATTCTCGCATGTGCAGGTTATCAGTCCACCCCGCGCGCTCAAAATCAGGCGTAGAGTCAGAGGAGGAGTCGGCCCCACCTTTTATCTATCCGGCCTCCATCATCAATGGAAGACCCTCATCGACTGTGTGTTCACGGACATCAACAGGATTTAACATCCTAATTAAACAATTTCTTCAATTATCTCATATGTAAACAAAGTGATTATTAATACATGATAAAAACTACTCATGAACTAAGGTAAAATTTATTTTAAATATATTTATCTTACTTAGGTATCACAAACCTAGGTTTAAGCATGATTAATTAACATGAAAACTCCAAAAAACCTTCATGTAATATATCAATTATTTCAAATCAGCATATCTGTAGTTTTCTACAGAATATATCATTAGTAAATTGAGCATATCATTCCCTAGACAAACTCTTTTTAAGAATAGTTTTCTGTTTTGGAAATTAGATCCACATAGCTATTATTTGGCACTGGTTTGGTTCAGTTTGGAGTTTATATGATATCTCAAATTTCTAGTTAAAGGTTACACA
>NC_033797.1:83538326-83582916 GCF_001876935.1 Asparagus officinalis | reverse complement strand
CGAGAAATGTCATATTTATCATGCAACCAGTTTGCCTCATCCAAAGTCATCCTCGACCTAGACAGATACAGGACCCTGAGTTTCCTCTCGCGGTCGTTCTGAGGAAAATCCATGATAAAAACCTCTTAGGAGGAAGGAATAATTAACAAGGAGAAATATTCCTGATGTAGAGTGTTCCTTCAAAACGACGTCATGATTTATTTATAAGCCTCCGAAGGAGCATGCAGGAGAATTCATGAGGCGCAATCCTGGAGTAACTGAGAAAGATCCATTTTAGAAATCGAAAATGAATCGCTTGAAAAGGCCAACCGCTGCTTGTAGCTTATGCTAACCAATTGGCAAGTAAAGGCGTCATTCACTCTACCCACGACGCCTCGTTTTCTTTGAAAAAAGCGGTTCCTAATATCGACATCATTAACCCACAGAAGATTGGCGGTTAGCAAGTTCTACGCCATGTCTCCAGCTAAGATCGACTGGCTAAAAAATCTCAACACTTTGAGCAAACTCATATCTATTTCATTCGGACCCGACTAAAAGTTAGCTCTAAATGAAAGGGGCCAACTGTTATGGTAATTTACCATCTAAATATGAAAATTGACTGCATAGGTTTTAAAAAAGGGCATGGTCTAAACCAGCTTAGAAGCCCAAAAGCACAGCCGAGGTCAAGTCAATCGGCTAGTCGAGCAGACGAACCATCTTTCGACCAAGAGTCATCATGGCCAACTCGAAGTGTGGGAACAGTCGGTCCCTCGCAATTAAGACGACTCCTCAAGTAGACGTCTCGACCATGCACTCGACCCAAAGCTCACTCGACTATCGGGTCGGCAAATCATAATGATGACTCGCAGATTAACCCGCCTCAACTAAAGGGATAAGATCCGACCAAGCTCACTTCTGATGTCAATCAACACAACAACATTGATCTATCCCATCGAGATCTTAGTTATGACAAATCTCCTGCATATGCCGCTTATTCTACTCACAAGTCACTTCTCTGGGATCGCCATGATGCTCTTCTGGGCTCGAATAACTCCCCCTCTAATCACCAGCGACCATCAGGAGGGGGAAGGATGACCTAACAGTGGGCCTATCCTCTACCCTACCTCATCTATCAAACCGAGGATACTAAGAGGACACCTCTCTCCTATATTCGAATGACTTCCCTTCCAATCGCCAGCCAACACCTGGAAGGAGAAGGATGACTCAACAGCCTATCTGCTCACCATGTAACCACTCTCCTTTGCAAAAGAAAAGCCAAAATCTCAGAGGTAATGGACTATAAAAGGAGGTAAGAAGGGTAAGAGCATAAGGAGGAGCTCCGCTTCTTTTAACATCTGAACTTTACTCCCCCTTTATTCTTGGCATAAAAAGAAATTCAACTCTTATAGAGGACCCCCCTGCTAGGACCTCAATAGCCCAGGGACCTCCAAAAAAACCTCCCTCAAGCTCTCCAGCTGACTTGACCATTGGAGGTACCACAGGGGAAGCTAGCCCCATACTCCTGTGATTCTCGCATGTGCAGGTTATCAGTCCACCCCGCGCGCTCAAAATCAGGCGTAGAGTCAGAGGAGGAGTCGGCCCCACCTTTTATCTATCCGGCCTCCATCATCAATGGAAGACCCTCATCGACTGTGTGTTCACGGACATCAACAGGATTTAACATCCTAATTAAACAATTTCTTCAATTATCTCATATGTAAACAAAGTGATTATTAATACATGATAAAAACTACTCATGAACTAAGGTAAAATTTATTTTAAATATATTTATCTTACTTAGGTATCACAAACCTAGGTTTAAGCATGATTAATTAACATGAAAACTCCAAAAAACCTTCATGTAATATATCAATTATTTCAAATCAGCATATCTGTAGTTTTCTACAGAATATATCATTAGTAAATTGAGCATATCATTCCCTAGACAAACTCTTTTTAAGAATAGTTTTCTGTTTTGGAAATTAGATCCACATAGCTATTATTTAGTACTAGTTTGGTTCAGTTTAGAGTTTATATGATAACTTAAATTTCCAGTTAAAGGTTACACACGTGCAGCACTTTTCTGCAGAATATGTTATTAGTAAATTGAGTATATCTTTTTTTATAAAAAATCTTTCTTAGAATGATTTTCCATTTGGGAAAAAAGGTTCATATAGCTTTCATTTAACACTAGTTTTGTTTATTTTGGAGTTTATATGATATCTTAAATTTTCAGTTAAACGTTATACACATGCAGCAGTTTTCTGCAATCTATGATGAAAACAAAAACTAAACCTCTTTATAATTCAATTAGACAACAAATTAGGATTAACACACGAGTTAAATATAATTTTAAAGTTTTACAAAATAAAAATTTAATCACCCCTAATGATCACAATCACGTTACTATCATAAACAATTAGGAAAAACTAATGATCTAGCATTGGGTTAAGATTTATCATCAAAAATCTCATATTTTTCATATTAGGTTAAGCCTTAAGCATGAAAATATTAATTAAACACTTTTATAATCATTAAACACTATGGGAATGGGTTTGAATATAGATGATCTTGTCTTATCACGTGCGCAAGCCTCTGAAACTGATGTGAAATGACTCATCGTCGCCAAATATCGTGGATCTCACCTTTTCCTCTCTTCTCACCTCACAAGAAGCTCTAAAAATCTTAACTTTAATGCTAGGGTTTGAGAGAGAGAAAGAGGGGTTGCTAGGGTTTGAAACTCTAATGAAAAGAGATAATTTTTGTGAAAGCACATGTTTATATATATATATATCATTTATAATATACTGTAATGTGTGTGTGTGTATATACTATAACAAAAAAAAAATAAAACTAAATAATTAAAAAAAATAAAAAAAAAAAAAACAAAAAAATATATAATAAATATATATATTATAATATATATATATAAAATATACTCATATATAATATATATAAATATATAAATATTATATATATAAAAAATATACTATATAAAATAAAAAAAACACATACAACACACAATAAAAAAAGTAATATATATAAAATATATATATGTTATTTTATATGTATTATATTGTATAAAATATAAATATATCTATATATAAAATATATATATACATATAATATATAAATATATATATATATATATAATATATAAAATATATATTATATAAAATATATATATAAATAATATTATCAATATAATATGTATGTTATATATATTATATTATATATGTATATTAAATCTGTAGATATACATAATATATGTACATATACATATGCTATATGATACATATACATATGTATATGTACATAAAAAAATATGTAATGTACATATAATAAAAAACATATAAAATATATATTACATACTACATAATGTAAATGTACATATAAGTAATAAATGTAAAATATAAATATGTACATATATTATTAATGTAAAATATGATATATATTATATTACATATATAATATAATAAATATGTAATATCAATAAATATATAAAATTACTAAAAAAAACAAAAAAAAAAATAAAAAGATATATATATTGTATTATATACATAATATAAATAAATTATAGTATAAAAATAAAAAAAAAAAAAAAAAAAAAAAAAAAAAAAAAAAATAAAATGATAATATACTATATATATATAATTATATATATATATATACTATATTATATTATATATATATATATATATATTATATACAAAAGATTTGTTGTTTGGTAGTGAGGTGTCACATCTCCCTCCCACTCATTCAATTGGGCCACATTCACATTGGGTAATGAGTGGATGGGGACTTGACACATCACTACCAACGCACAAATTTGCTTGTACCAAAGCATTACCATATTTTTCTACATAACATACACCATACACCACACACACCAACACACACACACACAGATACACCACACACACAACACACCATGTTGGCCTTCTTGTTTTGATGATGTTTAACAAATAATTTATGACTAATGTTGTTTGTCTAGTATTTGTGTTTTTTTGTATTCTAGGCAAACAACGAGTTGGAGGATGGATGGAATAGAGCTTTAACGATCATATCCAATGGAGGTTGGAGTGAAGCATTGCAATTCAAGTTGAAGATCCAAGTTCAAGCTTCATCCGCAAGTGTACCAAGTTGAGCTCATTGAAGACCTTCATCAAGCTTGGGTAATTTAGTTTAGGAGTTTATATTATGTGTGTTAGTACTTTAAGCTCAATCATATACACACATACACGTTTTGGTTTTGTATATATATAATTATATATATACATATATGTTTTGGTTTGATAGTTTTCAAATTTTAATATGAAACAACTTAATATAATTAGAAAACATATTTTTGTTTCATACTTATATGCATATATATGATTTCATCAATATCAATTTTATTTAGTTCAATGAAATCATGTTTTAGTGCATTATATGTGTATTTTGAGAAAATACTACATTCATTGTTTATAGACTTCATAACAATAGTTTACATCTTTCTTCAAGTCTATAAAACTATTTTGTAATGTTTCAAAACATGATTTAGCCAAAATGTCAAAATTCATATGTTTACATTTTTGTGTTTTGGTCTATTTTGTAAAATGATGATATTTTTTATTTGTAAAGTCCTTTTTGTAAACCAGTCATTATAGCATGTTTATTATCATGTTTAGAATCATTCCCCAAAGTTTTATATTTTTTGGAATTTATTTGATATTTTTAAACAGGGTTTCAAAATCAGAATAACAGCTTTTAAAACCTATTTTAGCATGTATCAGTTCGCGGTCGACCACCACGGTCGACCGCCATGAGTTTAGAAACTCATTATATATTTTGTTGGCTCATGGTTCACCGTAGTGGTCGACCGTAGCAAGTCCAGAGACTTTCGCGGTCGACCGTCGCTTGTCCAGAGCCATAGTTCTGTTTCTTTATTGCTGGCGGTCGCCCGTCACGGTCGACCGTCGCTCTGTCTTTTCAGTTCCAATGGCTATTTTTTTCCAGCTATTTTCTGATGGCTTTTTGGTCTTTTCTATTGGGTTTTGCTGATGTTTTGAGAGATTATAAATACCCCATTGCTCTCCTCTTTCAGCAATAACCAAGAGAGTTTCTTAACCAAGTTTAAAAGAGTTTTAACAAGGGTTTTAGTTTGGTTTAAGTGTGTTTAAGAAGCTTTTAAGCATTTGGAAGTTTGAGTTTGTGAAATCAATTTCACAAGAGCTTGAGGAGATCATCTATTGAAGTTTGAGCTTCCAACTATTCTCCCTCCATCTCTTGATCTATTGAGAAGATTTCTAAGCTCTTATCTAGATTTACATTTACATAGTTATTTGATTATCTTTCTTTAAAGATAGTTTTTATATTGAGTTTAGATTTGATTTGATTTACTCTCATTGTTACACACACCCACATGAGCTTATCATATTTTCATACATAGTACATTTGGGTTGGTGAGAGTTGTAACATTTGAGTGTGAGCTTTTATTGTATTCTCATCCATATTAGAGAACAATCATTCTTTATATTGTGCTTAATCGTGAGATCACTTTGTAATATACTTGTACACCGAGAGGGGTGTGTGGTGAGAGTCAGAGATCGTTCCAAAAGGAGTGGCATCGGTTGACGAACCTAGGGAGAGGTTGTAACCGAGCACTTGAGGGAGACACGGCTAGGTCCAACACTTGGGAGGGTGTAGAGTGGGTTTGCAAGAGTGTGAGTTGTAGAGTTTTCGGTTAGCTAGAAAACCGAGTGTGTAGAAGTTTCGGCTTTCAAACCGGATTGTGATAGTGAATTTCTCCCCGAGATTGGGGAGCGGAGACGTAGGACGGAAGGTCCGAACTCCGTGATCATTTGAGTGTGTTTGAGTTTGTCTTTGGCGCATTTGCTTATGTATTTATCTTATATCGCCAATTGCCTTTACTCTTGTATATTTTGCCCTATCACATTTGTAGTTATGTTTATTTTACCCTTGTGTTAGTTTATATATCCTTGTATATTTTTATCATATAGGATATATCTCATTGTTCATTTTACTTATCCTAGCTCATATATCTTGTTGTATTTCATACTTGCTAGGATAACTTGTTAATAGTTTTTTAATTAACCAGGAAACCTAGTCTGACTAGGAAAATAACCTTCAGTATTTTGACTGTAACTTTCTCATCCGACCTTGAAATAAGGTGATTTAAGATTTTTTAGAAATTTTTTGTAGAGACCTATAACTTTGGTCTTTTGATTTTTTCTAGATTCAAATTGTATCAGTGTGTAAAATATATAAACCCTTAACTGGTTATTTTTTAGATTTCTCTTCGTGCATGTTTTGTGCATTTGCACTCATATATTCATAAATATACATTGAATTGATCTCAAATCAATTCCTATCATAACTCAAACATCAAAATATATTATATTTTTACCATATAACATATTTATTATTATTTTTCATATAATATTTAAATTTTTGTTGGCCAAGCCACCTGGCCTTGGCCGAGTCGTTTTGATGCGACTCGGCCGCCAGGGGCTTTTCTAATTCGATCTTGTTATACAGTTACACACGTTACCGGTTAGTCTTTTTCGTGAAAATGACAAGAGCCTACGTATTTAATATCCTAGCAGGTTGTTATTAATGACACCAAAATTCATGCCTTACATGCATGAGAGACTTTATTTTGATCCCTAATTAGAGATAAGCCTATGCCTAACACACATTACTGGTTAGTCTTTTCTCGTGAAAATAACAAAGTCTATGTTTTTAATATCATAGCACCAAATCTAAGAAAGTTTATTCGTTTAGCACAACGTTACATATGGAACGGACTTAGACAATTCACATGCTAGCCCGACTCAAACGATAATCGGTAAAGGCACATCAAGTCCGTTGATGGCTGAGGGTTTGCTAAAATCCTATGAGTATGGTGATTATTTGTTCCACATGGAACAAGAAATCATAATAATAAATGCACTAAACAAAAGGCTTTATCTTTTAATGAAGTCAAATCAAAAGGAGATACAAAAAAAGTTATTGTTCTAGTCTAGAAAGCTCCTTCGGATAGGCGCGCTCGAGTTCGACCGATAGTTCTGCTTGACGGAGTCTTCAGTAGCAGTCAGTATCTTCTCAGCCTCTTCCTTCATCTTGGCTAACTTCTCTCGAGAGAGCTCTAACTTCATAGTCACCAGAGCTTGAGCCTGTTCCGTACCAACCATCTCCAGCTCTAAGATAGCCTGAGACTCCTCTGCCGCCTTAAGCTCTTGGTTAAGTTGGGCTATTCTTTCACGGCCTAAATTGAGGGAAGAATGCAAGTCCAGGTGGGTTTCTACATTGTTAGCAAGGGCTGACTCTATTTGTGTTACACGATTTCATTGTGCTTGAAGCACAAGGTTGGTGGATGCCCGTGCGTGACGCCATGTTTTCAATCGATACTCCATTCGAGCAGCCACATATGAGGAGGCACTTACAGCTTGAAACTCCCTCAACCTCTAAAGCTTATGCTCCATTACGGCCAAGTCTGCGGCAATAGAATCCGCCAAGTCTGCGTCAATGGAATCCGCCCAGTTTGGATGGCCTCTGTCTCTAATCATCTTTACTTGACGATCGAGAGATTGCTTGAATGGGTCAAAGGAAAATCCTTAGTAAAGGATCTTTTCGATCATCGCGCCCATGAAGATAGCAAAGGTGCGGAGTTCCAAACAAAAGGTGACCCTGTTCGGATCGTCATCTAATATCAAGGCCATAATGGAACCATACAGAGATGACGAAAGCTCTACAGGAAAAAAGTGGAAATCAGTATTCCAAAGAGCACGATTAATGTTCAGAATCCCAAGGAAAATCATGGGATAGAGCTTACCAACATCGGCAGAAGATTCTTCGACTTAGCTCTACGCTCGGTCCCGCCAACCTAACCTCACGAATGACTAGAATTATTGTAGATATAATAGTCGTTGATGTACCAGCTTCTTCAGTTGGTCTCACAGCCGGCGCAATGGGACAGATCCGAGGGAATGGTGACTTGAGGCTAAGGAACGGATGTTTGAGATTTAATAACGGCTCCTTCTAACATCAAGAAACTAAGACTCTCAGGCTAATCCGAGACCCCGATAATGATAGTCATATTAGCTCCATCGGCTGGTCCTACAAGTAAAACTCCCCTGTAGTTAAAAAGAACTGATAAACGAATAACGAAATGTCAAGATAAGATCCATACCTACAGATGAACTAGCATCAACGGTTGGTCCTGCAGTCTCGTGAGAGGCTTGCTCTGCTAACATGCTAGTGAGCAATCTGCGATCAGCCTCGGGGAAGCTCACCACTGAATCGAATGTGTTCGCCAAACTCTCTGATTATAGCATCATGAAGAGTTTCCTCCTCAGTTGAGCCATCCATCATGACATCTACAGAGAATCTGAATGTTAAGCAAAAGAAGGGAAGGTGGAATTCATGACAAGCGGAGATCGCACTCACCTTCAGTGGCTACAGCATGTTTCGCGGCCTCGACACTTGGGCCCACTCTCTTCAGTTTCTCTAAAAGAGCATGAAGCGCAGAAAATATTAGGGGAGGCACGGACTCAGAATTGTTCAATTCCCTTAATGTACACCTGAATGACATACTATTGGTGTTAGATATACCTAGGCTTGTAATTCTCATAGTTGGACCAGGCCCATCTCCGGTGCCCGCACCGACTTCAACAGCCGCACCAGCTTCATCACTTGCAGGCTCCTCGTCCATAGCCTCACACATCTGCTACGTGAAGCCCAAGCTTTCGGAGTGAATATAAAGCCGAGAGAGGGAGGGTCGTATGGAACTTCACCCTCTTTAAGACCCCTTGCAAATCGACAATGAAGAATACACATCCAACGATCCGGAGACTAAGTATAAAAATCACACGAGGAGTAAGATGTTACCTTCTCCCAGAATATCACTGAGCGGCTCCTTATGGGACACAGAAACCAAGGTGCGAGTCCAATACGTGAACTTCTTATGCTTTACGAGGCGAGCCTCTTCAGAAGTGATAGGTCTCTCATGTTTGGATTTGGTGCGCGACTCAACCCGTGAAGAAATCTGAGCTAAAGATCGGGATCTCATTTGATGGAGGAGGTGAGGTTCTTCCTCTTCTTCTTCATTAGCGGCCCCACCTTGAAGGTAAACTATCACTTGTTAGGGTAGGTAAATAAAACCTCCTGCCTTGGCTTCTTTAGAGCCTTTGGAGGCTTAGGCAAATTGGATGGGCGAGTCCAACGAGCGATCGCTGGGCTCATAAACCATCCTGAGGAGAAGAAGGAATCTGACAGACCTGTTCCGAGTTGTTCCTTATTGCTACCAACTCCCGTTACTTCGCCCCCAACTACATCTTCTTCAGAAGTTTTAGTTTCATTAGTGGGGAGGATCTCCTCTTTCTCCTCAACTACTTGCTTGATCTTGCTGGAGGGTCCAGCGGGCTCTTTCCCCACTGCTTGAAGTTCTTGAAAGCCTTGCTCTTATGCTTCATCATGAAAATTCAAGTCATCCTTGAATAATCATCAATCACATATAAGAAATACCTACTGCCTCCCAAGGACTCAATACAGGATGGGCCCCAACAATCAGAGTAGATGTAATCAAGAGTGCCCTTAGTCGTGTGAACTGTCCTGCCAAACTTCCTGCGATGTTGTTTCCCGAAGACATAGTGCTCACAGATTTCAAGATTTTTAGTCTTGTGGCCTTGAAGAAGATCCCTCTTGGACAGAATTTGCATTCCCCTTTTGCCCATATAGCCAAGTTGCATGTGCCACAACTTGGCTATGTCAGATTGGCGATTTTCTAAAGAAGATGCTACAACAGCAGAATCGGTCACTGTCGAACCCTGTAGGATATACAAGGTACCCTGCTTGATAACTTTTAGTATCACTAAATCGCCCTTACAGACACACAAAACTCCACCTCACCTTAGAACTGATATCCCTTTTTGTCCCAAACACCAAGCGATATCAGTTTTTCTTCATCTGTGGAACATGTCTGACATCAGTAAGTGTACGAACTACACTATTATGTGCCTTGATCTTGATAGAGTCGATTCCAACTGTTTTCGGGCCGCGTCATTACCCATAGCAATATTTCCTCTATCTAGCTTTTGATAAGTTGCAAACTACTCTCTGCTTAGACATATGTGGTATGAGCATACAGAATCCAGAACCCAATTATTGACTGGATGTAACTGTTCGTTAGCAACCAAGGCCGGATCATCCTCCGAATTAGTGTCTTGTGCAACAGTAGCAGAAGCTTGTTTCTTTTCGTGATGTTTCTTCTTCTTAGGGCAATCATTCTTCCAGTGTCCAGGTTCCTTACAATAGTTACAGATATCTCCGGGCTTTAGACCCTTTGATTTAAAAAATTTCTTATTTTCTTTTTGTCAGATTTTCTCTGACCTTTCCCAGTAGTAGCCACTAACCCAGCAGATTGATCTGTAACTCCACCAGTAACCTTATAGCGTAATTCTCTAGAATGAAGCGATGACCTAACTTCTTCTAGAGATACGAAATCTTTTCCAACAATAAAAGATTGCACAAAATTCTCATACGACAAGGGAAAAGATACCAATAGAATCAACACATCATCATCATCACGATTTTAACATCGATATTTCGCAATTCAAGTAAAAGTCTATTCAATTCATCTAAGTGATCCTTAAAGGGCGTACCTTCTTGCATACAGAGACTGAACAAACATTATTTTAGAAACAACTTATTGGTTAAAGGTTTTGTCATGTAAAGACTCTCCAACTTCAACCACAAACCAGCGACAGTATCCTCATCAGCAACTTCCGTGATGACTTCATTGGATAGCATCAGCATGATGGTTGAATGAGCCTTCTCCTCGAGAATGGCCATCTCATCATCATCAATTGCTTTTGATTTTCCCTTCGAAAGTGGTGCCTAGAGGCCTTGCTATTTTAGCAAAGCACGCATCTTGATCTGTCATAAATTGAAACAATTTCTCCCATTGTACTTATCAATCTTCATATTCAAAGCATGAGACATCTTTCTCGCTGGATTCAGAACCAAGCTCCGATACCAATTTGTTGGAACAGATGCGAGAAAAATAACAAGAAAGTGAAGATTGAAGATACAGATTTATGTAGTTCACTAACATTGTGTTAGCTACATCCACGGGCAGAGAGAGAGAGAGAGAGAGAGAGAGAGAGAGAGAGATAGATAGAGAAGAGAGAGAGAGAGAGAGAGAGAGAGAGAGAGAGAGAGAGAGAGAGAGACTTTATTATATGTGAGGCGGTAGAATACAAGTTACATCAGAAGGAGTTTATATAGCACTCCAGAAAACCCTAGGCGCTGCCCCGAACCCTACCGGGGGGGTCGACTTCTCCCTCCCTCCCCCCAGATCCCCGTGCTAGGTTATTCATAGCGCGACTAGACTAATGGTCTGACATAAAAAGTCCACGGATTCAAGGCATCTCAACACCTATTGTTCTTATGAAAACACCAAATTAAATAAGAAATCAAATCCTTTGTCTATGTGAGAACTACATATCTAAAGAAGGGGATAGTATACACACACACACACAAGATTTTATGCACGTGCAATGTACATGGTTAAATACTGTGATTGAGTATTTTTGGTTTATTCTCTTACTAAAATTTGTTCCTCGGTTGCACTTTAATAATTTTTGCTCACTTTAATTTAAGTATTTTTGGTTTATTTTCTTACTAAATTTTTTTTCTCGATTACACTTTAATTATTTATTTATTTGATGTTTGTTTGAATAAGTTACACACAGTTTAAATTTTTATGTTGATAGTTGAATTGTCAGGAGATAAATATAATTTAAAATCAATTTAATTTTTTATTTCATTTGGATTGGAATGAAACTGAGCTTGACCTAAGGAAGTATAGTGTTATGAAAGTGAAAACACTTGAAAATTTTACATTATAAAAGAAAGATGAATAATAAATCCAATGAGCTAAGATGATTGATTTAAAGTGAGCTAAAATGACAGAATAATAGTTAATGAAAAAATTATAAACTAAAGATTAATGCTAACTCTAGTACACTTTTATATGATAAAAGCATCCACATATTCATTTGAAAACACTAAAAATAGTTTATGAAAATCCCTTCTAAAGATTCCTAATTTTACTAAAAAAATTAAACTATTCTATAACAATTCACAAATCATCATCTTTTATTGCTTCTATTTTATTCTTTATTAAGTCGATACCAATCCTTCTTCATCTTTATCTTTTTTTGGACAATTTTAGAGTAGTATCTTCATCGTTTACATCGACTGTGTTATGAGACTGAATCATATTACCTTTCATTGGGCTCATTCATCTTTTGACTTCTCGTCTAAATTCACAAAGAAGTTGTATATATTTCTTATGTTCAACACAAAATTCTGATATTATGGACTTTGATTTTTTCCATTTTAATAAGAATAAATGTTAATTTTATATATATATAATTTTTTGTGCTTTTAATTTATTTTTAAAATAAGGTTAGGAGCTACCTTTTTTTTCTCTGTAATGCATTCTTCTATTGTGCATCCAATAAGAATTTCTGTTATGTTATAATGTTATATTTGCTCTGTCTGTGTTATTTTTCATGAGGATCTGAACTAAATATTTTATATTTTTTATTATTAATTTGCTTTAGATTATAATATTAATATTTAATTTTAATATATTTATTTCGTGAAGAAGTGATATCACTTAACCTTCGTACTACATCATCGACAATTCTACAACATTTATCATTTAAACACTTATTATTAACATCTCTATCTACTTTCTTGTTACAGCCTTTGCAAACATAGAACCACTACTCAACTGTATTATAAATGATAGTTATCGTTGCTTTAAAGGTACGATAGTGTGTCTGTATATTGGTAAATCATTCTTAGGTTTAATTGTATAAATTTTAGAGTAGGTTTTCTAAGATCATATCTCTTTTGAATATTATAATGGTTGTATATATTAGTAATTTGAATTTCTATTGTATTTATAAAGAGACTTAATGGAGATGCTTTTATCTTGGCACTTTACTCTGAAAGAGTGCTGAATATTATCTTTAAAATATAATATTTTTTATGGTGTTATATGGATGTTTGCTTGGTTTACTTACTATTCTCTTGTTTCTTCAAAAAGTTGTATTTTTTGGTTGATATATATTATTGACGCAATTTACATGACATGCATATCTCTTTATAAATTTGAGACTGTTATAAGGTGAATTTTATATTGTGTCATTTAATAAGAATTTTAGGAATAAAATATATTATATTCATATTTAGAGATCTTGAAATCTAATAGTGCTATTATATCATTATCTTTTATCATGTTGTTAAGAATTGATCCTTTGTTAGTAGTCATACCCTTAAATAATGTCACACGTAGGGTCGTGATACTAAGTAAGAAAAATAAAAAGCGCGATTTTATATTTTTTTACTTACGCAGAGTCATGGCATAGTAATTTTCCTTTTATCTTCCATGAAGAATGTTTCTTTAATTGGAACAAAGTTATTCAATATATTCTTCAGGGGGGATTCAGTTGGTGCTTCTTTGATAAATATAACTTATATTAGTGTTAATTGAAGTGATTCATGGACGTTCAGAATTCCATTTGAAATGAAAACTACTTGATTCTTTTGAAGGATATCTCTAAAATTTTTTGATAGTTTTCCATACATAAAACTTTATAATTTTTTACCCTATAACTAATATTACCATTAGAGATTAATATTTATAAATTATAATCAATTAACGTTAAGCTATTATATTATAGTCTTTTATTAAGTTTTTGTGATTTAGTATTCAATCAATTAATGATACTTAGGTATTTTTGCTGCACTAACATATTGATAAAATTATATGTAGTTACTTTAATTTGTACAATAATATCAATCTTAATCTATTATATATTTTTAAATTTTTTATTCTTTGACTAGATTTTTTAATCTGTTATTATTGCTATATTTTTACCAACATCAACTTGACTTTTTTTAGATTCTAAAAAAGGATAGTAAACATTAAATTATAATTTACATTTATATATCTTAATAAATGAATATCAAACAATTACTCTTTTCTTTGCTAAGTTTTAAAATTTTAGCTTTTTATTTTGTGTAATTTTAAACTTTTGAGAGTATTTTGTCTAATTTTTAAAACTTTTTATTTTTTGTAATACTTCATGTAATAAACTGATACCACAGAGCTGTTTCATATATTTTATTAATCTTATTTAAATTATTGAGCTATAGATAGTTCATGGGATATTAGGATAGAATATAACTATCATTAGATAGATTATAATTTAAATTAAATATTTAAAATAGTATAGGATAATTTTGACTATGGAAAGCTTTTCTCGAACTCGTGGTTTTAAAGGGAGTATGATGCTTTTTCCTTAATTTTTCTTTTTTATAATTTTGAGAATGACTTTTGTCTTTTTAATTTGTTTTGTAGATTTTGTAAATATCACATCCAAATTATGTATATTTGTAGGTCTGCGCTATTCTTAGGTTTGACCTTTAGGCTAGACATTTTTTGTTTTTGCATATACGTCCTTCATTTTGTAAATATTTATAAATTTGGCATTTAATAATTTTATTTAGATTTATATTTTAATTTAAATTGTATTAATATCTTCATTCTATGTATATCCAATAAGAATTCATCAATTTATCAACTTACTTTTACTTAATGGATTAATATTTAAATTCCAATAGTACTTTTATCTACTGAAAGATTTTCTTAAATTATTAGTTACATTTATATATCTTAATAAAATAATATCAATCAATTACTCTTTCTTTGCCAAGTTTTAAAATTTCACCTTTTTATTTTGTGTAATTTTAACTTTTAAGTATTTTGTCTAATTTTTAAGAAGCTATTTCATATATTTTATTAATCTTATTTAAATTATTGAGCAATAAATAGTTCATGGGGTATTAGGATAAGATATAACTATGATTAGATAGATTATAATTTAAATTAAATCTTTAAAATAGTACAAAGTAAATTTGACTATGGAAAGCTTTTCTCGAATTCATGCTTTTAAAGGAAGTATGATTTTTGTTTTCCTTCATTTTTTTTATAATTTTGAGAATGACTTTTATCTTTTTAATTTGTTTGGTGGATTTTATAAATATCACATTCACATTATGTATATTTATAGGTCTGCGCTATTCCTGGGTTTGACCTTTGGGGCAGACATTATTTATCTCATTAATTTATTTAGTTTTTATATATACGCCCTTTATTTTGTAGATATTTATAAATTTGGTATTTAATAATCTTATTTAGATTTATATTTTAATTTAAATTATATCCTTATCTTCATACTATATATATCTAATAAGAATTCATTAATTTATTAACTTACTATTAGTGGATTAATATTTGAATTTCAAGGGTATTTTTATCTACTGAAAGATTTTCCCGAACTCGTGCTTTTAAAGAGAGTATAATACACACACACATCCCTGGAGCAGTAGGTTGGATCCATCCACTACCATAGACTTAGGCTAAGGCAACGGTTAAAACTGCTACATTAGCATAAAAACCGTTACCTTAGGGCAAGTGTAGTGGTTGCCCATCCATCTTCTTTGCGAGCGTTGCTTTAGACCATAGACAACGATTTTACCCTATAGAGGAACAGTTTAATAACCGTTCCATGAGGTACCCTAATGCAACGATTTAGTCTAATGTGGTATTGCCACCTAAGACTATGGTTACCTTAGCTAAAGTATTGGTTCATTTTAATGAACCGCACGCAAGCACGACGATTTTCCTGACCTAAGGCAGCGGTTCTCTTTTTTTTTCCTAATAGCAGCTTTTGTTCCTAATAGCAACTTTTGTTCCTAATAGCAGCTTTTTGTTCCTAAGGCAACGGTTTTAAAAAACCTAACACAACGGTTTGGATTGAGCAATCGCAATAGTTTTCATCAAGCTATTGCAACGTTTTTGATTGAGCTATTGCAGCGGCTCCGATTTGGTTGTTCTTGGTTCCCTACATCAAAATCATATAGTATCCAATTACCTGGACAATCTTTTTAAGAACATGGCCAAGTTAAATTTTAATACACAATATCAAAGTGAAAATATTGAGTATAAGTAACCATAACGATAAGTGCCAACATTCAGTAGTATAGTATAAAAACTACAAAGTATTAAATCCACACTACCAATATTTCAACTCAGAATCTAGCCATCATACTATTAATGAAACTAAGCAGTCATGCTTCTTTGAGATAACAAATGCATGGTCGTAGCCTTCCATGCTATCAGGCAACTACGCATATGCTTTCTTTTCCTCTAAGGGCAACTGGAAAAATTCTTCAATGTCAGCCTTCAATGATTTGATCATGACATCGGGCACTCCATGATTTATAAGCTGAAAATGTCAACGTGATAAATTAAGAATTTTAACCAATCATATTTCTAAGCATTCAAATGAGACTAAAGAAAATGTTAGAGAAATTAATCAAAGGTATGTAGGAAAAGAGAATATTTGTAACATGTACAAATAAATCAAGTTAAAATAGTATAATACAAGCTCCAAAGTGTGCAGAACAGATATTTGCAAAGAACTAAAAAAATAAAAAAATATCTAAAGGCATGTATTTATTAAGATAGAGCTTTCTATGAAAAAAAGCTATTTTTTGTTTTCTTAGACATAATGTTTGATGCATCCTTTTCTTGATAGTGCTAATTTATTTCAATATCTGAGAATGTTACATTCAGAATGATGATTGCATCCTTTTCTTTATAGTGATACTTTATTTCAATATCTGAGTATGTTACATTCAGAGTGATGATGCTTTTTTTGGTTGTTTTCTACAATTAAATATATATTCAATTGATCCCTTCTGAGGAAAACTACTGCTGACCTGGAAAAAGTATACGAATCGGTATAGTCCCCAGCCTTGGTGTTGGAATGAATGTAAGCTTTCCTTCCTCCCTCTATGATTTTTGCAGATAAGGCATGCCATGACTTGCATTCTGCAGATAACTATGATAAAATAAAAGGAAAAAAGGAAAAGAAACTATTAGTTGGGATGCTTGAATCTAAAGTCACTAGATCCATAACATAATAAATATTAAACTCAGAATTAGAGATAAAAAATCTTTGAACATAGGCAAGTGTCCAGCAAACAATCTCCAACACATGGAATCCTAAGTCCAGGCAATAGGAAATAGAAGAAAACAAACCAGAAAGCAAAACTTCATAAAACTCCTTTGCTACAGTGATTTCTGAATGCAAAACACCCACTTCTAGCAAAACCAAGGCTAGTAAACAAGCTCCAACATAGGGAAAACCAATACCAGGCCATAAAAACAAAGAGAAACAAAAATCGAAAGCCATATGCCAAAAAAAAAACAGATTGTAACATACATGTAATGGGTACTTACCTTTAGCTCTTGTGTGTTTGCAAAGAGCATGCACTATCATAATCTAGAATACTGACAGCCTCTTCAGGAAGTCTAGTACGCGCTTTAAACCTCTCAACAAAGATTGGACTAACCGAACGTCCAGTTACTTCACTCAACATCTCTGCAAATGTTTGAATCATACTTGCAGCTTGAGCTTCTTGATGTTTCTTCATCTCCTCTTGTTGAGTGGCCACTACCTTCTTTGTTATTGCTTGAACAATTGACTCAGGGATTTGATCACACGGATCAATGGTCTTCTCCTTATTGCTTTTTAGCATGGTTTGAGTGATCTCCCTTCCCCGAAGACGCACACGTCCAGGATGTTCTTTTTTATTGACTAGATGCCATGCATCTACACTTTCTCCTTCAGTTTATTCTTGAGTTAGCTGTTCCAATGTATTAATTATTTCAAGTGTTTTTTCTCGTTGTGCTTTTTTCTTCTTTTTACGAGTCTCTAGAAACACTTCTGCATCTGTTGGAGGCCGGTTCAATTCCTTTTCCTACAATGAAATAACATATCAGTCATTTAGCCATTCATTGCATGTCTAAATCATAGATAAACATCATCATTACCATATCTCTGCGAATTCTTGCAAAACTTTTTGAACCCGCTGTGTGCAAGAGCGTTTGACTCTTACGACTTTCCTTATTCTTTTCACTTTCTTTCTACATGATTATAGAACTTCTAATAAGTAAATTGCAACAAGAGAAACTATATCAGAGTAATATAATTACATAACATAAACATTAGAAATGAAATAACATAAACGTGATTATAGCACTCCAACTCGAACTCTGTAAACTGACTTACTTTTTCTTTAAGCTGGGGGATTACTCCACTTAAGGGTGTCCAAAAAGCCCGCCGGCCAGGCCCAACCCAGAAACCCGGGCCAAGTCCGGGCTCCGGGCGCCTCTTTGGTGCTCGGCCCACGCCTGGCCCAGCCAGGAATATGTATAATATATGTATATATAATATATTTTTATATATGTATATATAATATATTTCTATATATGTATAATATGTGTGTATATATAACTCTCTCTTAGTATATAAGTATATATAAGTATACTCTCTCTTATATAAGTATATTTTCTCTTATATAAGTATATATAAAAATACTCTCTCTTATATATGTATAATGTATGTATGTATGTATGTATATACTCTCTCTTATAGTATATATGTATATATAAGTATACTCTCTCTTATATATGTATACTCTCTCTTATATAAGTATATATAAGTATACACTCTCTTATATATGTATAATATATGTGTGCGTGTATATATATATTCTCTCTCTTAGTATATATGTATATATAAATATACTCTCTCTTATATATGTATACTCTCTCTTATATATGTATAATATGTGTGTGTGTGTATACTCTCTCTCTTAGTATATAAGTATATATAAGTATAGTATATTACAACGACTACTTCTTCCCCATTGGCCCAACGGGCAATGACTACTTATACGATTCTCTCTCTCTCAAGTTATAACTTATAAATATATACAATATATTTACATATAATATATGTATAAATAATATATAGTTACATAATAATTTGTAAGTATATACTAATACATAATTATATAAAATATAATAATTTTAAACTAATTTTTAGCATTTTTTTATAAAAAAGAAAAGAAAAAAATTAAAAAAACCGGGCCGGCCTGGGTTCGGGCCCAGGCCCGGCCCGGGGTACCCGGGTCCGGGCTCCGGTTTTGCCTGGCCCGGGCCCGGATTTCTGGGCCGGGCCCGAATGGACAGGTCTAACTCCACTGATCCAGTTGGTTGTAATGGATTGCCTTGCACATTATATTTTCAACTTGCTTCTACTTTAACTGTTGGTTCCCTTGTCTTTTGTTTATCTCAACTTTCAGGTTTCAGTGTGTGTATATATGCGTAAAACATTCTGAGGGTAATGGGTCTGCAAATGGGGCTTTTGATAGTATTGGTTCATGCCCTTTTCTTGGTTTCTGTTGTGTGTCGAGTTCGCGCTGTTGAATTTAAAGCGAACCAGACAGGGATTGTTCATGTCGATGCTTCGCCGAGAGCTAGCAGGAAGATACCTGATAATATGTTTGGTACGACCTTCGAGGTATTATCTTTGGACTTGCAGCTGTGAATTCTGTTACTTTCTTCTAAGGGATTTTGTGCAAGTTTATTGTCTACTATTGTAATATGTTAACTGTTTCGCAATGGCAATACTAGGTGTCAAATAATTTTAATCATGTCACTGAAATTGACTGCTGGCATGTAAGCAGTTTTTGAACTTCTTTCTAGCCCCCTTTATTGTAAATTTAGTGTCTGCTAATTTCTCTTTTTATGGCACATAATGCTACCTTGCATAGAAAAGATTGACCTTTTTTGAGACTTTGCCTTCTGGCAAGGTGAAGTTTTCTTGTTTCGAAATAACTTGGGTCATAGTACACATGGTGAATATACAGGCAGTTCAACCTGGCACAAATTTCAGAATTCTTCGTTGAATTAATACAATAATCATGTATCAGAAGGTAAAATGTTATTCAGTTTTATGAAAATTCGGTAATTAATAGAAAATCACACTGGTATGTTCAAAAGAAACAGAACAATGATATTAATAGAAAATTAAATTCTTATCCTTGCATTTTGAGAATGCCAAATCTTTAGTAAACCTCTAAATTGACCCTTGGGAACAGTCTTGGGGCGTTTTTTTCCATCTTTCTCCATCATTGTTCAAAGTAGTAAAACATTAACGTTTCAGCAAGCACTTCCACCACATCCATGCACTATTAATTGTTTGCAAGGTCCGTTTTCATCCTGAATCGGCAATTGAATACTTCTCCTACAATGACATAACAATATACAAGTTAAAATCTACCTTGTCACTACACAAAATGATTTTTTTTTGTGCTATATCATACCTTCACATATTCCCACAAACTATCTTTGTCTTCTTCCCCAATGTCGTGCTAATTCTTATCTAGTGGTGTTCGTCTTGGATTTCTTCCAAGGGTACCCAGAAAACTACTAAGTTTATTTAAGATATTGTCTGTCGGTCTAATAGGTACCCCAAATTTATCTAAAATTACAACTGGACGTGCCTCTATGCCTCGTCCATGTACTTTTAAACACTTAGTGGGACCTCTATGATTTTTGGGCTGTTGTACCTCTCTTTGTTCATCTTCCCTTATCTCTTCATCTTCGTCTTCATCGAATGCTCTCTGTTCATCTTCTCTTATCTCCTCATCTACATTGACCTCTCTGTTGTGCGCAGCGGAAATTTTGGCAGAGTTTCTGGTGCACAATAAGAGAGAAAGATCGATAAGAATTCTTGTTTCTCAAAGGGAACAAGAATCTGAAAGCCTAATATCCCATCAAAGTGGGATATTTGTTTTTCCTCTCGTCAGCACTAGGACTGCGCGTCGAGGGATCCTAAAAACTATTACAATGGCCACAAACTCAAACAAACCAATTTTACTGGTTCGGCAAACTGCCTACGTCCACGGGGCAAGGAGGAGGATCTACTATTAGAGAGAAAATACAATAGGTTTACAATCTCACAAAATAAACCCTCAAACTAACTCTCTAATCTCTCACAAAACTCTCAAAAACACAAAAGCCTATTTGCACGAAGCCAAAGAAAAGCCGCTGACTTTTTCTCCCGTAGCCTCACTTTTCTTCTTTCTCCTGCACTGCGCACCTGCCCTCTGCAGCCGCCAAAAAGCTATTGATTTTTCCCCTGCCTTCGCACGCCCTAGGGAGAAATCTCCTTGGTATTTATATAAACTTCAATCAGTCACACGTTCCGAAGTCGGGTGGGCCAACTTTGTTTTTGCTACTGCTCACGAGATTTTCTCAAATCTCTTCACGCTTTCCAATTCTCCAAATCTTCTCACGCGTTAATTGTTGAGCTCCTTCACAACGTGGAGGGACCCACGTTCACATCCTAAAAAAACATCATGAGACACTGTCCTCCCCACTCACGCGTCATTCAATCACAATTCTCCACCTCGGCGAAGTTTTCCCAAAACTGAGCCGACACCGACCAAAACAAATGTCTCACTTGCTGAGACCCAAATGAGAGTGCGAACACTCACCCCAAATGTCGATGTCGCTCACCAAATCGATCTTACCCCCATCAAAATCCAAAACCGGCTGCATCATAAAGACTGCCTACGTATCCTCTTGCCCAAGGAATCAAGCCGAACGTAGTTCACCCAAATGGCCTCCAAAGACCTCAATTCACTAGAAGAGTTCGCAACCCTTCTCCAATATCATCAACTCTGCGGCTGATAGCACCTCCAATGGCCTCAAACCCGAACGTAGTTCACCCAAATGGCCGCAAATGACCTCAATCCAATAGAAGAGTTCGCAACCCTTCTCCAATATCATCAACTCTGCAGCTGATAGCACCTCCAATGGTCTCAAACACCTCCACCTGAGGCGAACCAATGACCGTATCCAAACTATGTTTGTCAGCTGCATTCGCATCAAAACCCAACTCATCATCCGCATCCGAATTCATATGACTCCCATGCTGTGTCACCTCAGCTGGAATCTTAACCAATGCAGAATGATCTGGAGTAATCTTCACCCAATGTGGAGTAGCATCACTCTCCACCCGCTGCGATACCTCTAAGGTCTGTCCAAAACTCTGCACCTGCTGAGAGTCAATTGGCTTCCTTATCGAAGCATCATCCAAAGTGACACTATCAGACCTATCTTCCAATAGAGTTTTACCTCCAATCACAGCAGTTGACAACTCTTTAATAGGATGACCCAAATATGTCGAAGCCTCTGTCCAGTAACTCTTCTGCAAACCATTGCTCGACCACAAACAAAGATCCTCCTCCAGCAAGGCCCGGTTCTCCAAATTTTCCAACCTATCTAGTTGCCCCAAGATTTCCTTTCCAACGGAGTGTCTCGCAATGCCGTGAGCTCGGCTCCAATACAGAAACAGGTCCATCTTGTACCTCCCACCAGAATGGGGTACCTTCACCTTTCTGTCTATTACACACTTCTTCAATCTGTTGGATACTACTAGGACTTTCTCCATCGGGGATTTGGTTGCAACCCAAACACGCCTAGAACAGTCACCAACAAAGGAAACCAAACGCCTATTACCTCCCAATGATGCCCCCTTGGAAGGCCCCCAAACATCCACGTGAACTCCTCCAGAACGACCCTTAACTCGGTGAATAGAGGTGCCACACTTCACCTTGGTCTTCTTGCTCACATCAACATGTTCACTGGACTTCAAATTGCAGGTCTTTACACCCTCTTTCAATCTATGCGAGGAATCAATACTGGAATGGCCAAGCCCCAAATGCCGCAGTCTAGACGAATCAATAGAAGTCGTCAGTTCTCTACCTGCCACTATACCTCCAGTCAAGTAATACAGGTTATTCCTCCTGACGCCCTTCATCAAAATACGAGAGTCTCTCGCAATCTCGAGAACCATGTCCTCAACACGAACCTTCAGACCCTCTCCAACCAAAGCTCCAATCGAGATCAAGTTCTTCCTCAAAGAAGGAACATATCTCACATCATTTAACTCCCTAACAGTCCCGTCAAACATTTTGATGCGAATTCTTCCTATCCCAAGGATCTGGCATGCACGGTTATCAGCCATGTACACCACACCACTATCCACCAGCTTCTCAAAACTGGAGAACCATTCCCTTCTAGGGCACACATGATAGGTCGCACCACTATCCAACATCCATTCAGATTCCTCCGAATAGCTATCTGTAGGACTGTTAGAAAGCGAATAAATAGAAGAGTCAGAATTATTATCATCCGATACGATGTTTGCTTCTGATGATGGTTGCTTTCCTTTTCCCTTCTGTTTATTCTTCATCCATTCGTTGAGCTTTGGACAGTCTTTCTTCCAATGACCAGTCTCCTTGCACCAAGCACACTGATCTTTTCCAATTGTAGGATGTCCTCCTCTAGACTGTCTTCCCTCTTGCGACCAACGCCTCTGCTACCGGCTCAACTGAAGCCTCCTTATCCTTCTTTCGAAGCTGACAATTCACAAGTGCAGCAGTGACCTCACTATACGAAAGAGATGCCTTCCCATTAATCAGAGTAAGAACGAAGGTCTCATATTCCTCGTCGGGCAAGGAACTCAACAACAGCAACGCCTTGTCCTCATCTTCAATCTTGACATCCACATTCGCCAAATCCGCAAGAAGCTTTGTGTAGTGGTTCATGTGATCTCTAATGGAGGTTCCCTTCTTCAACTGGAAACGATAAAGCCTCCTCTTCAAATGCAAGCGATTTTCCACACTCTTGGTCAAATACTTGCTTTCGAGAATCTCCCAAATCTTCTTCGCAGAAGTCTCATTCATCACATCATATTTCAGATCTTGAGTCAAACAAGACCTAATCACACCACACGCCGTTCGATTCATCTTCTTCCAAACCTTCTCTTCAATCTCATCTGGCTTACCATCTAACTCTAATGTATCCTCCAAATTCTGCGCGTTCAGCGCATCAAAAACCTCGCATCTCCATAATCCAAAATTGTTTGTGCCATTAAACTTATCCACATCTATCTTCATAGAGTGGATATTCAAACTCTGAATGGTCTTCGCGCCAGAAGCACCACCCTCGACACCCGAAGCACCTTCTTTCCCCGACATCTTACGCACCAACGAATAAAGAATAGATCCAAAACTGAAAAGATAGAGCCTTTACCAAAAGATCCCACCTTTATCACCAAACGAAGCCCTAGACGATCCTCCAAATTGATATACTCCTCCAAATAGCCTAAGCGTAGCCCGAGCTCTGATACCACTTGTTGTGCGCAGCGGAAATTTCAGCAGAGTTTCTGGTGCACAATAAGAGAGAAAGATCGATAAGAATTCTTGTTTCTCAAAGGGAACAAGAATCTGAAAGCCTAATATCCCATCAAAGTGGGATATTTGCTCTTCCTCTCGTCAGCTCTAGGACTGCGCGTCGAGGGATCCTAAAAACTATTACAATGGCCACAAACTCAAACAAACCAATTTTACGTGGTTCGGCAAACTGCCTACGTCCACGGGGCAAGGAGGGGGAGATCTACTATTAGAGGGGAGAGAATACAACTAGGGTTTACAATCACTCAATCTAAACCCTCTCACAATCTCTCAGACCTCTCACACAATTATCTCTCTCAAAAACACAAAAGCCTATTTGCACGAAGCCAAAGAAAAGCCGCTGACTTTTTCTCCCATAGCCTCACTTTTCTTCTTTCTCCTGCACTGCGCACCTGCCCTCTGCAGCCGCCAAAAAGCTCTTGATTTTTCCCCTGCCTTCGCACGCCCTAGGGAGAAATCTCCTTGGTATTTATATAAACTTCAATCAGTCACGCGTTCCGAAGTCAGGTGGGCCAACTTTGTTTTTGCTACTGCTCACGAGATTTTCTCAAATCTCTTCACGCTTTCCAATTCTCCAAATCTTCTCACGTGTTAATTGTTGAGCTCCTTCACAACGTGGAGGGACCCACGTTCACATCCTAAAAAAAAACATCATGAGACGCTGTCCTCCCCACTCACGCGTCATTCAATTACACTCTCTCTCTTCATCTTCCCTTATCACCTCATCGCCAGACTCCATAAAATCTTCCTCATAATCTCCATTTTCTGATTCAATATTCTCTAACTCTTTCTCTTTCTCCATCAATTTGTTCTTATTAAGTTTTTGAGGATCTTTCTGTGCCTTTCCTGATCAAGTCTTCACTTGCATATGATTCTTTCCAAGATGTTTTGTCCTTAGCCTTTGCTCCTCTTGGACCTTATGTCCTTGTAATGATTTAGTCTTTATCAATTGCACATCTACACTCTGAACTTGCTTTCGCAACTTGCTTGTAACGTGCTGTTGGCTATAAGACTGTGATTTCTGCTTTATTTTCATCCTTGGTACATTGCTTCCATCAACCTGCTGGCTGTAGGCTTTTGATTGATTCATCCTCGTAAGATTTGTCACATATAGAGGATAAAAGATCTTTTTACGCTTCTTTGCAAGAGGTTTGCTCATGACCTACAAAATAAGAAATGCAAGGATGTTAAATGGATTGTATTAAGTTGAAGGAATGTAAAAAAAAAAAAGAAATCTGTTGCAAGCTACTATCTTTAATTAATCAAGTTATGTCATTTGTGTCACCTCTATAGCTAGTCTCCAAGTAAGGTCAGTTTTGTGTGTGCCAGGGGCATCCTGATCAAGCTGCCAGTTTCTCCGGCTCGATCAATCGTTGTTTAATTTACTATGTGGTAGAAAATTAAGAAAAAGTTTTGCTATTTATATGATGAAAAATAGGTCCTAGCAAGGCGTTCCAGTCTGTGCACTGTCTATTTATAATATCAACTAGTTTGGGGCCTGAAAACGCCGAAACTGAAAAACAAATTCTCAGTACGTTTTGTCTCCTAGAATCTTTTAAAAAAAAGCTATCTTTATGGAAGAACAAAACTCTTTCAATAGGAGGCAGATTAACATTGCTAAACTCAGTGCTCTCCTCTATTCCCCTTTATTACATGTCTTTCTTCAAGTTGCTGATATGGGTCTCCAAGGCCATTGATAAAATCAGAAGAAATTTCCTCTGGAATGGCAGCCACAGCTTCTCTAGATCCAAGTGCCTCATTAACTGGGGTATAGTATGTAAACCCAAAGTTGAAGGTGGGCTTGGGGTGATTGATATCCCCTTCTTTAATTCAGCCCTCCTCTCCAAATGGATCTGGAAAATTTGGGATAGATCATCATTACTCAGTGAAGTGTTTTTTTCTATATATTCCAAACATGGAGCTAACCCTTTTGCTAATCATCCGAAGTTGGCACACTCAAGATTTTTCCAGGACCTTCTCTCAGCTCAATCCACTTTCTTCAGCATTGTCAGATGGAATGTCGGTAATGGTACTTCGAGCAGTTTTTGGCATGACAAATGGGCAGCAGCTAACACCCTTAGCAGCCTCTTTCCCCATGCTTACAAGCTTGCCTTCTCGAGTAATTGTAGCATCAGTTCGCAAGGTAGATGGGCAAATGGTTCATGGCTTTGGCATCCTATTATTAGAAGGGGATCTTCCCCAAGAGAGAGGGATGATGTTATTCATCTCCACTCCTTCCTAGAACATCTATCTCCAGGTGGCCCATCCGAACAAGACTCCTTATGGTGGCCTCTTCACCCATCGGGCGCTTTCTCTGTAAAATCCCTTTACTCTTTTACTTCTTCAGGGGGTTTTAAATCCCAGTTTTTCAAGTTAATATGGAAATCCAACATTCCCCTTAAGGTAAAAATCCACCTCTGGATCATCTCTAAAGGGAAATTGAATACCAAAGATAATTTGATCAAAAAAGGTTGGAACGGTGATCCAAGTTGTCCATTATGTCATCGGGAGACGGAGTCCCATGACCATTTATTTATACACTGCTCTTTTGCTCGTGAAGTATGGAATCACCTTCTCCCACATTTCCCAGCAAACTGCTGGCCTTTAAACATGGAAAAGCTGCTGTTGCTCTATCAATTACCCAACATTTGCCTGAATATCAAAACCTTTTGGAAGATCTTGTTGCCTTGTTTCTGTTGGTGGATATGGTTTACAAGGAACTCTTTAATTTTCAGAGATACTCCTCCTAACTCGCTATTAGCTGCATCTAATATTGCGAGATTCTCACTTTTCTGGACAGGTGAAGAAGATGACAGGACGGCGAGGAGGCTTCGTAGGGTAGCCCTTAATCTCGGCCTCCAGAACCTAGCGAAGAAGTCTTCCTCAGGGGATGCAGGGGAGAGTCTCCGCAGCAGCTAACATCTGTATCCTGAGTGGCATTCAAGACATGCTTTGTTGTCTTTGGGTGTTTTTTTGTTCCCTTTTGGTTAGGGGCTATCAGTGCCTAGCATTTACAGTCTCTTATCAGTATTGTAGTGTTTTCTATGATCCCTATGAAACGTTGTCTATTTTTGGTTTCCTTTTGCCTTCTTTAGATGATGGAATCGGTTGGTGTGGTGTGGTAGGTGACGACTATGGTCCGCTCCCTACCCACCTCTCTCACTGATCTCACCATCATCTAGAGAAGAAGTATGTACATTCTTCTATCTTCTATTAATATATTCATATGAACAGGGTACCTCACCCTGTTTCTCAGGTTCAAAAAAAAAAGTACGTTTTGTCTAATAGGCATCCAATATTCAAAGGCTCAGGTCAAATTTTGAGAGAAAATTAAGAAAAAGATTGATAACTTAAATCGTCAAATTAGCAGTTATCTTTTTTTGATAGAAAATGATGCGTATAAAGAAGCTTGAAGGCATTATGACAATAAAACAAGAAAAATCAGAACAAGTACTACTTTTCGCTCTCCACTCAACATCACTGCTAAGATCTCTGAAGCTGAGATTTACAGGCATAGAAGATGATGAAACATCAACGATTTTTGCAACATGAGGAAATGTCTATTATCTTCCCTAGAATAAATTCAAAAATAAACAAATAAAACATCCGTGCATGCATCTATGCATCCGTGCATGCATAAAAGCACACAAAAGAAAGTGAGACAGCTTTTTATATACCTTTCAGACTTTCAGTTCAACCTTATAGTATCTCATGTCATTTAATTAAAATAATCAAAAATCATGAAAATAAATAGTTGAAGCTTTATAATGGTCTTTGAAATTTGCCTATGCAATTTGTAGTAAAATATAAATTAGGAATCATGAGACAAGTAACTTTTTAAATATGATCAGGGGATTGTGCTTCTGATGTGAACATAGGAATATGGTATATTCTTTTTCCATGGACTATCGATTGAAGAATTACAAGAAAAAGCAGAGAATCAGCCAGACAGAAGCCAGACAGACTGGCGGTCGACCGTAAACGTGCACACAGACTTACTGGAATTCGGAGTTGATGGAGGTCGACCGCCGCGGTCGACCGCGAATGACTGTAAAGGATTTAGCTCTCGGGTTTGTGATTCGGTCGACCGCCGCCGGCGAGGTCGACCGCCGCGGTCGACCGCGAGACCTGCGCGGTCGACCGCTGCAGTCGCCCGTCGATGATTTCTGGGCTGGGCTTCGGTTTTTGACCTGATTCGTTTCTGAGTTATATATAACCCTAAACCTGATTTGTTAGGGTTAACCCTAAACCTGATTTGTTAGGGTTAAGCAAGGACGAATTTGAGCAGTCTTTGAGAGAGAATTGTTGTATCCAATTGTGGGAGAGTTGTGAGAGATCAAGAACTTTGTTTTAAGGTTTGATCTGAGAGATTTGTAACTCTACTTGTATTCTCTGATTTCTAATAGTAAGAACTCCCTCCCCCTTGCCCCGTGGACGTAGGTAACTTGCCGAACCACGTAAATTGTTTGTTCTAGCTGTGGTTGTGTTTGCATATTAGTTGTGACTTAGTTTGAGTTATTGTTCGTGATTGTACAAGAAAAGCTTCCGCCGCCCACAACAATTGGTATCAGATCTAGATCGACAACATGGGAGATGCAAGCACATCAGGTTTGTCTCTAACAAAGGCGATACAGAGTCCGAGCATCAATAACACGAAGATTGATGTTCCTAAGTTCGATGGCAAGATCAATTTTGGATTGTGGAGGTGTCAGGTGATGGATGCCTTGGATGCACAGAATTTGGAGGAGACTCTTAAGTTAAAAGAGAAACCCGCAGAGATGGAGGATAAGATTTGGAGGAAGATGAACAGTAGAGCTTGTGGTGTTATTAGGTCATGCTTGATGCCAGATCTTATTTATGATGTCATGAACGAGACGTCGGCGAAGAAGATGTGAGAAACACTCAATGAGAAATATCTTACGAAGAGCATTGAGAATCAGCTTCACTTGAAGAAGAGATTTTACCAGTTCAAGATGAATAGGGGGGTTTCCATCAGGGAGCATGTCAACAACTTCACTAAGCTACTTTCAGATATGGTCAATGTGGACATTATAGTTGAGGATGAAGACAAGACGATGCTACTTCTGTGTTCGTTGCCCGAAGATGATTATGGTACGTTCGTTCTCACTATGATCAATGAAATAACTACAGTCAGCTACAAGGAGGTGACCTCAGCTTTGGTGAATTATGAGTTAAGGAAGAGTGATGGTGAACCCTCCGAGAAGGCATCGGGAGATGCGTTAGCAGTTCGAGGCCGAGATTCAAACTGTCGCCAGTTCAACCACTCAAAATCAAGGAATAGGAGTGCCTATAAGAGTGTTGGTAGGAATCAATGTCGGTATTGTAAAGAAGAAGGACATTAGAAGATTGACTACCCAAAGTGGAAAGAAAAAGCCGGGAAGAATAAGAGGAAAGCGGCACAAGCTTCAGAGGTGAATGTTACAAAAGCTATTGGTGAGCATTCAGATTCAGATTCTTCAGGCTATTCATGCCCTGCTTTACCGTCGGTTTGCTATGCGGATTCCACGGAGTGGATGATGGATTCGGGAGATACATATCATATTTGCCCTAAGAGAGAGTGATTTTCTAGCTTTGAGGAGCTAGAAAGAGGGGATGTCATGCTTATGGGTAATGACCACGTATGTCCTATTGGTGGTATTAGTTCAGTCTGGATTAGGATGCATGATGGTGTAGTGAGGGAATTGAAGGAAGTGAGGTTCGTGCCTCAGTTGACGAAGAACATCATTTCTCTTGGGACTTTGGAGGCATTAGGATATCGAGTGATCTTAGAGGATGCTACAGTGAAGGTCACGAAGGGTTCTATGGTGGTGATGCGAGGAGTCAGAGAAAACAACCTATACTACTTGAAGGGCAAGACAGTTACAGGGGGTCTGACAGCTTCTATCACTACAGAGGAGGACACTACCACCTTATGGCACATGAGACTTGGACACACAGGTGATAAGTCTCTACAGTCATTGGCAAAACAGAGGCTATTGAAAGGTGCTAAGACCTGCAAGATGGAGCTGTGTGAGCACTATGTACTTGGGAAGAAGACTAGAGTGAAGTTTGGCACCGCTGTTCATAACACCCGAGGTACATTGGATTATATTCACACAGACGTTTGGGGTCCTTCCAAGAACACATCTCTTGGTGGGGCCAACTATTTTGTCACTTTCATTGATGATTATTCCAGGAGGAATTGGGTATACCCGATGAAGCATAAACATCAGGTCCTGGATATTTTTGTGGAGTGGAAGAAGAAAGTGGAGCTGCAGACAGGTAGAAAGGTGAAGACTCTACGTTCAGATAACGGTTCGGTGGCTAGTGACTATGAGTCGCTTCGGATATTTGGGTGTCCGGCTTATTATCATGTCAGTGATGGTAAATTAAATCCGAGAGTGAGGAAAGCAGTCTTTGTGGGATTTAGAGATAGTGTCAAAGGCTTCAAGTTATGGGATCCACAGGACAAGAAGATAGTTATTAGCAGAGATGTCACATTTGACGAGGCGTACATGATGAGGCCTCGAGCCCCTCAGCAGGTGGAGGGAGACTAGACAGGAGAGATATCATAGCAGGTGGAGGATGATGTGACTCCACCCACTTCAGAGAGCACTGTATCCATTGAGGCTCCTACAGAGGTGACACTGGAAGGAGATGAGATGACAGCCGGGCAGATAGAGGATATAGTGGACTATGGGACTCATGAACAAGGTTATGTTTAGGGGTCCATTGCAGCAGATAGACCGAGGGGAGAGATTCGTCGGCCATCTAGGTATAATAATATCATGGTCGCATATGCATTATCAGTGGAGATCGTTGATGATATGGTTCCAGCCACATTCAGGGAGGTAGAGTCTAGCCCCGATCCGATTAGGTGGAGGGAAGCTATGGAGGAGGAGATGCGGTCTCTTCAGGAGAACGACACTTGGACACTTGCACATCTATCTAAGGGTAAGAAAGCTATTGGTTGTAAGTGGGTATATGCCAAGAAGGAGGGATCTTCTATTGGGGACATAAGGTTCAAAGCCAGATTGGTTGCCAAGGGATATGCACAGCTTGAGGGCATTGATTACAACGAGGTATTTTCACCCGTTGTGAAGCATTCGTCTATATGGATTTTATTGGCGTTGGTGGCACAGTTGGATTTGGATTTGGTCCAGATGGATGTGAAGACAGCCTTTCTACACAGTGATTTAGATGAGGAGATCTACATGACACAACCCCGGGGTTTCAAAGCTGCAGGAAAGGAAGATTTGGTTTGTAAGCTGAAGAAGTCTTTTTATGGTTTGAAGTAGTCACCAAGACAGTGGTATAAGAGATTCGACGGCTTTATGATTGGCTGAGGGTACACGAGAAGCCCATATGATCCATGTGTTTATATGCACAAGCTACATGATGGTGAGCACATATATTTGCTTTTATATGTTGACGATATACTTATTGTTTCCAGGAATTCTTCGGCTATTCGAAAGCTGAAAGAGGAGCTATCATCCGAGTTTGAGATGAAGGATCTTGGAGAGGCAAAGAAGATATTGGGTATGGAGATCGAGAGAGACAGGGTGAAAGGGAGCTTGAAACTTACACAGAAGAGCTATTTGCAGAAGATGTTGAAGAAATTCAGCTTTGACGGTAATGCAAAAGCAGTTAGCACACCATTGGCTCCCCACTTCAAGCTTTCAGCGTTGATGTCACCTGTTTTAGTTGAGGACAGAGATTATATGTCGAAGGTCCCATATGCCAGTGCAGTAGGTAGCTTGATGTATGCGATGGTGTGTATGAGGTCAGATTTGTCACAGGCCGTGAGCATGGTATCGAGATACATGCACGACCCCGGGAAGGGTCATTGGGAGGTCGTGAAGTGGATTCTACGGTATGTTCGAGGCACTGTGGATGTTGGTTTAGTATTCCAGAATGATAAGAAGAATGGGCAGGATTGTATTGGATATGTGGATTCAGATTATGCTGGAGATCTTGACAAGCGCCGTTCTACTTCAGGTTATGCTTTTACATTGGCAGATGCACCTGTATGTTGGCGATGAACGCTTCAGTCCACAGTGGCTCTCTCTACTATGGAGGCAGAGTATATGGTAGTAACTGAAGCTATTAAGGAGGCTTTATGGTTGCGTGGTTTATTGGAGGACTTGGGGATCGCTCAGTAGACCATTCGGGTATATTGTGATAGCATGTCGGCTATCTATTTGGTGAATAACCAAGTCTATCATGCGCGCATGAAGCACATCGACGTCAGATTCCACTTTGTACGGGACGTTTTGGATGATGGAGACGTCATATTAGAGAAGGTCCACACAAATGACAATCCTGCAGATATGTTGACCAAAGTTGTTTCAGGAGTGAAATTTGATCATTGTTTGAAGCTTTTGAACATCCTTCAGTGCTGAGGCCTTTGGAGGTCATTTAGGTGAACTACGTTCGGCTTGATTCCTTGGGAAAGAGGATACGTAGGCAGTCTTTCAGATGCAGCCAGTTTGATCAGTTGATTCAGATGGGGGGGGATCGCGTTTCAGCTCTAGATTGGTTCCCTGACTTGTTGAGGGACTATTGGATGATTTGGTGTCGGCTCAGTTTTGGTGGAAACATTCGCCGAGGTGGAGAATTGAAGAATTATAGGAAAATGGTCGACCGCCGCGGTCGACCGCCACGGTCGACCACGAATGACTGTAAAAGATTTAGCTCTCGGGTTTGTTATTCGGTCGATCGCCGCGGTCGACCGTGAGACCTACGCGATCGACCGTCGTGGTCGACCGTCGATGATTTCTGGGCTGGGCTTTGGTTTTTGACCCGATTCGTTTCTGAATTATATATAACTCTAAACCTGATTTGTTAGGGTTAAGCAAGGACGAATTTGAGCAGTCTTTGAGAGAGGATTCTTGCATCCAATTGTGGGAGAGTTGTGAGAGATCAAGAGCTTTGTTTTAGGGTTTGATCTGAGAGATTTGTAACTCTACTTGTATTCTCTGATTTCTAATAGTAAGAACTCCCTCCCCCTTGCCCCGTAGACGTAGGCAACTTGCCGAACCACGTAAATTATTTGTTCTTGCTATGGTTGTGTTTGCATATTAGTTGTGACTTAGTTCTAGTTATTGTTCGTGATTGCACAAGAAAAGCTTCCGCCGCGCACAACATCGATTGGCAAATTTCTAGCCTTTTTGTTTTACTACCAGTAGCTAGATTAGGCTGAGACTAAACCTAACAAAGTTTCAAGCAGCCTGCTTGAAATAGATTGGAAAGTAATAGAATAGTCCCTATTATATGGGGGCATAATTTTTGAACTTGATATAATATGCTACAGGAGTGTGCAATGTCAGGATATAATATGCTACAGGAGCCAGGAGCTGTTTATGTCCATTATGAACTAATATAAGATTTTTAAAAGAATTTACCTCAAATGATCTCTTCTCTTTTGAACTTGATCTAGAATCACCCACTGTTTCCATCACTCAAAGAGAAGTGATTATCTAGTAATAAATTAAAAGAATCACATAAGTACTAGATACACGAAAAATAGATAACAAAACTAGCTAAGAGAAGAATAATACACAAGCAAAGACCAAGAAAAATCCATACTGGAAGACGATGAAGCTTGACTTAGTTTGAATGGAAAATGACCAAATGCATAGTTCAAAAATAGGGAAAAAAAGTGTACTGCAATCTTTCAGCAATAGCTAGCAGATATCATCAAAACTGCATAAAGTTCCAGAACCAAAAAACATCCCTAATAAAATAAGCAACACATCCAATTACAATCTTGACACAAGTACAAAGTATTGAAGACAAATTAAGGAGTATCCTCCGTCCAATCCCATTCCGATTCATCTTAATTTCCACTTTCTGATTCATCTTGATCTCCACCTTCTGATTCTTCTTCATTTTCATCTTCTAGCTCCTCCACTAATTTGCAAATATCCAGAAAAAAGAGGACTAATTTGTAAATTTTCGAAAAAGGTCAAAAAAAAAAAATTTGTTCACCAGCATATGAGGGAGGCGCGCCATCAACCGATGCAGCAGGAAAACGACCTCTCGAAACTCGCGACATAATGGCCTACAGAAAAAGAATTCAAGAGGTCAGATCTAGAAATAAAAATCACTTTTTTATCCCCTAAAAAGGCGAGCTTGAGGCATCAAATCACTCCCTCAACCCTTATATGCGATCCCGCTATTCCATACTCCTCCATGTTTGGCGGAATGTCAACAATGGATCTCGACAAACCATCTCTACACCAACCAATATTAACTACATCATCATCATCATCAATGCTTGCAATCGAATCCATTCCATTGTCATGACTCTTAGCCCAATATTGATTGCTATGAGTGACACCATGATCTTCAAACATATTACTTGGAATCTTTAAAACATAATGTCAATTCTTATTAACCTCTTCAATGCGGTCTTTCACATAAAAAACTTGATGTACTTGGCATTCCATCACAAAAGGATCATTTGTATGACATTTGTTGTTAAAATTTACACGAGTAAGCTCATATTCATCTGTGTCACACTGAAACCAATCACACTTAAACAAAACAACACTAAAATTGCCCCAGTAGTCTAGTTCAATGATATCTCGTATGACTCCATAGAATGCCACTTTAGCAGTTATAAGATTATGGTCCCTAGAGCTTTTCAATGATATCTCGTATGACTCCATAGAATGCCACTTTAGCAGTTATAAGATTATGGTCCCTAGAGCTTGCATAACTATCCACTTCACTTAACAAAGAAACACCACTATTTTGAGTTTTGCATGTATCATCACGTGCTTTGATGTAGAAAGTATAGCCATTAATATAATATCCTTTGTATCTCTTGGCGATATTGTTGGGACCCATCAAAAAAAACTTTAAGTATTTGGGTATTGATTGAGATTCAGCCACAGTGGCTTTAAACCATATAAAAAAATCCTTACTATGCCTTTAAGCTTCCACCCATTTTCTTCTTCTACCTCGTTTTCTTGGTTGATTCTCAATCAAAAGTTTGTGCTCTCTGTATTAATAAGAAACAAACATAAATGTTATATAGTGGAATTTAAAGAATACCAAAAATAATATATAAATATTTAATAAATAAAGTATACCTAATATACTCCCCAACTTCCCTATTACCGCTATTGAATAAAGCATATCTATGTGTATTAACCCAATCTACATCATCCAATGCAAATGCTTTGCCTTTCCTTTTCCTCTTTCCGCCCACTGGATGACCTATCTTTGGAAAAATAGGTGATGGCTCATCATCATCAATGACTTCATCATACTTTCTTGTATATCTATTAAATCTTGTCTTCACACCATCATGTAGATATAACAAGCAAAAAGTTAGCGACTCTTCAGCCAAATACCCCTCCGCTATAGAACCTTCAGGAGCACTTCTATTGCGAATATATAACTTTAATCTACAAAGATATCTCTCTATCGGATACATCCAACAATAGTTAACTGGCCCACAATCCAAAATTTGTTGAACTAAATGAATCGGCAAATGCACCATAATATCAAAAAAGCTAGGTAAAAATATTTTCTCCAGTTGAGAAATATCTCCACAATTTCTGACTACAATTTACAAAGATCATTTAAATTAAGAACTTTGCTACATAAGCCCTTGAAGAAAGCCCCTAATCTGATTAATGGAATAGAAACACGTCTAGGTATAGTCCTTCTCAGAGCAACTGAAAGTAAATACTTTATGAGAAAATAAGCATCGTGTGTCTTATACCCTAATATTTTTTTCTCGTTAACATTGACACACCTCGAGATATTTGATGCGCAACCATGCGGTATTTTAGCATTTTTTAACACACCACAAAATATCTTTTTCTCCTCCATCGTCATCGAAAAGCATGCTTTAGCGAATTTAAAATGTCGACCATCAGCTGACTTGGTAGGGTGTAGATCTCTTCTTAGGCCCATATGCTGCAAATCAAAATGAGCTCTGACATGATTCTTCGTCTTTTCAGGAATGTCTAATGATATCCCAATTATATTATCACACACATTCTTCTCTATGTGCAATAAATCCAGCAAGTGCCGTCATATATTTTGCTCCCAATAAGGCAAATCAAAAAATATTGATCTTTTTTCCCATGGACAGCCCTTTTCTAATTTTTTTTTCTTCTGTTTCTTCCCAAAGTCATTAACAAAGCCACGCAATTCCTTCATAATCTCTATCCCAGATAATGATTCAGGTTTTTTTCCTAACTCAACATGGCCATTAAAGTTTCTTCTATTTAACCGCCATGGATGATTATCACTCAAAAATCGACGATGACCCATGTAACACATTTTCCTACTGTATTTTAAATATGGATGATTATCACTCAAAAATCGACGATGACCCATGTAACACATTTTCCTACTGTATTTTAAATATTAGGAACAAGTGTCATAGTTGCAGCAAGGGCAAGCCAACTTCCCTTAGTACTCCCTCTGAATAACATTGCAAATGCTGAAAAGTCACTTATAGTCCAAAGTAATGCTGCACGAACATAAAATGGTTGTTTATTTGAAGCATCATAAGTAAGCAACCCGACTTCCCATAACTCTTTCAAGTCATCAATCAACGGTTGCAAGTAAACATCGATATTATTCCCAGTGGACTGAGGCCCTAGAATAAGCAAAGACAACATGAAATATTCTGGCTTTAGAGACATCCAGGGTGGTAAATTATAATTTATCAAGATCACTGGCCATGTGCTATGCGAATTGCTCATAGTCCAAAATGGATTAAACCCGTAACTAGCAAAGCCCAGCCTCACCTATATAAGCCGATTCCTTTTTATATCAGCAGTTACATTGCAAGTCCCATAGGATATAAAAAGAAAAAGTGAACTAATGTGGGTGGACATATCATGAAGAGGGCTTTGTACACTCTGAGCAAAAGTTAACATGCTGAGAGATAAGTTAACAGCGATTCTCTACAATTAATAGAGACCTAACTTCCTATATTTCTAGAGAAATGGTTCATTCAGAGCAACCAAGTTACTTTATTTCCATCTCTACAACATTTCTTCATGTTGATTCACTAACACTGTAATATAACCAGATCAATAGGAATCAATTAATGCATGTTTCGAAGATCTCTTACAAGCAACATAAGGCATACATTCAGGAAATTGCAAACATTGTTCACTCATGAAAATATAGGCAGGCAAAATTGTCTAAATTTTACAGTATGCCCAGTGAGCAAAACTTGTTGTCCATCTTTCTAGAAATAACATAAGCAAGTAATAAAATTATTAAAAATTACAAATAGGACTTGAAGAAGCAATTGAAGCTTACAAAATGAAAAATTACAAATTTAATTCATCTATAATATGAAAAAGAAATTGAAGCATGTCCACAATTTTTCCAAATTTCCCGCAGAAAATCAAAAAATTTAAAGATCAATAAAACAATGATCCAATAGTTACTTAAATCAAGATATAAGCAAATCCCCTCAATTTAATTAACCCACTTGCCTAACCTAGTAGCTAAAAATCAAGATATAAGCAAATCCCCTCAATTTAATTAACCCACTTGCCTAACCTAGTAGCTAATCACAACCAACATTCTGTCATTACTAACCTAGTAGCTAATCACAACCAACATTCTGTCATTACCCAATAGAAAACAAATAAATCCAATTTTTTGAGAAGAAATATCTTTTAGGTTAAGGAATCTTACCTCAAGGATCGACCTAGAGTAATGGATCGTGATTAATGCAGCAATCGATGTTATCTGTAGCACCTAAGAAAAATGAAGAAAAGATTTTTAAAGATAGAAAGGGGGAAGAAATTGTAGAGGTCGGAAATGCAAGGAACTGAGGTACCTTGACGAAGAGATTAGTAGCTTAATGACGACGAACAAGACTGGAATGGCAACGAGAGTAGCATGACGACGATATTAGTAGCTCGACGACAAGAATGGCAACAAGCTCGAAGATGAGATCGGAGAGGAGATTTGAGAGAACGACAAACTCTAGAAAACAAGGAGTAGCTCGGCGACAAAACCACGAGATTGGAGATCAGAGAAGAGCTTAGAGATGAGATCCGATCCGAAAACGGCGACGAGATCTTGGCCACAACAATTTTAGGGATCAGAAAATTTTGGAGACGATTTTAGGGATTTCATTTGAGAGAGAGAGAGATATTTGGTTGCGGTTAGACCATAAGCTTTACAAACTTAACTCCCAAACACACGAACAAAGATTAAGCCCATGAACAATTATTTTGCCTATGGCACCATTTTTCACTTAATGTTGTATTAGCTACTGTAAACCGTTACGATTGATATCTAACGCAATAGTTAGAACCGTTGCGCCTTAACCACTGCAATAGATCAATTATGTGGTAGTGATCTAAGGATACTGACCCTTTGTTCATGTGAAACACACACACACATATCCCTGGAGCACTAGGTTGGATCCATCTAAGGATACTGACCCTTTGTTCATATTCACATGATGATTCTTATGTGGCAAACTTTTACCAAGCTTGTTTCTCTTATCCATCTAAGGATACTGACCCTTTGTTCATATTCACATGATAATTCTTATGTGGCAAACTTTTACCAAGCTTGTTCTGCTTTCCATGTAAGAAGCCCCACAAGTTTCTTAATACATAGATTCCCATGTTCCAATCAGAAGATCATCAATGACGGTTTCTTCTTTACCCTGCTCCCTCTACAATAATAATTTAGATCTCATATTTTCACTATCAAAATATAATGACAAACCAGTTTACTCGATCAGAATTTGTTCGTTATACTTAGTGAATAATTTTGACTTATGTCAAATAAAAAATGAAAATTAATGCACGCAATCCAATAAATATGATAAAGTATAATTTTGGATGAAAACATTATCATCAAACTGTATTTTGATAACAGACTAAACACAACATCATGATCAAATATTTGTCAGAATTAACTTCATAAAGATTCAAATATGTTTTACGCTAGCTAGCTGCACCTTAACATTAAAATTAAATACTTCAAATGAATTATCAAAATCATATGTTCACCCTATTTATGTTTTTTAAAGGAATCCTATGTATCTGTCAAACGCCAACACTCACGTCCATCACCTTATCATATTTAATGACTTGTCCCTCTTTGATTGGCCTCACTCATCCTCTCCGTTGAAAACCCCTCTCAATCATTCTCCCCCAAAACAAAAACAACACATTTGCTATATCCACTCCCAAACAGTAATTTTGGGAGTTGGATTGCCAAAAATGCCCTTTTGTTGCCCTTGTGTTATTAAATGCCTTTGTGTTATTAAATGCAACGTAATTAATACTCGATTTTAGCACTAACCGGATTTGTTTCTTGGGATATGTTGTGTTATTAAATGCAACGTAATTAATACTCGATTTTAGCACTAACCGGATTTGTTTCTTGGGATATGTTTCTTAGTAAATGAGATCCATAACAATTTTTACGATTTGAAACATTGACTGCAACGTAATTTGAAACATTGGTTATGCATTTAAGTAAAAATAACAAACTAACACTATTATTTAATTTTTACGATTTGAAACATAATTTTTACAATGGATCTCATTGACTGCAACGTAATTTGAAACATTGGTTATGCATTTAAGTAAAAATAACGATTTTAGCCACTAACCGGATTGCGAATTTTTATGGTGTCCGGTTGGCTTCGAATTCTGATTTCGAATTTTTATAACAATTTTCATTTCCAATACAATTTACACAAATTACATAAAATCGTTTTTTTTCAAAAATAAATTACACCACTCAGAATCAAAATTGATTTTGACCCCTTAGATTTTTACATATAAAAAGGCCAACAGATTAAGTTTTTCAAATCACAATCACAACTCAAACACTCACAACTCAAACACTTACAATTACAATCACAAACAATATGAATTCTGGAGATTACAACTCCATAAATCTTGATGAAGTTGAATTCGTCATCGACGAAACACAAAGTGATCCATTCCAGGATCATAGTTCATATGTAGAGTTTGAAGACATTTCAACCGATTTCGTTAATCCGGAAGGAGGTTTTGCTAGTAGAGAGGACATGGATGCTCATGTAAGATATGTTGCTGGCTTGAGGAACGTTACTTTGGCAATTCGTGATTCGAAGGGAAAAGACGGCCGACGGCCCAAAGTTCGATATTTATGTAGCCAAGGTGGCGGATACAGACCAAAAAAGGTTACTGGAACTAGGTCCACTAAAACGACAAAAAATAATTGTCCATTTTGGTTGGACGGAATGGAGTACCCTAGAGGGCGCTGGTACTTTGAAGTCCGGGAGGGGAGACACAACCATCCATTCCCGTCTCATGCTGTGGGATCTCGTTTAGGTAAAATATCCCCTATTCAACTTGAAGTTATTAGGGAGCAAGAGAATTTTAATTTAAGCCCGAGTAATATGTTGGCGTCCATGAAAAGGGCTGATCCGGAGAACAAATCGTGTACAAGTTTACAATGCTGTCAGTAAAGTAAGGTGCGTGCCCAGAAAAGAGAAGGTCGGACCCCGATGAATAATTTCATCCATTTACTCAGGCAATTGAACTACATGTACGACGTTCGGACTGCTGATGAATCTTCCGAACTTGGAGATATTGTTTTCTGCCACCCGGCTTCTTTTGTGATGGTGAATGCATATCCGGAAGTCATGATGATTGATTGTACGTACAACACCAATGAGTATGACATGCCTCTACTAGAAGTGGTCGGTGCAACAAGTACGGACAAAACGTTCACTATCGCCTACGCATTCATGCGAAATGAGAGACAAGAAAACTACAGGTTTGTGTCTTAATGAATTTTAATTTTTGTCATATGTTTAAATTTAAAATTGTTAATTAACATTATTTAGTACAATTGTTTGTCAATGTTATGAATAATGTTAAATTGAATATTTAGGAGGAGTTAATATTGTTATGAACATTATTAGTATTGTTTAATTAGGAGTTATTATTTTTATGAACATTATTAGAATTGTTTAATTAGGAGGAGTTATTATTTTTATGAACATTATTAGAATTGTTTAATTAGGAGGAGTTATTATTTTTATGAACATTATTAGAATTGTTGAATTAGGAGGAGTTATTATTTTTATGAACATTATTAGAATTGTTGAATTAGGAGGAGTTATTATTTTTATGAACATTATTAGAATTGTTGAATTAGGAGGAGTTATTATTTTTATGAACATTATTAGAATTGTTGAATTAGGAGGAGTTATTATTTTTATGAACATTATTAGAATTGTTGAATTAGGAGTTATTATTTTTATTGGAACGTTATTAGTATTGTTTAATTAGGAGTTATTATTTTTATGAACATTATTAGAATTGTTGAATTAGGAGTTATTATTTTTATTGGAACGTTATTAGTATTGTTTAATTAGGAGTTATTATTTTTATGAACATTATTAGAATTGTTTAATTAGGAGGAGTTATTATTTTTATGAACATTATTAGAATTGTTTAATTAGGAGGTACTGGAGAAACTTCACAAGGTGATGGAAGGCCAAATCTGTGAGATTAAGAAAGTAGCGAGAGTTAACGCTACTAAATCCAACACAGACACCCTTGGAGATACGTTGTTTGTTAATCTGAACAGATCAATCACGTTTAAAGCATTCGGCCTCATAAGGAAAGAAATGCAAGTTTTACAAGAAATGGGTCAGGATCCAACAACGTGTGGTTGCTACCTAAGGAGAACTCATGGTCTACCGTGCGCACATGAGCTTCAGTACTACATCATAAATGGGTATAGCATTCCGTTGGATCAAATACATGATTATTGGAAAAAGTTAGATATTCAGTTTCCAATATTTCCTAATGATGCCGCGGATGGATCCCCGACTCCACCAAATCCAGTGAGGAGGGCGTTGTTCGAAGAAGTCCCTGATATTACTGCACCTCCTACTGCTAAAAAGAAAACCAAGGGTAAAAAGCTCTCTAGTCTCCGTGTACCTTCGGCGTGGGAGAGGGTTGTGAAACAGTACGGATTTAAAAAGTCTCCAAACAAAAAGGTAATACTACATAACTTATGAATTTCTATATTTGAAAATTATGATTTATATTAGTTACTAATTTATTATTCTCAATTTAACATTGTCAACCTATGCATTTGTAAAGGGCCCTGGACGTGTTGCTTCTATCTCTGAATCACAGGGGAGTCCAATGAGCACATCCCAACGTACGGGGCCACCAGTATCACCATCTTCTCCAAATTTCCTCGTACTTCTGCTGGTCGAACTCATATTCGACCTCCGTTTCAACCGGGATCGGGATCCGAGGTTGCGACACGTCAGCCTTCGCAGAAAGGCTGTCGGCTCCCACTGTGGTCGCCAGTTTGTTTCCGTCGAAAGTCACCTTAGTCATTGATTTCATTAAACTTTAAGCGTTACAAATGAATTCAAATAACAAAAGAAAAAGATTACAACTTTCTTGAAAATAAACGCAAGATCCATTTATCGGCTCTTACTTGCGTGGGTTCTTCGCCGGTGCCGGGGTTAATCCGTGGACGACCGCGAATCAGATCCGGTTGATGAAAAATTGGGCAGAGCTTCTACCTCACCAAGGGGGTATTTGCTTGAAGTCCTGGAATCGACAAAGCGATATCAGGGCTCTTCTCGAGATTAAGACAAAGCCTAATCTCAAGGAACGGACGTACGAGCTTCAGATCCTTCGAACGGCTTCTCCTTTGCTCCGAAGTTCGCCGGGATCTCGCTGTCCTTTGCTGAAATTTCGTGCTCCTTCACTCTCCAATCCAGCAGCACCTCGTCCTCTTGATAAAATTCCAGATCCAGAAAATGGAGGCCTTTGGTTCATATTTATAGGCCTCAAAATACGGTTATTTGGATAAGAACAAGGGATTTGGCTCTATCTTTAGTCAACAGCTATTTATAGGCCTCAAAATACGGTTATTTGGATAAGAACAAGGGATTTGGCTCTATCTTTAGTCAACAGTAGCCTAACCTCGTTTGAGGATGATCTCAAGTCAGTTAAGAACCCCTGGAACCGATAAACCCTGCAAAAAACCAATTAAAAACCGTCAAAACGTGTTTGGGACATTAGACTGCGCGGCAGAACAATCTGACCCGCGCTCGCGCGGGTCGGAATAATCCGACCCGCGCTTGCGCGGGTCGGAAACATCCGACCCGCGCATGCGCGGGTCGGAATCATCCGACCCGCGCTTGCGCGGGTCGGATCATTCCGTCCTGCGCTTAGCGCGGGTTCGCCGACGTTCTCCCTTTTTTTTGGTTTCTTTCTTCCGGGACTTGTTCTTGTTGCGTATTCGTTCGATTTGTTGACTTGTATGCTTCGTCGCGAGACCGATCGTCGAACACGCGTTGGTTAACATACGCGTGCTGATCGATGCGCGCGGGCTGATTGACGTGCGCGAGATGATTTGACGTGCGCGCGCTGACCGGCGCGCACGAGTTGGTTGACGTGCGCGCGTTGACCGGCGCGTACGAGTTGGCGAGACCAATCGTCGAACACGCGTTGGTTAACATACGCGTGCTGATCGATGCGCGCGAGTTGGTTGACGTGCGCGCGTTGACCGGCTCGCACGAGTTGGTTTGACGTGCACGTGTGTTTGACTGACGCGCACGCGTTGATTGACGTGCGTGCGTTGACTGGCACGCACGAGTTGATTAACTTGCGCGCGTTGACCGGCGCACACGAGCTGATTGACGTGCGCGCGTTGACTGGCGCGCACGAGGTGATTTGACGTGCACTCGTTGACCGGCGCGCATGAGTTGGTTGACGTGCGCGCGTTGACCGGCGCGCACGAGTTGATTGACGTGCACGCGTTTGACCGACGCGCACGAGTTGGTTTGACGAATCTTCTTGACTCGCCCATTCATTGCTTCGAGTTTCGTGCGGGCTTTTGTAGACAATTTTAGACGCCTACAGATACCCCCTCCAAAGTGTTTCAGCCTCATTCTTTTATAGAGGAGTCTGAAACGCTTTGGATATGATGGATCCCCACCTTCAGTCGGTGTTAAAGGAGCTACAGATGGTTTCGATTCTTGACTTCTCCATATTTTAGCGTATTCTGTATTTTGTCGAATAGCTAAGATTTTCTCGGTACTGCGTTTATCGTCTGACCGTTGTTGAAGCCTTGAACCGGAATTGGTGAGTGGATTTTTTGTTGATATGTCATTGAGTTGACTTTTGGATCAATTGCAACGTGTTGACTGGCGTTGACCTAGGGCTACGCGTTGACCGGCGTTGACCTTAGGGTTTCGAATCGATCGACGTTGACTTTCACGCAACGCGTTGACTGGCGTTGACCTAGGGCTACGCGTTGACCGACGTTGACCTTAGGGTTTCGAATCGATCGGTGTTGA
>NC_033797.1:83457764-83537326 GCF_001876935.1 Asparagus officinalis | reverse complement strand
CGAATCGGCAAGGTAGATACGGCTCTATAAAACACTGATTCCCCACCCGGAAAGTCAAGTAGCCCGGCCTGATGTTCATTAGCAAATAAACCCAGCCGATATCTAAATAAGTGCGATACTCCCTCGGCTTCTCCTCATCAATCAAACACTCGCCATACCGAATGGAGAACTGCGGAAAGCAAGTGGAGAATGCCCAGCACTTGTGGACCTGTAACTGCCTCATGATATCAGAGAATCCTCGGCCTTCCCACTAGCCATTTTCAAGCAGCTGTAGTAAGGGAACAGAGTGGTCCATGGCATGCGGTACCGACATCATGTCAGAACGATGGAGGACGAACCAAGCATTCAAATAAACATACGGAAGCTCCACCTTAGTGGTAGGAATCTGAGTCGGCGATTCCTTCTCCTCCCGTGTAAAAGCGCCAGAAATTTGTCGAAGCCCTCGATGAATGTTAGCCACCATCACCGGAAGAAGGGAAAGTTCCTTTCTGTAGGCAAGTTGAACCGCAGGGTAGAGCACTTCCAGTGGCAGAGCGTCACCAGACTGATACGGGACCACGCATTTCTTTAACCAGATAGCGAGGTAACCGGCAAGAAGAGTCATCGGACGAATCGGTGCGGTCGCATGACATAAGAACGATCTGAATTTAGTCCCTGCAGGAAAGCCGCTCTCGGAACTGCTAATGGTATAGGATTGGGCGTTAGTCTTATTCAGCAGCTCATTAACCTCTGAAGGAGTCAGCGGTGCCAGTTCACAAATAGCTTTGCCAGAATGGCTCTCTAGATTCCTGAACAAATATGATGCGAATTGCTTCAGGCTCACATTTGATTTGGTCCTCTTCGCTAAGGGCCTAGACTGCGCCAAAGCAATGTGATAGTGACAAGTGAGGTCCCATAAGGTCTCGTAACGGTCGGGCATGCGATCTTTCAGCTGACTCAGTTCATGGTTGGAAGGAAAATACTCCTGGTATAACATCTGACCCATGGGCAAACCAGAAATCTTATGCATCTCATGAAGAGCCAAACCCAACTCTCCGTGCCTAGTCAGAAAGGTGTTCGAGTCCGGATTATAAAGCTCGCATAAGGCAAAGAAATGCTTCGCACTAACGGGTAAACCATGCATGGTGGCACGAATGGCTGCATAAAGACCACAAGCATGCAACTCCTCGCTCCATCGACTCAAGACGTACTTCGTCATACGAGCCCACCAAAACTTGTCCAAAGAATGGACCCAACCATAGAATCTGTGGCGCGGCGCAGGCATCTCCCGTCCTAAGTTAGCGAGGCGATTCCTCAAAGTGGAAGCAGAGGCAAGGAACTCGTTACGGGGCGATGCATCTAGCCCCAGTACTCCAGGACGCAGTCCAACAATGTGATTCCTGCTCGAACCAGGAACTGCCTGATGAGTAATGTAGCCGCAGTGAACGCTCTCATGCTCCTCTGTCAAACGCCACGACATCTCCCGCTTCACAGCCTGACGCCTGAGCTCAGTCAAAGAACGATGTCGAGGAATCCTCGGCAAATACAAGAAACTACTGCCAGCCTTATGAAGCCACTGCTCGGCGTCAATAAATGCTGCATCGGGATCTCTGACAGAATCGCCAAACAAGAAATCAGTCTTCCTGAGAGACTGAACAGAACTAGCATCCTTCACGAGGGGCGCATCTGTAATCAGCTGACGAAGGGCTCGATGTCCACCTTCCTTCACCACTTGGGCAACCTCTGTCGACGTGCCCGGAACAAACTGGGAAGTAGGTGGAATCGGCGAAAAATCATCAGACGTCGAATAATATTCGTCACGACGTCCATTCACCGCATGCGATGAAAAGGCTCCGGAAGGATACTCCACTGAAAACAAGCAATTAAGTGTTTGTTAATTTCAGGTATAAAAGGAAATTGAACTCATCTTACAAATCGGTAAGATAGAGTCATTACCTTATAAAGGGTGAGACGATTTGGCCACATTGTGCATTTATAAGATAGGGCATATCGACAATATATCCCTGCCTTATAAAACACAATGCAGCGTCAAAACGCCCCCTTTATTTTGAGATATGGTTTTGACCAAGCAAAACCTATCTTTAAAGCGTCGATCCTCACCAAGGAGAATCAAGGCTCTTCCCGATTGCCTCACCAAGGAGAACAACGTGGGGTAAAAGGACCAATTTACAAATTTTCAGAAAAAAAGAGGGTAATTTGTAAAATTTCGAATATGCAAAAAATAGCTCACCAGCATATGAAGGAAGCACGCCGTCAGCCGATGCAGCAGGGGAACGACCTCTCGAGACTCGCGACATAATGACCTACAAAATAAATCAAGAGGTCAGATCTAGAAAAAATCCTCTTTTTATTGCAATTCTACCCCCTGAAAGATAAGCTCGAGGCGCCAAATCATAATCCTAACCCTCGCATGCAATCCCACAAGTTCATAAATTAAATTAAGCATAAAAAAATGCTAAAATTATGGAAGATATACCTGAGGGAAAGCTCGAAGATCCAATAAAAATTAGATCTTGAAAAGTGCTCGAACCACGCGCTCGAGGGGCCCAGACCAAGCCAGATTGAGCCAGGTTGAGCCAGATTGAGCCAAAATGAGCCAAATTGAGCCAGATTGAGCCTGGCTGGACCAGACCAGACCAGAATGAGCCAAATTGAGCCAGATTGAACCAGAATGAGCCAGTTTGAGCCAAATTGAACCAGTTTGAACCAAATTTGAACCAGAATTCAAATTGGAGCTGAATTAAGCATTGAAACGACTTTTGATCAACCTACGGTTCAGTCCTTCACCTATTTAACCCCTCTACCATATATTTGGAAGGGTCGGAGAGATTTTTGAACCCAAATACTGCCTTTTTGGCACATTTTTTGGGCCGGTTCAGATTATTCGAACCTAAAGAATACTCCAATAAGGTATACGAGTATAAACTATTCCCTCCTCTTTGTTGAGAAGTTTCTGGAGAATATTTTCTAAAAAATATTCTTAAGGATAACTTAACATAACTCCCAGGAGTGTATGAGTATAAACTGGACCTCCCCGCTCCAACTCCTTAAGAGCTTAAACTGTGTAGACTCCAAAATACTTACGAGTGTAAACTGTGTTAAACGCCGGACAACGCGTCACAATGAAGATTCAAAGCCGTCAACCGATGGTCAATTCCATGTTGAAGCAACTAATTCGAGCTAAAAAGCCAGGAAATCAAGAATCGACTTCAAATTAAATTAAGAATCGACTTCAAATTCAAAATTCCGACAACGGTCAGACAATAAATGCAGCACCGTAACCCTCTCAAACATTCGACAAAGCACCGAATAGCCTGGAGGATTGAAGGAATCGAGAATAGAAGCCATTCCAAGAGCCCGTTACACCGATTGAAGGTTGGGACAGTCATATCCAAAGTATTCCAGACTCTTCTATAAAAGAACGAGACTGGAAAACTTTGGAGGGGGTATCTGTAGGCATATAAAATTGCTTATAGGTCCCTTGACACGGTTCAACACGAACTAATGAACCATCGGGCGACGTATCTAAGCACGAACGTCAGTCCACAACACCGAAGCCAAGTGACCCGCAACAAAGCGGATTAACAAGGCTACGAAGCTGACGAACCGCACGTGAACGACGGAATGAATCCACTCGCGTGCGGAATCAAACCAACGGTCTAGGGAGTCAACGAGTCATCCAACCATATAACGGACTCGAACTCAGACACCAAAGCCGATTTACTTCCTAATCGGGATCCAGACTTCCAAATCAGGAATCAAGTCAACGAATCAATTTCAGACCAATCAACCGCATAACCGAATCACGGACGAAGCGGATACAAGGACCGAAACAACCGAAAGACGGACGCAAAGCCCGGGGTGGCTCGCGAGCCACCGAGCCACCCTAGGGTGGCTCGGCCAAGGCCGAGCCACCTCAGGGTGGCTCGGCCAAGGCCGAGCCACCCCAGGGTGGCTCGGCATGAGCCGAGCCACCCTGAGGTGGCCACCCAGATCTGTGCCAAATGCACAGATCTGGTTGCCTATAAATAGGCGGGGTCATTCATCATTTTGGAGGACTTTTTGGAAGAACTTTTGGAGAGCCGAAACTCTGCCGGATTGAGACCTCATCTTGGAGTTTTTGAAGGCTTGAAGACTTGGACGTCCAGATCTGATTCTTAGCGAGCACCCGCATCGCAAAAGGCAGGAGTTCGAGGGGATCGAGATCTGAGATCTACGTTGTTACACTCCGGATCAAAGCTTGGTCTTTGATTCCGAGATTCGAGCGATTGTTTCCTTGGTGAAATAATCCCTCCGGCTATTATTTCCTTGGTGAAATAATACCCGTTATACTGCGTAGATCTGCTCAGATCTAGATCGCGCGGTGGTCCACGGCAAACAACCCCGGCGCAGGCAAACAACCCACCAAAGCGAGCAACTGCAAAACAGGAGCTCGCGATCTGTTCGACATAAGGAGAAAAAGTTATAATTTTTAATTTTCTTTATTTTTTATTTTCATTGTAACCGGATCTAAAAAAGACCGGATCCTTTGTAATCGATAAACTATTACAAGAATTTGCAATGGAATCAATGAAGAAAGCAACGATTTTTCGAGCGAACAGGAAGAAACCACATCTTAATTATATTAAGATTTGGGGATGTCATGCTTATGTAAAGAAGCAAGATCCCAAAAAGTTAGAGGCACGCTCAGTATTATGCAAATGTGTAGGATATCCAAGGAATTTCATTGGATATCAATTCTACCACATTGATGAACAAAAGATAATTGTTTCTCAGCATGCCACCTTCTTAGAGAAGGAATTTCTTGAAAAAGAAATTAATGGGATCATGATAGAACTTGAAGAAATTTTAGAGATACAAAATATTACTGATAAATTAGTAGAACCAGCAAATTCAGTTATACCAGAAGAACCTCAATCACTCCACAAATATCCAAGGCGATCTCATGCACCTAAGACACAATATAATTTTTCAGTTGAAGGTGGCATGTTAGATCACGTTATAGATGATGACGAACCTTTAAGTTATCAGCAAGCCTCTCAGAGTAGGGACTCTGTTGCTTGGCATGATGCAATGAAATCTAAAATAGACTCTATGTATACCAACAAAGTATGGATATTAGACAATGCTCCTAAAGGGGTGATACCCATAGGTTGCAAATGGTTGTTTAAGAAAAAGTTGGGTGTAGATGGAAAAGTAGAGACTTTTAAAGCTAGATTGGTAGCTAAAGGTTTTCGTCAAAGACCTGGTTTGGACTATGACGAAACTTTTTCTCCAGTGGCTATGCTCAAGTCTATTCGGATCCTACTTGCTATAGCTGCTCACTATGATTATGAGATCTGGCAAATGGACGTCAAAACTGCATTTCTAAATGTTGATTTAGAAGTGTGCATATATATGACGCAACCAGAGGGTTTTGTAGTCAGTGGGAGCAGTGGAAAAACATGTAGATTACTTAAATCCATTTATGGACTGAAGCAAGCATCGCGGAGATGGAACATCTGTTTTGATGATGCTGTCAAAGAGTTTGGTTTCATCAAAAATCCAGATGAACGATGTGTGTATAAAAGGATAATTGGGAGTATTATATCGTTTCTTATTTTATATGTAGACGATATACTCATAATCGGTAATGACATACCGTCATTACAAGCGGTTAAAATTTGGCTATCAAAAAGATTCTCCATGAAAGATTTAGGTGAACCATCCTATGTACTGGGTATTCAGATCTATAGAGATAGATCTAAAAGGATGTTAGGATTATCGCAATCTAGATACATTGGCAAAATGCTAAAACGGTTTAGCATGAAAAATTCCAAGAAAGGTTTTGTACCTGCATCTCCTGGAATCTCCCTCTCTAAAAAGATGTCTCCCCAGACTGATGAAGAGAGGAAACGCATGAGTCTAATTCCATATGCCTCGGTAGTAGGATCGATCATGTATGCCATGGTATGTACTAGACCAGATATCGCTTATTCACTCAGTTTGGTAAGTAGATACCAATCTAATCATGAAGAAGAGCACTGGAAAGCGGTCAAGAATGTACTTAAGTACCTTAAAAGGACTAAGGAGTTATTTTTGATATACGGTAAAAGTGACCTCCGAATGGAGGCTTTTTTCGACTCAAGTTTTCAGAGCGATATCGATGATAGTAAGTCTATATCAGGATATGTTTTCACCCTCAATAGAGGGGCTGTCAGCTAGAAAAGTTCCAAGCAGGATACAGTAACAGACTCAACTATGGAAGCTGAATACATTGCAGCCAATGATGCAGCTAAAGAAGCTGTCTGGATGAGAAAGTTCCGTTTAGAGCTGGAAGTTGTTCCCACCATTAAAGATCCAGTACCTTTATACTGTGATAATAATGCTGTAATAGCTCTGACAAAGGAACCCCGATCTCACCATAAGTCCAGACACATTCTGAGGAAGTATCACTTGATCAGGGAGATAGTTGATCGCCGGGAGATCAAGATTGAAAGAGTAGACACAAAAGATAATATAGCAGATCCATTCACAAAGGAAATTGCTCGTTCACAATTTGAGAAACTTGTTGAGCTATTGGGTATTAGATACTATAATAATTAGCCTTAGTGCAAGTGGGAGTTTGTTAGATATAGCTACCCTGCAGGCAATTATTCTATATTATAACAGGACCTATATGTATATAACATCCTTGTTCAAAATGATAGTATGCTATTTTGGTCAGATTTATCTGATGTTCTAAATATACAGATAATGTCCTTAGAATAAATACTAGACTATCAGACATTTCGGATAGTGATCGTAATGAAGAGATCTGATTAGTCGGTAACGTATATTCTAAAATGTTCCTAGTTGATGAAGTGTTGAGATAGGATATCATCACTTTGGTTTAGACTAGTGTATGCTTTATTTCTCCTTTTGAAGGAGATGATCAATCTCTTAGATCATTGATGTGAGACATCAAGATACAGTATACAGGTGACTCATTAGTGAATGAGTTGACTGAACGACTCGCCGAGAACATCTAGTTGGTAATATACTTAACTGTCAAATAGAAGTTCTCAAGTGTTATAGTACATAGTAGTCTCTTGACATGAGGCATGAGTGCAATATCTTATATGTCAGTAAAGATGTATTTAGACTTTTACCTAACCACAGTTCTTATTGAATTGTGCATAACGGTTCCTTGTTCGGTACATCCCGAGATATAAGTAGATATTGAGATGCCAAGAAGGGATTCATCTCTCCCAGTATAGGGGTTGATGTCATAAGATTATTTGATATAACTATAGCCTGGAAATCCTTGACCAAGGTGAATAAGATAAACTGAGTGTTAGTTTGATCTTATAAGTTATGAGTTTAATATCAATAAACACTAATCAAGCTATTAGGGTTTGACAGTTTGGTTATGAGTTTAATATCAATAAACACTAATCAAGCTATTAGGGTTTGACAGTTTGCCATACCCTAGGATCAATAGTTTGACATGGTTTGAATCAAGCTATTAGGGTTTGACAGTTTGCCATACCCTAGGATCAATAGTTTGACATGGTTTGACGAAGAGATCGGACTATATGGTATTATCATTGAGTGGTCCTGATAGAATTGGATAAGTATCTTGCAGACCTTTATCACAACTTATACCCGGGTGGTCTTCATGCGTAGCTAGCACCTCTGTTGTACTTATGGATATGATCCACTACCGAGTTTTTAAGTTGGGCTCTAAAGTCACACCAAGAACATACTTAAATTCTATGAAACACAATTTATGGAGTGATACGTATGATTGATACGCATATATGATTTTTTCTGGATACACATAAACAGTTATGTATATCGGTAAAATCGGAATGCTAGGTGCTTAGGAAATGAATTCCAATATTTTTCCCATAAAGTTAACTTTTTGGTCAACAGTTGACTTTTGGTTGTGCTTAGGAAATGAATTCCAATATTTTTCCCATAAAGTTAACTTTTTGGTCAACAGTTGACTTTTGGTCAACTCTTGATTTATTTGGTCATATAGTGACCAATTAGTTAAAGATTGGAATAATACTATATACCGTATTTATGAAATACTGTTATAGTAATATTGATTTGGTATTTTCATTTATGAAATACACATACCATGTATAATGAGTCATGAGATGAGTCATTTAGTGGTATGGTTTGAGCACATGGTTTATTAGCACATGGATTTGAAATGTAATGATTCATGAGATAATTCATTGCATGACTCACTAGATTAATCATTGATATTTGATGATTCATTGCATGACTCATAGGATGAGTCATTCATGTCATGAACACATTTCACTCTATAAATATGAGCTCTCTCTCTTCATGAAAGGCTAATAAAAATTAAATTTCCATAAGAGAAAGAAAGAGAGTTATACCTCTTACTAAACTTTAGCAATCTTTGAGTAAGAGGAAGTAGTAGGATTTTAAGAACCCGGGGTGGATATCTTGCCTCGCATCTTAAGCAGCATCCAATAGCTTTCTGGTTTACTTGAAGAGTTGGAGATCCACTACGAGAAGCTTTCTGCATCAAAGAGAGCAAGCTAAAGGTTGTTCGATTCACTATCGAATCACGCTATAAAAGTATGACTTTTAAACCTTGAATGCTCACTTAATAATAAGGATCATGTTAGATTTAATTAGACGATCCATATGAATATTTTATGCTCTCTACATGCTTAGTATTTTTTGTACATACATGTCTTCCACTGTATATTACGCATGTAGACATAGCACGATTTGCTTCACAAAACCCGAGTAGTCCTCAGGCTAGGGGTCGTACAAACACTCCCGTAAAGCCGAAGGCCGCTCAAAGGTGTCCCGCCATCTCCAAACAAATCGGGGCACCTCATTGTATATGTTTGTGTGTTGTGCACAATAGGACTCCTAACATTGATCGTCTGGGGATTCTTATTAAAACCCAGGAGCCTGTTAAGGTTCCACTCTCGCAAGGGGGTAGTCCTATACGTGCGACTCCTGATATGTCCTTGGATCATTCAAAGGCGATAACAAATCATCCTGAGAATATTAACAAGGTTCTTCATTCCCAAAAGAAGACGTGTCCATCAAAAGACAACGTTATACTTGGGGCATCACACTAACAAGTGATGGATTATTCCAATGAGCTGGGTGTGAACAAATCGCAAAAGGAGGGTGTCCGAGAAACTAGCTCTCACTATCCATGTGGGAGATCTATCAAGGTAGTATTATCAAAATGTAGCTGCCCCAGGACCATTTCACAAACGGTCTCGATATTTGAGAAACTTTCCATCAAAGCGTTGAAGCCCAAGCTAAATGTTTCCATGAGAGAAAATCCACCATTCAGGATGATGAATTCGCTAAAGTCACCATCAATATGGTTGACAAAGGAAAGTCTGCGATTGCTTCAAACGGCTCTAATCCTTACTTTTCTCCCAGAAGAAAAGTTAATTTAGGGATAGCTCAATGAATGTCTCGACTCCAGCTAGAAGCCATCGGACATAGGGATTACCTAAGGATGCATGAAGGACTATCTTCAGAAGATGAAGTGTCGGATACTTGCTCCGCAATCGCCTCCAACGATACAATATCCAGCATGGGGAAGCAAGGGAGTCGTTCACAATCACTCTCGACCTAGTGGCTCAAATGCTTCAAGAGGCTTTAGCTCGACAGTGAGAGGAGCTCAGAGCTAAAATGAAGATGGAAATAGAGTTGACCATACAATGGATAAGAGGGCAACATGATCAACAACTGCAGACTGTGTCAAATCAGCAAGCTGAATATAGCTGTCATACTCAGAACGTCATAGATGACAGTGAACCAGAAGTGGACGAAGTCATCAAGGCTGATACACCCCTCAATAACACTTGGGGTGGTTCAAATGCACCCACTAAAGATAAAAATGTTGGGGGTGGTCTAACTCATTCTCCTCAATGCCCTTCAAAGGAAGATATAAATGACGATGAGATGATGAAAGAGCTGGAGAATAAGGTCAATGCCTTAATGTCTGCTCAAGAAGTAAGGAAAACGGGCATTCCGTGCCCATATCTAAGAGAGTGAGATTCAATACTGTTGGCCTCTTTGTTTTGATGATGTTTAACAAACAATTTACTACTAATGTTGTTTGTCTAGTGTTTGTACATTCTTATATATTGTAGACAAACAACGTTGTTGGAGGATGGATGGAATCAAGCTTTCACGAACATATCCAATGGAGGTTGGCGGAATTGTGGAATGAAGCAACATATAATTCAAGTTAAAGATCAAGTTCAAGCTTCATCCGCAAGTGTACCAAGTCAAGCTTAATTGAAGATCAAGATTGCTTGGGTAATGTAGTTATAGATTTTATATTATGTGTGTTATATACTCTAAGCTCAATATCTATACACACACATTTATTGGTTTCTTCGTATATATATATAGTTATATATATATACATAAGTTTTGGGTTCTATACACATATATAGTTATATATATACATACATAGTTTTTGAGTTTTTATGTTTATAATATGAAATCACATATTTCATATTTACTATTGTGTTTTTGAAAACATTGCATAGAATATGCAATTTTGTAAAAATATTGTATTCTTAGTTTGTAGACTTGAATATCAGTTTATACATGTTTTACTAAGTCTATAAAAACATTTCACAAAGTTTCAAAAGTTGGTTTATGTCAAAACATCAAGTCGTTGTAGCATGTTTATTATCATGTCTACAATCATTCCCCAAAGTTTTACATTTTTTGGAATTTATTTGATATTTTTAAACAGGGTTTTAAAATCAGCAAAACAGTTTTCAGAATTTATTTTCAAGTATCAGTTATCGGTCGACCGATCCGGTCGACCGCTCAAGTGTTTATTCGTCAGTGGGCAGCAGAGAGTGTCACGCCCCGCTTCCCAAAATAACAGGGAATTGGAACGTGAACAAGCCCGCGATGTATTAGACTAAGGAGAGATAAGTGCTAGACCTCTTCTTCTCAATCTAATACGCTAAGCGTCTGGAAATAAAACAATACGAAGTCACAGGTCCCGATCACACATAGCAAGAATATAAAGACAACCCAGAAATAAAATAGACATATCATCAATGGTAAATCATCCCAGACATAAAAAATGGGTCAAACGTACCCTTATACAAATCTGAACAAGTGAACTGAAGAAACACAAAATACATCGATCAATAGAAAAAGAAAGAACTATAAAGGTAAACTAGAACCATCAAAGAATAGAAACACAAAATACATCGATCAATAGAAAAAGAAAGAACTATAAAGGTAAACTAGAACCATCAAAGAATAAGCTTCGACTCCTTCTTCTGCTCCATCTACAAGGCACTCCTGCTAAACCTGTTCTTCCTCTAAATCTGACGTACACCAGAGAAAACAGGTGTACGTCAGGTGCATGACGCACGGCAAGACCCGACCCCACAAAGAAAATAGGAACGGTCGAATGACCAATGCAATAACAATAATAATAAATATAATAATAATAGAAGAGTGACCAAAGCGATAACATAAATAGAAACATGTGATGATAGTAGTAACAATAGAAGTATGCAACTGAAATACTAACAAGCTAGATACAATCCATCATCAGAAACCATCCAAGCAACAAGATCATACAATAGATAGAATTAATATTTAAAAATCTACAACAAGAGACGTAGTACGTCGAGCGAAATAATCCAAACAAGGAAACCCTCATGTATATACCATATGTCTCAAATTATAGATAATTAAATATTAACCTCAATCTATGTATGAAAAGAAAATATAACTAGTCCGCATCTCACATGTATCCATAAATCCTAACCAAAGTGACGACACCGATTCACCTTGACCCAACAAAGCAACCACAGTGGCGACACCGATCCACTGGTATCAAGTCATGTAACTAGCCATCCTATAACAGGTCACTGGTTCACATCTCACACAAAGTCAACGCTCATATTATCGGATAACTAACTGTTCGCATATCCCCCACGTGCATCCAAACAAATAAATTCAGGAATCAAAGTAGCGACACCGATCTACTTTGACCCAACTAATCAGCCCCCAGTGGCGACACCGATCCACTGTGACTCAACAAATCAATAAATCCCAGTGGCGACACCGATCCACTGTGACTTACCAAACCAACCAATCCAGTGGCGACACCGATCCACTGGTACGAACCTGGAAGATATATCAACAGTCTTATCCGATTATATAAACATAGACTTTCCCATCCCCACTCATCTTGTTTTTCTAAGTCAACAACACACGAATCTCTAGGTCTTATTCATGTCACACATATCACTATAGTCATAAACTCCTAACGATTCTCAATCACAATAAGGAACAATCAAAAGTAAACATGTCAAATACAGTAAAATAATCACAAACATGAAACGTAATTATGAATCAGCAACTACGTACTTCAGAAAATAATTCCTTTCCCAAAATAATTTCTTTTAAAAATTATTTTCCATTATAATAATCCAAAATATTCTCTTTTTTGGAATAAATTCTTTAAAATTATTTCTCATCAATTATTATTCTAAAATAATTCATTTTCTCATAAGTAAATTCTTTTTAAATATTATAAATTCTCTAAAATAAATTCATTATCAAATTAAATTCTTTTAACTTATTATAATTATTCCAAAAACACTATTTATCACATATCAATTATTCAGATCAATATTCTTCAGCAACAACTCACGCAAATAAATACGTCACAAATATACTATGCAAATAATTTATAACGGGTATGGAATTCAGATCTGAGCAAGAGGGCAGATAATAACAAGTCATAATCTAATCTATGCAACTTTAACGACATATATAAATTAGAAATAACGATTCAAGAGGAGCGGGATCTTGCCTACGAGATCGTGGGGTCTGACGAGGAGACGGTGGCGCCGATGCGGACGCGATACGACGGATCCGTGGGGTCTGACGAGGAGACGGTGGCGCCGATGCGGACGCGATACGACGGATCTCAAGCGACGTCTGTGGTGGGTCTGGACTGCGTCGGTATATCGTCGAACAGGTGGCGTGCAACGAAGGAGAGGCGTTGGTGGTTGCGGTTGGTGGTCGTTGGTAGCAAACTTGGGCGTCGGGGCTCGCGGTTGAGCGACGAGGGGAGGAGACTCAAGAGGGGCAGCGGCGTGGGCGTTTGAGCAGTGGTCGAAGGCAGCGGCAAGAGGGTGGTGGCGCTGGTTCAAGGCGGCGGTGACTGGAGGTGGTGCTGGAGGCGTGAGGGCAGTGGAGGGGAGGCGGCAGCGAGTGGACGGTGCGCCTCAGGTGGCTGTCGGGGGTGGCGAAGGCGGACTGCGGCGTTGCTGCGGCTGGCAGAGTTCAGAGGGGGACGGTGGTGACTGGTCGAGGGTGGAGAGTTGGGTGGCAGTTCGTCGGTTGATTGAAGAGGGAGGTGGGAGGTCGGCTGGCTGTGGCGGATCTCAGGGGAGGCTCGGCGGTGGTCGAGAGGGCTGGAGGCCAGCAAGTAGGCTAGGGCGGCGCAGTTGGGCGAGGGAGGGGAGCTCGGGTGTGGCGGCGAACGCGAGAGGAGCTGCGGGCGCGAGATGGGTGCAGGCGGCGGAGGAGAGAGGAGGACGAGGTACAGGTGATGTCGGGGGTTCGTGCGTCGGCGGTTCAACGGACGGCGACGAATGAGAGAGGAGGTCGGGGTTCGTCGGGTGTGTCGTCGTCGTGATGAGTTGGGGAAGACGAGAGGAGAGAGAGAAGAAGGAGAGGCGGCTGATGCTCTCGGTGAACAGGAGAGGGGGAAAAAACAAAATATATATATATATAGGGTTTAGGGTTAGGGTTAATTTTAAAAAAAATTAATTAAAATAAAATAGTTAAGGGTATTTAAAAATTAACTAATTACTACAATATTTACTCTACAATTAAAACGTACCTGGTGTGATAATACAAACAGTTGATACGAATTAGTTGAAATACTACCCCATATTGTATAATTAAACAAAGATAAATAATAATAAAAATATATTTACTTATATTTAAATCAAATAATTATGGATAATTATATACACAGTAAAACATACAAGTTATACTAACACGACATATAATAATGTAACAGTAGAAATATACAATACATTATACCAAAATCACGTAATTAATTTAATACTATGTATATGGAAATAATTTTTAATAATATTTAATAACATAATACTATTTAAAATAATACGTAAATAGTACTTATGATAAGCACATCAAATTAATTTTAGAAATTTTACAGAGCTAAATAAATTTATAAATATTAAATTCATTTAAATAAATATATAATCAGATTTTTAAATCATTGAAAATTATAGAAATGAGAAAAATACAAATAGCTCTTTAAAAATTAATAATTTAAATATTTTAAAAAACCAAACAATTATTTTTAACTAGTAATCAAAATTCACTAGCGTCCTTAACAGAGAGGTTCTGTCGGTCGACCGGTGCGGTCGCCGAGATTGCTAAAAATTTCTATCGGTCGACCGACAGAATTTCCGGTCGACCGACGATGGTCCAGAACGTTTTCTTCGTGTTTTTGCTCTCATCGGTCGACCGACGGAATTTTCGGTCGACCGACAATATAGCCGTTGTCTCCTAACGGCTATTTCTGAGCTGATTTGTCTGGGGCTGTTTTGTCATTTTGTTTGGGGTTTTTGTTTAGATCTTGAGTGGGTATAAATACCCAATTGCTGATCTCTTTTCAAGTATCTAAGAAGTTTTTAAAATAAGTTTTAAACAAGGGTTTAAAGTGTGTTTAAGGGTTTGTTTTGTTTGTGAAGAAGTTTTCACAAGTGGAGGAGATCATCTTCTTGTTTGGGCTTCAATCTCCATCTCTCCATCTTGTTATTCAGAGAAGAATCTCTAAACTCATTTCTAGCTATTTATTATTTTGTTTATAATTTCTATATGCTAGATTTTAATTGAGTTTAGTTTTGATTTTGATTTCACTCATTGTTTACACACACCCACTTGAGCTTATTGTATTTGCATTCATAATATATTAGGGTTGTGAGAGTTGTAACATTGAGTGTGGGCTTTTATTGTGTTCTCATCCATATTAGAGAACAATTTATATTTGTTACATTGTGAGATTGTTAGGTTTTCGGTGAGCTAGAAACCGAGTGTGTTGTGAAGTTTTCGGTGAACTAGAAAACTGATTGTGAGGAGTGGCATTGATCGGTGAGCGTTGAAAACCGATACTGTGAGGTGTAAACGTTATTCGGGTGAACGTAGAAAACCCGGTTGTGATAGTGGATTTCTCCCCGGGAGTGGGGAGCGGAGACGTAGGAAAGAAGGTCCGAACTCCGTGATCATATCTTGTGTTTGAGTGTGCTTTGGCGTTTATTTATACTTGTGTTTATAATTCTTGTCACCATTGTCATTAGCTCATTATTTATATGATCCACTATCTAGTTCATATTGTTTACCCTTGTGTTAGTTTATATATCCTTGCATATATATTTTATCATATAGGATATATCTCATTGTTTACATTGCTTATCCTAGCTCATATATCTTGTGGTATTTCATACTTGCTAGGATAACTTATTAATTAATTTTAATTGGCATATAATCGGATTAGATTAGTAAGACCCTAATCACCCCCCTCTAGGGTCTAACAAATACCATACCCGATGAAGTTCAATCTAATTAACTTCACACCGTTTGATGGGAAAGGTTCACCCACTCAGCACCTAATTTACTTCAAGTCCTACTTGGGAGTGATCTCTAAGAATGAACCCCAGATGATTCGATCATTCATAGGCACCCTTCATGGGGTGACCTTCGATTGCTATCGACGTCTCAAGCCAGGGAGCATCAACTGCTGGGATGACATGGAAAGCTTGTTCCTCAACAACTTCTTCAGTGATGACACTGAAGTATCGACCGGAGCTCTTCTGGATGAGAAGCAGAAGGACGGTGAGTTAGTTTATAGTTTTGTCAAACGCTTTCGTAACAAGGCAATGAATTGTAGGAATCCTGTCACAGAGGAGTTCATCTTGCAAACATGCCACAACAATCTCTCCATCGATGTCCTGAAAGCTTTGGGGGTCATACCATCCAAAACTTGGAAAGGGTTAAAACTATGCAGTGAACAGGCCGAACACTTTCTCAAAAGGAAGAAAGCCGAGAGAGGCTAACCAACGGCTAAGGCACCCGTAACTACTATCGACATTCATCAACAATAACCTTGGAGGCAACAAGAACTCTTAATATGAAGTTATAGGAGGAGTATTCTTTCAAAGATGATGAAGTTTCAGCCATCTTCAAGTACCTCCTCGCTAACAATAAAATCAAGCTGCCACCTATTAAAATTCAGGAGGAAGCAAAAAAGACCTCGGATCTGAAGTACTGTACATATCATAGGAGTGTTCATCACCCCACCAAGGCTTGTATTACTCTAAAAATAGCATTAAAGCCTTGGGGTATGCCGGTATCATGACGACAAAATAAGCTAAATGAGAACGGCATCCTCCGACTGGTATATAGGGCTAAACTACTGCCCAACCTCCGACGGGCATACAAGTTTAAACTGCTTCCCTTATTTATGATGGGAAGTTCCTTGAGAACATTACACATAATGTTCTTAAGGATAACCCAATGATGTAGCTGAAAATAATACGCTCCCCATCGGGCTTAGTTTCGCCAAAGAGCTGGGGGTCGATACGAAGGTCGAAAGGAATACAAAGTCAGGAACAAAGACCTGATTCTATATCAAGAACAGTATCATTGCCCACAAACGGGATGTTCCTTAAAAAGTATTATCCCTAGTACATTCAGGATGACCTACTTGATGGGAAGTTTCTTGAAGAATACTATGTTTGGTATTCTTAAGAATAACCCGAAATTAGCTTGTTATTCTAGATGAAAGCTGACCATCTGAGTAATCCATTCTTAATCAAAAAAATGATTAAGAACCTCCCACTGCAGCTATTTAATCATTTCTAAAATAATTAAAACCCTCCCACTGTGACTTTCTGAGTACTCTTTTCGTCGAGACGATATTCAATTACTTCACGGTTCTCCATCATAAAGTCCCTCACTGATCAAATTAACTGACGTTGGGTCCACCAAAATTCTTTTTGGTTGAGTACATCCAAACTCTCACTATGTTTGTGCACTTAACACTCCCGCTGTGAGAGTCCTAACACGACACTCAAAAGTTCGATCTGCTGACCCTTGGCAATTATCAAACCTTCTTTCGTGTTAAGTCCTGGTTACTTGGCACCAAAAACCCCACTGAGTGTTTTGTACAAGTCAATATTCTCACTGTTATTTGTACCACCACTCCCGCTGTCCTTGGTCAAACCTTTAAACAGTTAGGACTAAAACCAAAATCCCCTCTCAATTCCTTCCACGAATGAGAGGTCCACAGCCAAAATTGAATAATCAAACTTTTAAACAGTTAGGGTCATTCCTCCATTCTCACTTGGTCAAATCTTTAAATAGTTAGAACCAAAATCAAAATCTCCTATCGATTCCTTCCATGAACGAGAGGTCCACTTTCAAATTGGATGATTAAACCTTTAAACAGTTAGAGTCGTTCTAAACTCCACTCGGTCAAACCTTTAAACAGTTAGGACCAAAACTAAAATTCCTTTTTGATAAATGAAAGGCCTCCACCCATATCGAGCGATCAAACCTTTAAATAGTTAGGGTTGTCTCAAACTTCCACTCGACCAAACCTTTAAACAATCATGGCCGGAGTCTGAATTTCATCTTGATAAATGATAAACCCCCCTTCAGATTGGATAATCAAACCTTTAAATAGCTAGGGTTATCTAAATCTTTGTGATTCTCGGAGTGGAGATCCCACTCTTAGTTTCACCCTTCAGATTCTCGAAGTGGAGATTCCACTTTGAGTTTTTTTTTGCAGCAGGAGATAGAATATAAAATTCTTCCCCTCCAGCAACGGGTTCGTCTTTGCCCCAAGAGAAGACAAGCAGGAGATAGAATATAAAATTCTTCCTCTCTAGCATCAAGATCCATGATTTACATGTATGGAGGACTTTATCTCAATCCCTTATTAGAGATAAGTTTGCGCCTAATACGCAATGCCGGTTAGTCTTTTACTGTGAAAAGGACAAAAGCCTATGTATTCGACATCGTGACAGGCCGTTATTAATAACGCCAAAATCTGTGCCTTACACGAACGAGGAGTTTTATCTCAAATCCTAAGTAGAGATAAGTCAACGTCTAACACGCGTTGCCGGTTAACCATTCTATGTGAAAAGGACACCATGATTCACGTCTGGGGGACGTTATCTCAATCCCTAAATAGAGATAAGTCTATGCCTAACACGTATTGCCGGTTAGTCTTTTGCCATGAAAAAGACAAAAGTCCACGTATTCGATATCGTGGTAGACCATTATTAATAATGCTAAAATCCATGCCTTGCACACATGGGGAACTTTATCTCGACCCCTTAGTAGAGATAAGTCTGTGCCTAACACGCGTTATCGGTTAGTCTTTTTTTATAAAAAGGACAAAGCCTATATATTCAATATCATAGAACCAAGTCTAAGAGAGTTCATTCTCGTAGTACAACATCACATGTGAAATGGATTTAGATAATTCACATGCAAGTCCGATTCAAACGGTAATCGGTAAAAGCATATCAGATCCGTTGATGGCTGAGGGTTTGTGAAAAATCCTAAAGTCTACGCCTAACACGTGTTGTCGAGAAGTCTATTCCTACTAAAAATGATGAAGTCTACATATTCGATATCGTAGCATCAAGTCTAAGAGAGTTCATTCTTTTAGCATAACATTACCTGCGGAACGGACTTAAACAATCCGCATGCTAGCCCGACTCAAACCGTAGTCAGTAAAGGCTTATCAAATCCATTGATGGCTGAGGGTTTGCTAAATATCCTATAAGTACGATAGTCACTGACTCACCAGCTTTATCAGTTGGTCTCGTGACTTGAGCACCCGGGACAACATTAATTCTAGCCGAAGTCTCCATGATGAACCTTTAAAGCATACGCAATATTAGTTGTATTAGCTCCAATAGTTGGTCCTACAACCAAAACTCCCCTATGGTTACGTACATAACTAGCGGGACGTAAGGGTAAGATTCGTACCTACTAATGAACCAACATTAACGGTTGGTTCTGCAGCCTCTACACTTGGGCCTGCAATGCGTTACAACGCTGGTCGAGTTTAAACAGTATAGACTCCAGTAAACATATAAATATAAACTGTGTTAATACCATATGACGCATTGTAATAAAATTCAACGCCGGTCAATGCGTTACAATGAAGGACAATGTTGGTCAACACAGCGATAAATTTGCCAAAATATGGCATAGGATGAAATTTTCAAGTCAAAATTACTCTCGGAAGTTCAATCGTGATTCAGATACGAATTCCCAACGAAGATAATCAGTTCAACATTGATTCAACGATATGAGCTAATTCAGAAACCAACAAACCAGTTCAAGTTCAAAATTTGGACAACGGTCAGACGATAAGCGCAGCACCGAAAGAATTTCAGCTATTCGATAAAATACTGAATAGACTGAAGAAATCAAAGAATTGAAAGCTGGGCCCATCATATCCAAAGTATTCTAGCCTCCTCTATAAAAGAATAAGACTAAAATACTTTGGAGGGGATATCTGTAGGTGTTAAAAATTACCTATGGGTTCCCGCACGCAGCTCGTGACGAAGAGAAGATGATGAACGTTATTATCCAAGTCAGAGAGGATTATCTAAGTCAAATGTGATCATCCAAGGCCAAAAAAGTGAAGGAATGCACGTGAAATGTCAAAATGTGTGAAACACTAGAGTAAATACAATCAGGAGGGCTCAAAGTGGCTCGAACACATGCCGGTCACCTTGAAGTGACTTGCACAAAGAATTGAAATTTCGATCATGATGCAATTTGAGTTTGAAAAAGTTCAAAAGATAAAAGTTGCAAGTCTCTTCGCTAGATTTCCAACTTATCTTGAATCACCTCATTCGGAGGTCATACGAGAGAATTAAAACCAAAATATCATGCGGGTCACCTTGAGGTAACACGCACACATGCGGGTCACCTTGAAGTGACACGCACAAAGAATTGAAATTTCTACCATGATGCAATTCGAATCTTAAAAATCTTAAAAAACAAAAGTTGTAGGTCGCTTAGCTATATTACCAACACATCTTTAATCACCTCATTCTGAGGTTGAATGAGATAATTAAAGTCAAAATACCGTGCGGGTCATCTTGAGGTGACTCGCACACATGCGGGTCACCTTGAAGTGACTCATACGAAGAATTAAAATTTCAACCATAATGTGGTTCGAATCTAGAAAAGCTTAAAAGATAAAAGTTATAGGTCTCTTCGCTAGATTTCCATCGTATGTTGAATCACCTCATTCCGAGATCGAACAAGATACTTAAAGCCAAATACCATGCGGATCACCTCAAGGTGACTCGCACACGTGCGGGTCACCTTGAAGTGACTCACACTTGGAGAGTTCCCAAAATGAATTTTTGACAGTTTTCTCAGGATTCTTTCGTTCCAGAGCCTCCCCAACTACCTTGAGGCTATCCCTAAATATGCTTAAGTGGTTATTAACTAAGAATAAGGTCAAATCATCGATTCTTATCCTAAAACGCTACATCCAAAGCCTATAAATACAAGCCTAGGGCCCTATACACGGGGGATCTGAAATTCTCAGCAAGAGGATGAGAGGCTATAAAATTGGAGAGTTAACCCACGAATTTCAGAGAGACTAGCGATTTCTTGGCGAGTTCTTCAGCATAAAGATGAAGAGTTCGAGAGATCTTAAGCTCGTTCCACCATTACTTGAGATCAGACTTTGTTTTGATCTCGAGAAGAGTAGTAATCTCACTTTGTTGAGATTATTTACCTCTATGATTATTTCCTTTATGAAGTAAGAACATTAATCTTTTATTCCGATCAACCGGATGTGATCCACGATGGTCCACGGATAAACCCTGACACGGGTAAAGATCCAACACAAGCAGCGGGTGATAAATATTCTTTGCATGTGTTTCTAGAGAGTTGTATTTTCATTTTTTTTATTCGTGTAAGAAAAGTCTTATAAAAAACTAACTCATTCAAACTTGTTGTAAAGGATTAAAGTTGTAATGAGTTCCATAAATAAACCAACTTTTGACGCAAACACTAGCCTCTTGGCGAATAGTGTAAGAAAAAAAATCTAAATTATGCAAGAAAATAAATGTATACTATGACATAATTGTAAGAAAATAAAGACATGAAAGTAAATCTACTCTACAATGCATGAAAGTAAATCTAATTCAAGAGGGTTCTAGCCCCTTGAATATCTTAAGCAAAAGAAAAAAAAATTATCAGAAAGTAAAAAGATAAAAGAGAAAATTTACATTCTTAGAGGATTCTAGCCTCTTGATGAAGGCAAATCTTCATCTTGATCTTCATCTTCATCTCATCTTCATGTTCATCATCAAACAAAGAGAAGAAAAGGAAAATATGAAGAGGTGAAAATAATATTTTATTAATTGTAATAAAAAGTTATAATTTTGGAAGATATTCTCAATTATGAGTAACCATCCTCTCCAAAAGGACTTTTTATAAAAAATTTTACACTCAAACCTCTCACTCTCTACCCCTATTTATAGCCTATAACAAGCAGCAAGGATCATTGGATTTTACTTGGGCTCCAATTATTAAATCTTAGCCATAAAATAAATTTGTTACAAACCAATTGGTCAGTCAACTGATAAGAATTCTAAATTTTTAAAAATGCAGTTAGCTCCATCTCATTGAGATATGCAATTTTCATACATTATATATTAAATTCCGCATTCCGAATTAAGATATATCGCTGTTTCTTTGTGGCTAATCATCTTGAACATAATTTTTACTTGACTTTCTTTTCAGATTGGATCCTTGTCTCTTCGGCATCTTTAGATTGCTTGGCTTGATCTCAGCTTTAATAAAAGGTTAAAAAAATAAGGAAATTTGAGTCCTTTTTGAGGTTTTATTCATTAATTCTTCATTAACCTGCAAATTAAGATAAAATATGTTTATTAGTGATATTGTTATTTAAACAAAATAGATAATTAGGGTAAAACATGTAATAAAAATTTGATTATGAGAAGGTAAGACATGGGAGATCACCAAACCCGCGAAAGACAAATAGCTAGCAGAATTCACCATTGTAAGGAAAAAATGTCTATCTTCTTCAATTTTGAAAGTACAATGCTTTATGGGCTTGACTTTACGTTCTGAAAATAGTAGCTAACAAGCTAGAAAAACAGATGTATCAATTATATTTTAGAATCTAAGCTAGTCTACAAAGTTTAGAAGACTATATTTTCCAGAATAAAAAAGAAGAGGAAAACACATTAACTTAAAGCTTTTATAAATGCAAGAACAACAACAATAAGAAATACTAAATAAGGAAATCATTAGCAAGAAATTAGGTCAATTGATTAGATTTATGTAAGGGCAAGGGTTTAAATATTAGATATCGGGAAAATAACAGATGGCAAAAATTCATATTGAATTGCGGATATGAAGGAAATGTCAGGGATATATGGTAAATATCGGAATGTCATAACAGATGTTTGTACATGTAGCATAATGTGCTAAAATGTAATCTTAACATACTTAATGATATCTAAGCGTATTAAATATAGATAATATATGTTTAGTAATCAACCATGTAAAACCAACATAGTACGAATCAACGTTGTAAAATTGTCTATATTTTTGGGCCAAAATATCACTTGATATAATGGAAAAATCATAATATCTCGCGCAAAATGATATCTCACCCAAAATTTGCCAAACGCGCTATATTGTTTTATGACAAACCATTATAAAAGAATATATCAGCCAACATATCGACTGATATATCAGCCATATCAAGGATATACAATCCAGAATAGCCAAAAAGTGATAATTGATATTTAGAGAACATATTGGTTGTGACTAGCCCTGTAAAAGGATGTATTGGGTGAGATATCGAACCATGTCGGGGATATTTAAAACAATGTGGGAGGGTTTATAAATATGGCCACACATTTTCCAGTCCATGAGTATGATGAAGATTCACAACATGCTTAAGCTGTTGTATTCGTTACCATGATTAATTCATAGAGATTAACATGAGAGCGGAAGCATACCTGAATCCATTTTGATTCACACGAATTTGAAAATTGGATTATGGATCTTCTAATATTGAGGGTTCTCTCTTGAGAATTCTCTTTAGATGGGGGTAAAGAGAATGAGAGTGTAACCCTAGATTAGGGACCATAACCCCATATTTATAGGTTTTGTGCTTTTATAGTTTACCCCCTCATCAAATTATAAATACAATCTGGTATTTATAAATTTAACTCATGATTTATTTAACACCCATTAACCCAAATTGATTGATCACTTTAAGCAGCTTATCCTTAAAGATAGCAATACACACTGATTAATTATATGTGCCTACAAATTAGATTTAATCAGATTTAAATCCAACAATCTCCCACTTGGACACCATATAATTCCTTAAAGGGTGTATAACCATATAAGCGTAAAAATTACTATCACTGAAAATGGTATTTCCAAACAATCTCATCCATTGACTATATCAATATAGGATCAAAGCAGCCTTTGTCATATTTATCGTGACTCGACCCATCAATGGTCACATATATCAATATAATCAAATAATATAGATCAATCTTGGATGTGCAGCATGAAAATTTTATGTAATGTGATCAGTACATGTATATTTTCAACTAGTCTTACCTTAAACTTTAGTGAGGTCAACCTCAAACATAATATACCAGTGTATAAACTAAAAACTTTATTCTGATTAGACAATACAACCTAACATGTTTTGCGTTACGTGCTAATAAGAATATGTTTTTGAGTAAAAGTGCAACACACAAAACCTGGAAGAATCTCATTTTCCTGTAATCGGCCAATCGATCCCTAGGGATCAGTCGACCGATTGTGTCGTCCAGGATATTTAAATCCTTTTTGGTCGGTCGACTGGCTGAGAGCAATCGGTCTACCGATAGGGTCTTTTTCGAGTGCATTTTGTGCATGATTGCCGTCGGTCGACTGATGCGCTAGGGGCAGTCGACCGACACTTGATTTCTTTTGTTTGAGGTGATTTCTCTTGAACGTTTAATCGTGAATGCGGGGTTCGAGCTATACGATGACACACCTGCAACTACGGATGTACACAAATTGAGTCATATAACACATATACAGGTATCCTGAAGAGAATTATTACAAGTATTATTTCGATCATATTTGAGTTAATAATTAATTATAATATGTATGCATGTATGGATATCGTTGATGAGCACAGCTCAGTACTACTTGGGATAGTGCGTCGATATGCCGTTAGTATAGGTTATTGAGTCATGATTTTAGGATACCTGACTTGGTAGTCCATCCCGCACGATGATGCGATGAGGCTAGAGAGCCGTACTTCTAGAATACCTGATTTGGTAGTCCATCCCGCATGCTGATGCGATGAGACTAATGAATCATGTACATATATAGGATGCCGGATTCGATAGTCCGTCCTACATGATAATGCGATGAGTTATAAAGCCTTACGAGATATTGTATTATGATATATCTGATAGCCTGAGTCTCTGGCAGAAGCTATTTATGAATACAATTCATCGCTGAGTTATATTGTGACCAGATTACTTCGCGTTTGGGAGTTACAGGAGATTTAGTTCTTGTATCCACATCATCTACCCAAGGGTAGCGTGAGTTATATGGTCGATATTTATGATATTATAGTAACTTTATTTTTCTATATTGCTTTCCATTATCTTTTATTCTTCGTTTGGAATTGATATTTAGCGATTCACAATTTGAGACATATGATATATACATGAGGGTTTCCTTGTTTGGATTATTTCGATCGACATACTATGTCTTGTGTTGTGGGTTTCTAAATATTAATCCTATTTAGATACATGGTAAATGATTTAGGTAGACTATGCATAATAGATAGAGCTCCATCATATCTAGGGGCGGATGGAGATGATCTTGCTAAAGCGCTCTGACGTTGTTGTTGTTGTTTTTTTCCTTCTTTTCAGGCAGCGGATCAAAGTGTTGGAGAGCCGCAGGTTGACGGTCTTACAGCATAGTCGTCGTCGCTTATTTTTAGTAGTTCATGCTCCACAGTCATTTAATTATGGTTCAGCTGATCATTAGACTTGTATTTCATTTTTTAAAGGCTGTGTGCCTTAGTACTATTTTTATTTGACTCTATGTATTAAGTTACTTCACATTTATTTCAGACATCAGTTGTACTTAGTTTTTATTTAGATGGGACATGAGTATGTTTATTTGGATATCTCTTTCTATGTCATGTCCACTGCATTTATTTCTCTTATTTTGCGTGCTTGTACCTACACTTATCTTTGATCCCACTAGAGAGATATTACTATGATGGTGAAATATGTTGTTGTACAGTATGGGTGCATGGTAGGTTTGACATCTCTAGGTTCACCTTGGACTGTAACCATGTGTGAAAACAGTGGCATCATAACAAGTTACCTGTTGAGCTGATAAGTTTACAACTTGAATGTCTAGAATGTTAGGATTCCATAAGATCAAAGTCCTAGCTTTTTCTGAGCTATTAACATTTGAAAACCATTTCCAAATTTTAGCAATCCTTTTTTGCTATATCTGGAACATTTGTATCCTTAATTTTTGTTTCAAGAAGAGAAAGGAAAGAAAGATGATACTGCATTTGGTGAAGTTTAACTAAATGTTGTTTAGGGGATTTATTTAACCCTCTAACATTCCAGAAGAATAGATTCATAAACTCATGCCTCCTCTATCAATTGTAGAGGGATCAATTTCACTAATCTTATTAATCAAAGGAGAGAAGGGATTCATAGGCATTGAGTTCATCTTCTTTTGAACTTGTGCCCTTGATCTGTCTGCATGTGTGGAATCCTTGCTTTTGGCATTAACACTAGAATCTTGTAGCTGGGCATGCACAACATGCACAGAACAGTGCGGGACAGAGTCACTACTTAACCCGGTATTCATATTTTGCTGCAATACCCCTACTTCCTTTTCTTGCACATCATGCACTGATCTTTGCACATCTGAACTGCTTTCTCCTTGCACATATTGCACTTGAGCATTCTTATCATTTTGTTTCCACGGATTTCCTACATTTTATCATGCACAGCTTGATTAGCCACCGCATTATGTTAGGAATCCATCTTTGGACCATAGGCTTGTTAAACCCTAGAAGGGGGGTGATTAGGGTCTTATGCTAATCTAATCCGATTTAAATACCAATTAAAATTAATTAACAAGTTATCCTAGCAAGTATGAAATATAACAACTATAAAAGCTAGGATAAGCAATATGAACAAAGAGATATATCCTATATGATGAATATATATATGCAAGGATATAAAACTAACACAAGGGGTAAACAATATGAACTAGATAGTGGATCATATAAATAATGAGCTAATGACAAAGGTGACATGAAATATAAACACAAGTATAAATAAACGCCAAAGCACACTCAAACACAAGATATGATCATAGAGTTCGGACCTTCCGTCCTACGTATCCGCTCCCCACTTCCGGGGAGAAATCCACTATCACAACCGGGTTTTCCACGCTCACCTGAATAACGTTTACACCTCACAGTGTCGGTTTTCAACGCTCACCGAACAACGTCACTCCTCACAATCGGTTTTCTAGTTCACCGAAAACTTCACAACACACTCGGTTTTCTAGCTTACCAAAAACCGTACAATCTCATAATGTAACAATAAATGATTTGTTCTCTCATACAAGGTTAGAACTCAATTAAGCACAACTCAATGTTACAATCTCTCACAACCCTAATATACTATGTATGCAAATACAATAAGCTCAAAGTGGGTGTGTGTAACAATGAGTGAAATCAAAATCAAACTAAACTCAAATATAAAATCTAGCTTAAGAACAATGATAATCAAACAAGTATATAAATGTAAAGCTAGAGTTTGAGTTTAGAAAACTTCTCAATTGATAACAAGAGATGGAGGGAGGATAGTTGGAAGATCAAACTTCAATAGATAATCTCCTCAAGCTCTTGTGGAATTGATTCACAAAACCGAAACACTCAAATGCTTAAAAGCTTCTTAAAACAAACTTAAACAAACACTAAACAAGTTTAAACCCTTGTTTAAAAACTTCTTTAAAAACTTCTTAGATTTTTCTTAAAAGAGAGCAGCAATAAGGTATTTATACCCACTCAAAAGCTCAGCCAAAACCCCCAAGCAAAAGTCCAAAAAGCCCAGAAAAAATCAACTCAGGAAATAGCCGTTGGGAAAGCAACGGTCACATTGGCGGTCGACCGGAAATTCCTGCGGTCGACCGATGGAGCTCTCGGTCGACCGGACCGGTCGAGCGACAAACTCTCTGCTGCCCACTAACGGCTGAACATATGAGCGGTCGACCGGATCGGTCGACCGAAATCTGATATATGAAAATCTGATTTCCTGATTTTAAAACACTGTTTAAAAATATCAAATAAATTCCAAAAAATATAAGACTTTGGGGAATGATTGTAGACATGATAATAAACATGCTACAATGACTGGTTTCCAAAAAGGACTTCCTAAATGAAAAATATCATCATTTTGCAAAATAGTCCAAAACACGAAAATGTAAACATATGAATTTTGACATTTAGGCTAAACTATGTTTTGAAACTCTGCACAATAATTTTGTAGACTTAATAAAATATGTATATGATTATTAATAAGTCCAAAAACTAAGAATATGATATTTTCACAAATACATTAGAGAATGAAACATAGGAGTATGTATATGAAAATATATTTGTTTCATATCTAAGTAGTTAAACCAAATCACAATAATAAATATGAAATATATAATCTCATATTTATAAACATGAGAACACTATATATATATACGAAGAAACCAATAAATGTGTGTGTATAAGATATTGAGCTTAGAGTATATAACACACATAATTAAATTTTAAACTAAATTACCCAAGCTATGATCTTGATCTTCATTGAGCTCAACTTGGTACACGTTGCGGATGAAGCTAAACTTGGATCTTAAACTTGAATTGTACGATGCTTCACTCCACTATTCCTCCAACCTTCATTGGATATCGTCGTTGAAACGCTATTCCATCCATCCTCCAACTACGTTGTTTGTCTATAATAAATAAGAAAACACAAATACTAGACAAACAACATTAGAAGTAAATTATTTGTTAAACATCATTAAAACAAGAAGGCCAACAATCTCTCCCCTTTTGATGATGACAAACAATTTATAAAAAAGAATATATGCATGAAAGGAAATGAATATACAAAGTATAATATATCAGGCATATAAGAAAGAAATGATATACTGACAATATTTCTCCCCCTTTGACAACATCAAAAAGGAGACAAAAGAATTAAGAGAGCGAAAGCTCCCCCTATCAATAAGCATAGGTGAGTATCAAACAAGTATAGGGAATGGCTCCCCCTATCAAAAAGCCATATGAAATATAAGCAATAAAAGATCATGGCAAACATGTGAGCAAGCATAAATAATATGCCAAAAATCACTCACATTCAAGAGATAATGAGAACATATATAAATATATCAAGATGAACATATTGTCTCATATCATAAAAGCCAATGTATAAAATAGATTTATGAAATCAAAAGAAGAGAAACATGAGAATCATGTAAAAAGTTTTCAAATAAAAACAAATTTGATCAAAGAAAATTTGTTTTCATAACCAAAAATTTTAAGATATAATTTTCAAAAACCAAGAAAAGGAAAAATAAGAACGCTAAAAATCTTGGTTTAAAATTTAAATTTGTTTTGGTACCCAAGAACTCTTGGTACCAAAAGATTTAGGGACATGACCCCTATCATTAAAGCTCAAAGCCTTAGGGTTATGAACCTTCTTAGGCATATGTGGTGCACTAACACGGTCAAAGCAATAATCGCTCAAATGACCCTTCTGATTGCAATACGTGCAATGAAAGAGGTTAAATGATTTGTGTTGACCAAGTGGGCGTGCACGAGAATCATTTGCAAATAAAAGATTTTTCTTTTAAATTATTTCGCAAATGAGAAACATCATTAAACAAAGATGGTTTGTTTGGAGCATTTTGCAAAATAGGAACTTTTTGCACATCAAAACAAAATTTAGCAAGATGTCCAAACCTACCACAAACATCACATTTAAACTTTTGTGGCTTAATAAAATCATTTGGCAAAGGTGAAGTCTTTTTTAAATCATAGCAAAATTTTGCCAAATGGCCAAAACGTCCACAAAGATCACATTTAAACACATTAGCATGCTTATGATGAACTTTGTGAGAATGAGCATGTGAATGTGTAAGTGTACAAGATGAAGAAGCTACATGAGATGCACAAGGAGCATTAGAATTCTTATGTTTGTGTGCACCATAACAAAATTTAGATAAATGATATTTTCGGCCGCAAATAGAGCATTTGTAAATTTTGCTATACATGTGTGCATAATGAGTGGATGATTTTGACTTAGTCTTGGTACATATATCCATAAGCCTCTTATGATTATTAATGCATGTTCTCAAAGTTGAATCTAAAGATTAAATACTATTTTTCATAAGATTCAAATCTTCATTTTTAGGCACATATGCATCTTTAGAAGTAGAACATAAATAGTTATTTATAAAAGAAGCTGTATCATTCTTTATGTTCTCTACTTCTAACATGGCATCAATCTTAGCATGAGATAGGCTAGCAATAGATGAGATCAAATTTTCATTTTCCAAATTTAATAAGTCATTGCTTTCTTTAAGCAAAGTATTTTTATTTTCAATGACATCAAACTTGGACACTAGCTTCTCATGATCGGATTTTAAATTATCATGCTTGCATTGTAAATCAACAAAATCTTTATGTAATTTGTTAAAGGCATGCAACAATTTTTCACTAGCACAAGCAAGTTCATCATTAGGTAAATCATTAATAGATTCGCACTCGCAAACCTCACTAGGGCTATCGCCTAGTGGCCGTGTGCATGAAGCTCCGTATGAACTTGAAGTCGGATCCTCCAAAGCTTGTTGGATTACCTCCAAGTTCCCTTGATGTGCTTCTATAAATTTCCAAAGTTTGTAAGCACTATCAAAATGAACGAACTTGTTAGACATAGATGAATTAAAAGCATTTAGCAAATATTCTAACAAAATATTGTTCATTATAAACATACGATGATCATTCTTATTCCACTTAGATTTCTCCAAAGTGGGCACAATATAAGCATCATCTATAATTTCCCATAAATCAAAGTGTTTAGATTGAACAAAAAGTTTAAATCTAACACACCATTGGGCATAGGGGAAATTATCTAATCTAGGAGCAACACTAGAATCATAGCCTAAACAAGATGCATCATTCATATTCATAATAAGGAAATGTATGCAAGCAAGATACAAATAAAATCAAAACAAGATTAGCCCAAAAAAGATAACTTGGATCTTTAACTCAAGGCGATTAGTCCTTAAATCAAAGAGTATCAAGCTCTGATACCAATTGTTAAACCCTAGAGGGGGGTGATTAGGGTCTTATGCTAATCTAATCCGATTTAAATGACAATTAAAATTAATTAACAAGTTATCCTAGCAAGTATGAAATATAACAACTATATAAGCTAGGATAAGCAATATGAACAAAGAGATATATCCTATATGATGAATATATATATGCAAGGATATAAAACTAACACAAGGAATAAACAATATGAACTAGATAGTGGATCATATAAATAATGAGCTAATGACAAATGCGACATGAAATATAAACACAAGTATAAATAAACGCCAAAGCACACTCAAATATAAGATATGATCACGGAGTTCGGACCTTCCGTCCTACGTCTCCGCTCCCCACTCCCTGGGAGAAATCCACTATCACAACCGGGTTTTCTACGCTCACTCGAATAACGTTTACACCTCACAGTGTCGGTTTTCAACGCTCACCGAACAACGTCACTCATCACAATCGATTTTCTATTTCACCGAAAACTTCACAACACACTCGGTTTTCTAGCTCACCGAAAACCTTACAATCTCACAATGTAACAATAAATGATTTGTTCTCTCATACAAGGGGAGAACTCAATTAAGCACAACTCAATGTTACAATCTCTCACAACCCTAATATACTATGTATGCAAATACAATAAGCTCAAAGTGGGTGTGTATAACAATGAGTGAAATCAAAATCAAACTAAACTCAAATATAAAATCTAGCTTAAGAACAATGATAATCAAACAAGTATATAAATGTAAAGCTAGAGTTTGAGTTTAGAAAACTGCTCGATTGATAACAAGAGATGGAGGGAGGATAGTTGGAAGCTCAAACTTTAATAGATAATCTCCTCAAGCTCTTGTGGAATTGATTCACAAAACCGAAACACTCAAATGCTTAAAAGCTTCTTAAAACAAACTTAAACAAACACTAAACAAGTTTAAACCCTTGTTTAAAAACTTCTTTAAAAACTTCTTAGATTTTTCTTGAAAGAGAGCAGCAATAGAGTATTTATACCCACTCAAAAACTCAGCCAAAACCCCCAAGCAAAAGTCCAAAAGCCCAGAAAAAATCAGCTCAGGAAATAGCTGTTGGGAAAGCAACGGTCACATTGGCGGTCGACCAGAAATTCCTGCGGTTGACCGATGGAGCTCTCGGTCGACCGGACCGGTTGACCGACAAACTCTCTGCTACCCACTGATGGCTGAACATATGAGCGGTCGATCGGATCGGTCGACCGAAATCTGATATATGAAAATCTGATTTCCTGATTTTAAAACACTGTTTAAAAATATCAAATAAATTCCAAAAAATGTAAGACAGGAAAGATTGTAGACATGATAATAAATATGCTACAATGACTGGTTTTCAAAAAGGACTTCCCAAATGAAAAATATCATCATTTTGCAAAATAGTCCAAAACACGAAAATGTAAATATATGAATTTTGACATTTAGGCTAAACCATGTTTTGAAACTCTGCACAATGATTTTGTAGACTTAATAAAATATGTATATGATTATTGATAAGTCCAAAAACTAAGAATATGATATTTTCACAAATACATTAGAGAATGAAACATAGGAGTATGTATATGAAAATATATTTGTTTCATATCTAAGTGGTTAAACCAAATCAAAATAATAAATATGAAATATGTAATCTCATATTTATAAACATGAGAAACCAAAAACTATGCATGTATATATACTTGGTACATGTTGCGGATGAAGCTAAACTTGGATCTTGAACTTGAATTGTACGATGCTTCACTCCATTATTCCTCCAACCTCCATTGGATATCGTCGTTGAAGCGCTATTCCATCCATCCTCTAACTACGTTGTTTGTCTATAATAAATAAGAAAACACAAATACTAGACAAACAACATTAGAAGTAAATTGTTTGTTAAACATCATCAAAACTAGAAGGCCAACAAGGCTTCCTCTTACAATATATGGTGTCATGACCCACTTGTTTACAATGATCACACCATTTAGGTTTCAACTCATAAATCACCTTTTGATTATATTGCTTGCCATTTGGACCTTGTATTGCAATCTGATTAGGAAGAGAGAAGGGTATTCTCACTTCAATTAAAACCCTTTTCATTCCACAGATTTAGCTTAAGTACAGGTAATTGTATCCACATAAGATAAATGCATTCATCAACTTTGTTAAAATTCTCTCCCATTGACCATGTCTTTAATAAAAGAGGTCTAGAGGCAAAAAACCAAGGTCCATTGATAAGAATTTCATTCATATCTTCTTTATTTTTGAACTTAAATAGAAATATAACGTTATATGTTTTAAAAACGTTATATATTTTAAAAACCATATATAAGTCATTATAATTTTTGCTTTGCCCTTCAAGTTAGCTATGCTTGGGTTTTGTCATTCATCTAACTTTTTAAAATGAAAAGTTAGAAAACTTTATTAAATGATTAATTTTTTGAGTGAGGATTAAAGTTGATCAAATTAATATTTCACTTTATCTAATAATTTGATAAGTTTGTTGATTTAATGGGTTTTCTTTTACCAAATTGATAAGTTGGGGGTAATTTATATGCATGGTTTCAGGGGTACATATAAACACCATAATAATTTATATATATTGATATATAAATAATAATTTGATACATTAAATCAACAAATATTATTTACACTTAACTTATTTCTAATATTTAATAGGTACGTACACATACACGTGCACTATACTAGTACTAATGTACTATGTTGGATGTCAATATATTTTCTTTCGAAATGCACCCCACAACACGTACATGCACCCATAAAACACATGCCCAACAAATAACACTCATAAATACATACAAAAGTAAACTACACCCATTAATTCGAATCCTTCTCACGACCTCCAACTAGATTCCTCGCAACTTCTCATTAAATGGACACCTCCTCATTTGATCCATCATCTCCACTAATCCTTCTTATTGATCATACCAATAACAATATAATTTTCATCTTTCCCTTATCGCCATATTAGTAACCTGCTCCAGCTCTCTTCGCTATAAAATATCCTTTCGAAAACGATCAAAACATGAACTCAGCACACAAAAACCCCGGTCACCAACAAGTTTAAACGACAAAATAGCTAAAGGCATGAGAAGAGGAAGAGAATGAGTGGTGGGGCAGAGGAGGCGGAGGACAGAGGAATCCTACCAAGTTGTCTCAGTCTTTTGTTTACATTTGTTTTATATTTTTAAGTTTTCTACATCACTAAGATTTAATTTTTGCCGTTTGAAGGAGCAAGGTGAAGAAAAGACTTTTGTAAGAACTCTCTGAGAGTTGCGATTCATTTAAACAATGAGGTCGGTGTCGGTTATATTTTCTTTAGACTTTCTGGATGAGTTATTAAAGCATAGTATCATATAGATGCATCATAACGTTCCATATATAATGCTTTAAAATAAAAAAGTTATTATTAAAAATTTATTAGGCATAATTGCACTTAAATACCCTATAGTTTTACCTATTTTGCACATAAATATTGTTAGGGGTTTTATAGAGATTAATCTCTGGAATTAAACACTAAACGAATAACGGCACCAATGAAAATACCACAGGCAAGCAAACACCAAGATTTAACGTGGTTCGGCAAATCGTGCCTACGTCCATGGAGCAATCTAGAGAGAAATATTTTACTATGAGTCAAGAGTATAATCCCTCCAAGTTACACCTGAACTTGAGGATTAAATCACAAGAGAAAGATACAGTATTACCTCTAGGGCATAAAAATCCTAAAACCCGTCTCACTAAAATTTCCAATACCCATGGAGAAACCAACACCGTACTCTTGACGGCGTCGTCGTTCTGAAGATAACGACTTTTGAATTATTACAATCGGATAACCGAGCTATTTGAAATCTCTCTCTCTCTCTCTCTCTCTCTCTGCCCCCACTTTTTCTTTCTCGGGTTATTGTTCACGGTTTACTATAGCATCAAAAAAATTATAGGTTTCTCATGAATAGAATTCCTTTATAAAGAAATTTTATTTTCAGGTCCTCCAAACCTATTCCTATTACAACTAGATCCTCCAAACCCTCTCCTAGATAGGATTTTAATTCATGTGGACCTCAAGTGGGTTTTATCTTGGGTTGGACCCACAACAATCTCCCACTTCAGCCCAACAAGGGGGTATGCCAATCTATAATTCCTCAATGGGAGTTCATGCAGGCCAATCGCCGATACAACTCGATCTTCTCTCTAAAAACGGTCTTCGTTAAAAAATCTGCTAGATTTTTATCTGTGTGAATTTTCTGTAGCTTTAGCTCTTCTTTCTCAATGGTTTGTCTAAGCCAATGATATCTCACATCAATGTGTTTCATTCTAGAGTGTAATGTAGAATTCTTGCTCAAATCAGGAGTACTTTGACTATCAATACAGATTTGATAATTGTCCTACTTCAAGCCTAACTAATGCAGAAATCTTCTCAACCAAATTATCTCTTTATCGGCTTTTGCATCTGCAATATATCCTATATCTTTTGTAGGAAATCTTCTCAACCAAATTATCTCTTTATCGGCTTTTGCATCTGCAATATATCCTATATCTTTTGTAGGATATATTGGGTTTTATCTTGGGTTGGACCCACAACAATCTCCCACTTCAGCCCAACAAGGGGGTATGCCAATCTATAATTCCTCAATGGGAGTTCATGCAGGCCAATCGCCGATACAACTCGATCTTCTCTCTAAAAACGGTCTTCGTTAAAAAATCTGCTAGATTTTTATCTGTGTGAATTTTCTGTAGCTTTAGCTCTTCTTTCTCAATGGCTTGTCTAAGCCAATGATATCTCACATCAATGTGTTTCATTCTAGAGTGTAATGTAGAATTCTTGCTCAAATCAGGAGCACTTTGACTATCAATACAGATTTGATAATTGTCCTACTTCAAGCCTAACTAATGCAGAAATCTTCTCAACCAAATTATCTCTTTATCGGCTTTTGCATCTGCAATATATCCTATATCTTTTGTAGATAAAGAAACACACTTCTACAACCTGGACTGCCAAGATATTGTTCCCCCTATAAAAGTGAACAATCAACCTGAGGTAGACTTCCTATGATCACGATCACCTGTCATATCCGCATCTGCAAAACCATATAATACTGCCTTCAATCCTCCAAAACTCAAACATAATTTGGAACTACCTTTTAAATATTTTAAGATCTATTTTACACATTCCCAATAAACTTTCCCTGGATTAGAAAGAAACCTGCTCACAATAAGAACTGCAAGCTATATCGGGCCGAGTGCAAACTATGGCATACATCAAACTCCCTAAAGCTGAAGAGTAAGGAATATTCTCCATCTCACTCTTTTCCTCATCTGTAGTCGAGCAAAACTTTTTGCTAAGCTTCAAATAACCTATAAGAGGAGTACTGACTAACTTGACATCTTTTATGTTCAATCTATCAAGTAGCCGTTCAACATATTTCTCCTATGATAACCACAAGTTCTTGGCTTTCCTATCATGAGCAATATCCATACCAAGAATTCACTGTGTTGAGCTCAAATCCTTCATGTCAAAGGATTTAAATAACTCATTCTTTAGCCCACAGATTATTTGACTATCCTGACCAACAATCAACATATCGTCCACATAAAGAAAAAGGATAATAAAGCTAGGATCTAAAATTCTCCTAAACTATACACACGAATCTACAACTATCCTCTGGTAGCGATGACTCAACATGAAAAAAATCAAATTTTTGGTAGCGATGACTCAACATGAAAGAATCAAATTTCTTGTACCACTACCTGGATGCCTGCTTCAAACCTAGAGGCTCTTCTTCAACCTGCAAGCCATGTGTTCTTTTTCCTTCACATCAAAACCCTCTGGCTGGTCCATGTAGATATCCTCCTCCAAATCACCATGAAGGAATGCAATCTTCACATCAAGCTGCTCAATCTCGAGGTCTAACTAGCTGCTAACCCCAATATAACTCTAATAGACATCATCTTCACAACTAGTGAAAAAATCTCATTAAAATCAATGCTCTTTTTCTGACCAAAACCTTTCACCACTAATCTGACTTTGTATTTCTGAATCTTTTTGTAGTCATCCATCTTTAACTTGAACACTCATTTGTTCTTTAAAGCTTTTCTGTCCTTCGGCAAATCCACCAACTCATAAGTATCATTCTTCTTAAGAAACTTCATCTCTTCCTTCATAAGTAACATTGGCAAATCTACCAACTCATAAGTATCGTTCTTCTCAAGAGACTTTATCTCTTCCTTCATAGCCTGAAATCATCTGTCCTTGTCTTTATGAGTATGTGCCTCCTAAAAGCTTTCGGCTCCTCCTTTTCTGTCATCAAAGAATACTCCGAATGAGGATATCTCGTGGATGGTCAATGCTCTCTAGCTGATCTCCTAAGTTGTGGCTCCGCAAACTCCTGCTGCTGGTGATGCTCCCCCTGCTAAGGAGCCTCCTACTCGTGATTCTGATCACCATCTCCCTGCTCTGGTATCTAAGTATCATCATCAACATCATCATCATACACTTGCTGTATATCTGTAGGATGCAATTGTACTGGAGATAAAACGGGTGTCATATCTGTAATCTCACTAGCAACACTCTCTGACTGTTCTGCTCTCCTGAGATATACAATAGTCTGATCCTCCTAAAAAATCATACCTGCTCGTCTGATAATTCATTTATTTTCTGAATCCCATAGTTTGTAGCCAAACTCATCTTCTCCATAACCAAAGAAGATGCAAGAAACTATTCTATCATCAAGTTTCTGTCTCTTCTCTTTTGGAATGTCTGCAAATACCATGCAACCAAATACCTTCATATGAGAATAGGAAATATCTGTTTTGGACCAAACTCTCTCTGGAATATCAAAACCCAAAGGAACTGAAGGAGACATGTTGATTATGTAGCATGCAGTGCGAACGACTTTAGAATAGAACCTCTTAGGTAATTTCACCATCTTCATTATGCATCTGACTTTCTTCACAATTGTCATGTTGTACCTTTCTGCAACTCCATTATGTTGCTGTGTGTCGGGCTTTATCCTCTGATGCTGAATACCATACTTTGAGCAATAATCTCTAAACTCAATGGAAGTGTACTCTCCTCCATTATTGGTGAGCAAATACTTCAACTTCTTTCATGTTTGCTTCTCCATCATGACATAAAACTGCTGGAAGACTAAAAACACCTGGTCCTTTATCCTCAATAAGAAGACCCACATCCTCCATAATGCATCATTAATAAATATGATAAAATACTTATTGCCACCTAAGGACTCCACCTCAATAGGACCACAAACATCAAAATAAATCAAATCTAGGATATCATCTTTTCTTTTAGAAGGCTTACTAAAAGAAACTCTATGTTATTTGCCAAATAAACAATAATCATAAGGGGTGAGTGATGAACCTTCGACAAAGGGAAATAGAGACTTCTTTACTAATATCTGCAACCCCTTCTTACTCATGTGCCCGTGCCTCCTATGCCACAAACTGAGAGTGTCACCATCTTGAGCCACGCTTAAAGAATCATATGAAGCCTTTGTTTGAGTCTTATATAAATTGTAACATATACTTCCTCTAGCCACCTTAAGAGAGCCTTTGGCGATTTTACATTTTCCTCCACCAAATTGAATTTCATATCCCATTCAGTCCAAAGTAAGATCCGAAATCAAGTTGAGCCGCAAATTAAGAACATGTCGCACATTCTTTAAGATCAATGTGCATTCGGTATCTGTTTGCAAGTGTATATCACCAATTTCCATAATCTTCGAGTAGCTAGTATTGCCCATCTTCACATTGCCTAAGTCGCCTGCTTTATACGACGTGAAAAAGTCTTGATTGGAGGTAGCATGACATGTAGCTCCTATATCTAATATCCACTCGGAATTCTGACTTGTAACATGCATACAGTCTTCTTCCTTACAAATGAGAATAACATTGGTCTCAGATAATGTAGCTGCAGTGTCACTATCAGCTTTTTTCTTCTCATCTTTCTTTTTACCTTTGTTCCCAGTTTGCTCTTTCTTTAATGCCTAATAATTCTTCTTGATATGACCTGGCTTCCCACAATCAAAACAACCTCTCCTTTTAGACTTTGATCTGCCCTTGGATGTGCCACGACCTCTGGACTAGTATCTATACCTGCTCCTACCCCTGTTCTTCGTGACAAGTGCCTGTGAGTTATCTGTGCTAGTAGACTTCCTCCGAGTCTCCTCATTAAATAAACTACTAATAACCATATTCATGGATAACACACCATCTAGAGTTGCATTGCTGACTGTCATAACCAGTGTCTCCCAACTGTCTAGCAAAGAACACAATAGCAAAAAAGCATGTAGCTCATCATTGATAGTCATCTTCATGGTAGCTAACTGATTAATCAAACTCTTGAACCCATTCAAGTACCTTGCTATGTTGCTTCCTTCTTTAAATTTTAAGTTCACCAACCACCTCATAATAAACGCCTAGTTTCCCGCGGTCTTCTGCTCGTAAAGATCCTCAAGCTTCTTCCAAAGAGACTTCACATTAGTCTCACCCGATACATGATGAAAAACACACTAACGTTGATCCACATCCGAATATAATTGATCGCCAACTTGTGTTGTTTCTCCCATTCTTTATCAGTCATCTTTTCTGGCTTGACTTCATCTTCTTCAATAGGCTCATGTAAATCTTTACAATACAGAATATCTTCCATCTTGGACTTCCATACTTACCAATTGGAACCATCCAATTTCATCATTGTGCCAAAATTCTCCATCTTTTCCATCACAAAGCATGCCTCGAACAAGGGCTCTAATACCCCTTGTTAAGGATTTTATGGAGATTAATCTGCGAAATTAAACACTAAATGATTAACAGCACCAATGAAAATATCACAGGCAAGCAAACACTAAAATTTAACGTGGTTCAGCAAATCTTACCTACGTCCGTAGAGCAATCCAGAGAGAAATATTTTACTATGAATCAAGAGTACAATCCCTCCAAGTTATACCTGAACTTGAGGAATAAATTATAAGAGAAAGATACAGTATTACCTCTAGGGCACCAAAACCCTAAAACTCGTCTCACCAAAAATCTCCAACACCCGCGGAGAAACCAACACCATACTCTTGACGGCGTCATCATTCGGAAGACTACAGCTTTTGAATCACTGCAATCAGACAATCGAGGTATCCGAAATCTCACTTTCACTCTCTCTATCTCTTTTTTTCTCTCTCTCCTCACTTTTTCTCTCTCGGGTTACTGTTCACAATTTACTATATCACCAAAAAAATTACAGGTTTCTCATGAATAGAATTCCTTTATAAAGGAGTTTTATTTTCAGGTCCTCCAAACCTATTCTTATTACAACTAGATCCTCCAAATCCTTTTCTAGATAGAATTTTAATTCATGTGAGCCTTATCTTGGTCTGAATCCACAACAAGTACCACCGGTTTTGTTTGATTGCGGTTAAGTACTTTAAAGTTTCCACTTTTAAAATATGAGAATAAATATATGAGTTTTATTTTTCTTGGAATTGACAATAGGATATTTACACAGATGTAATTTCATACACGATGAGCTTTATTTTTATTTTATTTTTATTTTATTTTTATTTTATTTTTATTTTTATTTTGTTTCTTTATATGAAATTTTCATAATTAAATTTTTTGTTTCTTTCTCCTCTTTCTGTCTAAAACAACCAATATGTCATCTTTATTCTTTGAAATAGTGGCAAAGAATCTATAGTCATTTCAAGATCTGCATGTTTCATTCTTGCAGGATGTTCTACAAAGTGGAAAATTTATTTAATGTTGTACTTGGTGTCTTCATATATATATGTAGAGGTCTTATCCATTAAATGACAGGTATCCCATTCTTACTTTTTGTGCTTCCAACGGCCATTTCTTTGCATGTAGAAGCATAATATTTTTTATAGGTTTTTAGTGGAAAAGATCAAGCATTTATGCTTCCGTTTCAGAAATATTGCGGATGTTGAAGGATCTGTTTCTGAAATGTACATACTTTAATGTCTTCATTTTAGGTCGAATTTGTAGACCTCAAAATCTTTAGCATCGTATGCCAAGTAAAACTTTTAGAGAAAATTGTGTCCAGGCCCCAAAAAAATAAAGGGGATGTGACCCAACCTCTCAATGTTTTTCCCTTGCTTTTTAACCCCAAAAACAAAAAAAAAATGTTTTTCACACTCTCCTATAAAATCATCCCAAAACATTCCGAAAATACTTATTCCCTTATCTTCTTCTCCTCCTCCTCTGTGGCTTTCTCCTCCTCCAGTCAATCTCCTCGCCCTCCTCCCCCTCCCCCTGCCCCTCCCAGTGACTGGGACCTCACCCGCCTCTCCATCCAGCAGGTCATCGTCGACTCCATCGCCTCCCACCGCCTCCCCGTCGACCACCGTCGCGGCGTCCCCTCGCGAAGCTGTCGACGAACCCGCTAATCATAGGTTGTTGGCATCAAAATCAGCAGTCTCTATGTTGGATTCTAAAATAACCAGCAGAAAAAAATTCAAAAGTTTGTGTAGTATGCCAATTGTTCAGTCTCCTCTCCAAAGATCTACTTCTCAGAAGTTTAATAAGGTTGCTACAAGCGCCATGTCAAGTGAAAGTGACAAAGGGGATGCGGCAGGTTTGGCTATTGATTTAAGAGGTATAATATCTGTTGTAGCCTGTAGGTTTATTTGCATTCATTTTGCATCAATTCTTGTTGTGTTGTTTGGTAAATAACATAAATCTGCTATTCTCTTTGACAATTTTTATTTTTTTAATAATAAATTAATACTATCTTGACTTTGATTTAGTTCTTTATTTGCCCTTGCTTTGTTGCCTTCATCTATTTTATTTTCAGGCACAAGCAACGAATGTCCTGTCTATCACAAACTCTTCTATAATTTTTTGAGACCATGAATATGATAGTGTTCTGAGACCACAACTATATATATATACTATGTCCGTGCCATAAATTTTTCTACTTGACTTATGTTATGTTCATTGCTATTATTATGTTATGCATACCTGCATGAATTTTCTTTCTCAGCTCAATCACATATTGACAAAATGATGTTTGCGTTCTAACTCCTCCCTCACGTAAAAGAGCATTTATTGCGGGAGTTGCTGATGACAATGGGTATGGTTGGGCAATTACAAAGGCTCTTGCTGCTGCAGGTGCTGAAATTCTTGTTGAAGCATGGGTTCCTGTATGTGAATCTGCACTTATAATCCTATTGTCTATTGGTCATATAGCATAATTGAGGTTTTACCAGTTTATAACAATAGATGTTTTATTCCTCATGGCGTTGAACATTTTTGAGACAACCCTACGACGTGGGAAATTTGATAAATCACGCGTGTGTACACAATAGTTTACATTCATTATACTTTATTTGTATTCCCTGTAATCAAATTTTAGAATTTATTAACTGAACAAAAGATGTGCATTGGTGCGTGCAGGTTACCAAATGGATCTCTGATGGAAATTACTAAAGTATATCCTCTAGATACTGTTTATGATACTTTTGATTATTGGTTCTTATTTCAACTGCTTATAAACATCTATAGTTAGAGAATTTGCCACTTTGACGAGTCAACAATATCATAGTGGTTTCCCCTTATCAGGAAGTAGCTGAGACTGGAAAACGACTTTGGAAGCATCGACATCCTTGTGCATTCTCTTGCCAATGGACCTGAGGTACTCTTTTTGTTTGGACTTACCTATCTCAACTATACACTTGATTTTTGTTGGTCAGTTTGATGAAATAGTTTTTATAAACAGGTGACTAAACCATTGCATAAAAAACTACTTACAGGCAAGTATTGAAATTCAAGCATTCTTTATTCCTATGCTTTGAGAAGTTCATTTCCCATTCTGACGTAGGTGTATTCAAAAAATCTTCAGTAGCTCGTTATGGGTTGCATAACATAGTACATGCCCATTGGCTACTCTGATATAGCTGTAGGCCAGCTTTTGTGTGGAAGAACACCCATATTTAAATGTTTGTTTTGATGCAGGAACATTTCAAAATTTTGTTCATTGTAAAATTACACAGGCTGTGGAAGTTCTCTCTTCTTCCATAATTTTGTATGTGTGTGAGTGCTGGTGGTTTTCCTGAGCTTAAAGAAACAACATTTAGATTTGTGATGGGGTCTATCTGCATGTAGTTGTACTGGTTTGTGATTATTTTTGTGATGTTAAGAGATTGATGTAAGATGATGCTGTTATTTTATTTATTGTTCTATAGGATGAAAGGTTACCGGGGAGGAAAGAGAACCGTGGTTTGGTTGTACTTTGATCAAAATGGAATGAAATGTATTGTGTCTATTTAGTGATCAATTTTGGTATAATTTATTACGATTGTATGTGAAATGTATTATGGCTATCATGTGAATATGTACAAGTTCATTCAAATTACTTGATGTACATAATAAACTAAAGATTATATATAAATTATGTCTATCAAAACCTGAATATTATGGTACATAATATGTACATAATCTTAAGGTTATTGTGTGCATAATATATACAGATTATGTGCATAATCTTCAAGTTACCATACACTATTAAATCTCATAATATGTTAACTTTCACTTGTTTGTGGAAAATTTGCAGTAAAAAAAATGAAAGAAAATTAATTTGTATTCCTTTAATCTCAGTTACAATTGGATTTCCTGATTACAAAAGAGAAGAGAATGATCTGGATTCTCTCATTTGTTTATTTCTGGGTTCTTTACGGTGGCGATGGAGTGCCTCCTTCGAATGCTTGCGTCGAATTTGCTCCCCGTTGACGATCCGATGTCTTGTTTCACTGGAACGTGGTCTTCTCCTCACGATTTGACGTTGTGGAGAACTCTGAACGAGTTTAAAACTCTATGAAAGAGTTGATTTAACCGAAAGTCGGTTATAAGCCAAGGATGAAGAAGATCTTGTTGCTGATCTCCAAAGCTCCAACCGAAGGATGAAGGATCCTCTTTTCGCTGTCAAGAAGTTCCAACAGACCGACCCTGAACTGAATTGATTTTTAGTTATTTATAGGGAATTAAGGGGTGTAATCACCTCCTTAATTCGCTCCTAAGTGGGGCTAATGGGATGTAACCGCCTCTTAAATCACTCCTGAGTGGAGTTATGATCCCCTCAGATCGTGGGAAACGGTTTTGGAACCGTTCAGCTGTGTTTGAACGAGTCAAACGCAGGCCCGCGTTCTGGTGTGAATTCTGCGTTTAAACGCAATGTCTGGAAGCTTGAACGTAGTGTCTGAAAGCTCAGACGCAGCGGCTGGAAGCTGTGTTGGCATCTTATTGGAAGCTGCATTTGGCTGCTTGGAAGCTGCGTTTGGCAACGTTGGAAGCTGCGTTTGGCAGCGGATGGAAGCCGCGTTTGGCAGCGGATAGAAGCCTGCGTTGGCATCTTGTTGGAAGCTGCGTTTGGCGGCTTGGAAGCTGCGTTTGGCAGCGGATGGAAGCTGCGTTTGGCAGCGGATAGAAGCTGCGTTGGTTGCGTTTGGCAGCGGATCTGAGCTGCGTTTGTAGCGATTTGGAAGCTGCGTTGGCAGCATTGGGAGCTGCGTTTGAGCTACGTTTGCAGCGATTTGGAAGTTGTGTCTGAGCTGCGTTCGTGGCTATGAACATGAGCTATGTTTGCAGCTTTTAGAGCTGCGTTTGAGCTGCGTTCATGGCTATGAACGCGGCGCATCTTGATGCTGGTACGCGGGGAGGACTTCCACGTCTTGTTTTGAAGAGGCCGTCGATTTGTAGTCTCTTTCTGTCGAAGTGTTGCAAAGATCGTTATTTTTTAATCTTTACTTTAGCTCTCTGATATGTTAGAGTCGTCAGATTGTAACTCCCGATGTTGATTGTGGAGGCTGTTGATTAGAGCTTTCATCAATTGTTGTGAAGGTCGTCAGATTATAACATTCATCGATCTACGTGAAAGTCTTCAAATTGTAGCCTTCTGGAAGTCGTCAGATTGTAACTTCCAACATCGGTGTTTGATGGGGATCAGCTATCTATTGTGATTTTTAGACAGCCTACACCGAGTCTATAAGCTTTTTAACCTCTGACTCAATTGCTTCCATGATCTCTGGACGAAACTTACGTTGCTATTGTTTGACGGGTTTTGCATCCGAATCAATATTGAGACGGTGCATGGCTACTTTCGGGTCAAGACCATGCATGTCTTTGTAATTCCAAGCAAAGACATCTATATATTCTCTAATGAGAGATATAAGGTCCTCTTTCTCGGATGGTGATTGAAGGGATTTGCCACGTAGGACCTGTGTGAAGGTATGCGCCATAATCCTACTTCTGGAATGTGGGGGTAGACCCTGCATTTTGAACTTGAGATGTGGGTCTCACCCTTGCATGTTGAATTTGGAACATGGGTGTGACCTCGACGTTTGGTTTTTGCATCGCGGGTCTGACCTCAACGTTTTGACTTAAGACATGGAAGTGGCTTCCGTGCATTTTTGGCTAAGTCTTTGAGACTTGTCTTTGGCTCATCTGTTTTAAGTCTCGGCTCACATCCATTAAGCTGATGGACCTGCAAACGTGCATAGGATTTTTGGGAAACCTTCAGCCATCAACGGATTTGATAAGCCTTTACCGACTACCGTTTGAGTCGGACTAGCATGTGGATTGTCTAAGTCCGTTCCACATGTACCGTTGTGCTAAGAGAATGAATCCTCTTAGACTTGATGCTATGATTTTGAATACTTAGACTTTATTATTTTTATGGAAAAAGACTAACCGGCAACGCGTGTTAGGCGTAGGCTTATCTCTAATTAGGGATCGAGATAAAATCCCCCATGCGTGTAAGACATGGATTTTTGGTGCTACGATGTTGAATACGTAGACTTTGCCACTGTTTCTTCCTGTGTTATATTTTCACTTGAAACACTGAAAGAAAATTAGAAGTGCCAGAGGTGTAGTATTAACTTGGCGTGAATTTTCACTTAGAGTGAAATTCAGAAACTTTCTTTATTATCACTGGGATAATTTCAGAAAATCTCTAATCCACTGGGGATTTTATAATGAAACCTTGTTATTCTTATTGAAAAAGGATTAACAAGTTCATTGGGGGGTTTTACTGTTAGAGGTGTGATGTTAACCTAATAGTATTTTTATAGACCTATCGCTCCATTGACAAGAGTCGATAAGTGGAAGTGTTATGACCGGAGCAACTTTGAGGACCTATCGCTCTATTGACGAGAGTCGATAAGTTGATTTTGTCAGAGGTGTTTGATATTAACGTGACAAGAGAATGTTGCGATCGGAGCAACTTTGTGGACTTATCATCCTATTGATGAGGATTGATAAGTGGGTTTTTGTCAGAGGTGTGATGTTAACGTGACAAGATTGTATTGCGATCGAAGAAACTTTGAGGACCTATCGCTCTATTGACGAGAGTCGATAAGTTGATTTTGTCAGAGGTGTTTGATATTAACGTGAAAAGATTTGTGTTGCGATTGGAGAAACTTTGAGGACCTATCGCTCTATTGACGAGAGTCGATAAGTTGATTTTGTCAGAGGTGTTTGATATTAACGTGACAAGACTTGTGTTGCGATTGGAGCAACTTTGAGGACCTATCGCTCTATTGACGAGAGTCGATAAGTTGATTTTGTCAGAGGTGTTTGATATTAACGTGACAAGATTTGTGTTGCGATTGGAGCAACTTTGAGGACTTATCATCCTATCGAAGAGGATTGATAAGTTAATTTGTCAGAGGTTTAAGGTATGATGTTAACATGACGGGAATTTGTTCTTGTGACTTGCACAAGATTTTAGGAATTAGCGTCTCGCTGGGGAGACTTGCTAGGTGAGTTTATCATCAGAAGCGATAGTATTTTGAAGACTTAGTGTCTTGCTGGGGAAGATTGCGATTTGAGCAATTTTGAGGACCTATCATCTTATTGAAGAGGAGTGATAGGTTGATTGTCAGAGGTGTATTGTTAACGTGACAAATTGGGAGTGATGCAAGCTGCATTCATACTCTGTGGGGTGATGATCGTCAGAAGTGTAATGTTAACTTGACGATGTGAAAGATTTATTACTCTTAATCCAATGGATTCCAAGTAACCAACCCCCAGTCTTGATTAAGACTTAGCAGGGGAATAAAAAGAGGTAGACAAGGCACATCACCTAGTGGGGCACTATCCATGAAGTCGGAATAGAGGTACATCACCTGGTAGGCCATTATCTGATGAGTTTGACTATCAGAGGTAACTGTTAACGTGATAGTTTTGTGGACCCGCCATCCTACTTGAAGAGGATTGGTGGGGGAATTTGGAGGAAAAGGACTATCAGAGATGATGGTTAACATGATAGTATTGGTGGACCCGCCATCCTACTTGAAGAGGATTTGTGGGGGAATTTGGAGGAAAATGACTATCAGAGGTGACGGTTAACGTGATAGTTTTGGTGGACCCGCCATCCTACTTAAAGAGGATTGGTGGGAGAATTTGGAGGAAAAGGACCATCAGAGGTGACGGTTAACGTGATAGTTTTGGTGGTCCCGCCATCCTACTTGAAGAGGATTGGTGGGGGACCATCCTATTGAAGAGGATTAGCTTCAGTGATCGTAGTATCTTCCGGTTCTGACTGGGAAGAGTGAGCTTGGTCCGATTGCTCAGGTGAATGTTGGGCTTGGTCCGATTGCTCAGGTTGATCCTGCCTACTTTGTTCTTCAGCTTTGATCCTGGTAATAATCTTTTGAGCCTGTTTGCCTTGAGAGATTAGTTGTCTCTAAGAACGGCATTCTGCAACCCTCATTTGTGCTAGAAGGTTGGTCTGTAAGTTGTGTCGACAGGTCTCTACTAAGGTAGACTGTGTCATACCTGTCGGGCATCGAAGAGCCATGCTTCGGAACCTCTTGACGAAAGCTTTGACGGACTCCCTCTTCTTTTGCTTAGTGGCGAGGAGGTATGGATGTAGACTTCTGTATCCTCTTCAAAGAATCTTGACAGGAAGAGTCTCTCTAAATCTGTCCATTTTTGGATACATCCAGTAGGCAATTTTCTGAACCATTCAAAAGCAACTCCCTTGAGGGTGCTAATGAACAATCGAGCCAGTATGGCATCATTTGATATCACATTCCCAGTCTGTGACTTAAAATGATAGATATGTTGGTTCAGTGATCCCGTGCCGTCAAAAGTTTGTAGCGTCGGGACTTCAAATTTTGGAGGATAAGGGGCTGCATCCATTCAGCCCAGGATAGGGTCTGAACTCCCTCGTCTTGGAGCGTCACTTTGGTTGGCAATGATATTAAGGCGGGCTTCCAATTCTTCCATTTTGACAGACTGGAGATTCTGCTCGTTCTTCGTCTCTCTTCCTTCATCAGAGGAAGATTCTAGGTTGTGGGCTTCTTGGTCAGAAGCCGTGTCATCAACCACTTTTCTCTTCCCTTCGCTTGTGTGAGGTCGGGATGAAGACGTTTTTCCTCTCCGGGAAGATTCTTGCCTGGGTGGCGAATATGTCTTTTAAGATTTGGCCTTGTATGCGACGAGTTGAGTCAATAGGGCCATGAGTTCATTGATGGTCTTCTGCTGTGATTTGAGCATGACGTCTTGCTCAGTAACCCTCTTTGAAAGATCTTCAGAATGTTCTGCCATGTGGGTGAAGCTCTCATGCCCAATGAAAGAGCTTGATGATTGAGACTCCGCAATGGCTGAGTGTTCATCATCGGAATTAGTTCCTGTTGCTAATCTCCGATAGTTGACAGGGGGAATGGCTCCTGTTCACGTCCGAGTGCGTTGGTAGATTCCTTCAAACTCGTTAGTGATTTCTCTAACGGTCAGTGAACGACTTATCTCAGAGTCGTCAGAACTAGGACCTGAGGCTTTCCCTCTGCTGATCACATTGATAGTGACCCCAGGATATTCAGTCTCTGGAGACTTCTTCCTGTGAGAACGTCGTTGTTGGTTGGGCAAAGCAACGTTCGTAAATTGGTCGAACACCAACAGTTTGGCTGCATATGAGCAGCATTGACATCTCGAGAGGACCGTAGGAATCAGTCGTTCACATTGGAATGAACGACTGATTTGTTGCATCGGTCTTTCTCTCGATATGAACTTTCTTAAATCTGTTGTGAAGATTCGAGGAGAACTACTCACTGATCGTGAGGTTTGAATTGGAACCCCCAGTCCATGATTGGACAGGACTGGCTCTTGGTGAACATGGATCTGATTGAGATGCCTTGAATCCATGAACTTCTTATATCCGCCCATCAACCTAGTCGCGCTACGCAGAGTATTCGGGGGTCTCGCTGACCGGTCAGCGAGCCGGGGGTCCAGTGGGCGACGCGCCCCTAGCCAGGGGGTCCGGGGGGATGGAATACCCCCCGACGGGGTTCGGGGCAGCGCCCTGAAAATTCACGGTATACACCATGTTCGATATTGAATTTCGACATCCGAACGCATGCCTGAGCTCCAGGTGTTGTTGGTGAAACACAGTTCTGAGGGCTGCGTTCAGTCTTATTCACACATAGCCTATGTTTGGGCTCATGGACGCGAGGCTTGCGTTCTGAAGCAGAAACGCAGAGCACATGGTTGCGTTTAGGCTCACAAACACGAAGCTCGTGTTGACTTGAGGATCGGCATTCTCGGAGATGTGCTCGTCGTAAGGATCTCCTCCTCCGTCGATCGGCATTCTTCTTAGCCTGCTTGAAGGCCTTTGTCGCCTCAATTGGCATCTTTCAACCCGATACCCGTCGTCTTGGCGCAGGTTTGGCTGAAGCTGAGCCCACTCCATCGGGGGAGGGGCTGTCCGAGCAGTCTTCCTTAGGCGGTTCGGCTGCAATTGGAGCAGTTGGAGCTTTAGTCTCTTTGAAGACTTTGTGGATCTTGCGTATAGCCTTGGGGCTAAGGGATCCGGAGGAGAGGGCTTCCTCATACTTGGCTTGATCGAACTCTATGACGAGAGTTTCAACCGTGGCTCCAGTGAGATGAACATCGGATTGCGCCACCACTTCTTCGTCAGAGAAGTTTGTCCCCAGCGGAGTCGCCATCTTTTGTTTATGGAAAATTTGTAGTAAAAGAAATGAAAGAAAATTAATTTGTATTCCTTTAATCTCAGTTACAATTGGATTTCCTGATTATAAAAGAGAAGAGAATGATCTGGATTCTCTTATTTGTTTAATTCTGGGTTCTTCATGGTGGCGATGGAGTGCCTCCTTCGAATGCTTGCGTCGAATTCGCTCCCCGTTGACGATCCGATGTCTTGTTTCACTGGAACGTGGTCTTCTCCTCACGATTTGACGTTATGGAGAACTCTGAACGAGTTTAAAACTCTATGAAAGAGTTGATTTAACCGAAAGTTGGTTATAAGCCAAGAATGAAGAAGATCTTGTTGCTGATCTCCAAAGCTCCAACCGAAGGATGAAGGATCCTCCAACCGACCGAACCCCTGAACTGAATTGATTTTTAGTTATTTATAGGGGATTAAGGGGTGTAACCACCTCCTTAATTCGCTCCTAAGTGGGGCTAATGGGATGTAACCGCCCCTTAAATCACTCCTGAGTGGAGTTGTGATCCCCTCAGATCGTGGGAAATGGTTTTGGAACCGTTCAGCTCATGTTTGAATGAGTCAAACGCAGGCCCGCGTTCTGGTGTGAATTCTGCGTTCAAACGCAGTGTCTGGAAGCTTGAACGCAGTGTCTGAAAGCTCAGACACAGCGGCTGGAAGCTGCGTTGGCATCTTGTTGGAAGTTGAGTTTGGCAGCTTGGAAGCTGCGTTTGGAAGCGTTGGAAGCTGCGTTTGGCAGCGGATGGAAGCTGTGTTTGGCAGCGGATAGAAGCTGCGTTGGCTGCGTTTGGCAGTGGATCTGAGCTGTGTTTGCAGCGATTTGGAAGCTGCGTTGGCAGCATTGGGAGCTGCGTTTGAGCTACATTTGCAGCGATTTGGAAGCTGCGTCTGAGCTGCGTTCGTGGCTATGAACATGAGCTGCGTTTGCAGCTTTTAGAGCTGCGTTTGAGCTGCGTTCGTGGCTATGAACACAACGCATCTTGATGCTGGTACGCGGGGAGGACTTCCACGTCTTGATTTGAAGAGACCGTCGATTTGTAGTCTCTTTTTGTCGAAGTGTTGCAAAGATCGTCATTTTGTAATCTTTACTTTAGCTCTATGATATGTGAGAGTCGTCAGATTGTAACTCTCGATGTTGATTGTGAAGGCTGTTAAAGTAGAGCTCTCATCGGTTGTCGTGAAGGTCGTCAGATTATAATATTCAGCGATCTACGTGAAAGTCTTTAAATTGTAGCCTTCTGGAAGTCGTCAGATTGTAACTTCCATCATCGGTGTTTGATGGGGATCAGCTATCTATTATAATTTTTAGACAGCCTACATCACTGTTACATGTTAACTTTTATAATAATATGTTAACTTTTATAATAATATGTTAACTTTTTTCATAACATGTTAACTGTCAGCTAAACATGTTAACTTTCATCATAATATGTTAACCTTCACTATTACATATTCACTTTCACCATAATATGTTAACTTTCTTCATAACATGATAATGTTCAGGTTTACATGCTAACATTCACGTGAACATGTTAACTATCAGCTGTATATGTTAACTTTCATCTGCATATGTTAACTTTCACGTGAACATGTTAACTATCAGCTGTATATGTTAACTTTCATCTGCATATGTTAACTTTCTTATGAACATGTTAACTTTCAAACTATCAGCTGTATATGTTAACTTTCATCTGCATATGTTAACTTTCTTATGAACATGTTAACTTTCAGCGTAATATATTAACATTTACTATTACATGCCAACCTTCTTTATAACATGATAACATGCAACTGAATATGTTAAGGGTTAAAGAATATGTTAACTTTCTTCGTAATATGTTAACTTTTTTCGTAATATGTTATTTATTCTTCGTAACATGTTAACTTTCAGCTGAACATGTTAACTTTCAGCTGAATATGTTAACTTTTAGCTGCAAGATTGTTTGAATGATATTGCTTAAATACATGATCTTACAGCTGTATGTTAACATATTCAACTGAAAGTTAACATGTTCAGCTGAAAGTTAATATGTTACGAAGAAAGTTAACATATTAAGATGAAAGTTAACATATTATGATGAAAGTTAACATATAATAATAAAAGTTAACATAATTTATGAAGAAAGTTAACATATTATTATGAAAGTTAACATGTAATAGTGAAAGTTGACATATTATGAGATTTAATAGTGTTTTGTAACTTAAAGATTATGTACATAATCTGTATATATTATGTACACAATAACCTCCAGATTTTGTACATATTATGTACCATAATATTCAGGTTTTGATACACATAATTTATATATAATCTTCACTTTATTATGCACATCAAGTTCTATTTGAATGAACTTGTACATATTCACATGACTGCCACAATACATTTCACATACAATCGTAATAAATAACACCAAAATTGATCACTAAATAGACACAATATATTTCATTAAACTTTGATCTAAGTACAACCAAACCATAAGAACACATAGTATAATCAACTGAACAATGAAACATGACACGTTATAAGCAATTCTAGAGAAACTACACAAGTATAAAGAGTACAAACAGTTACAATGAACAATGAAACATGACATGTGAATATGTTCTTGTTTATTCAACTTAAACTCTCCGGATTCCCCCTATTCTTTAACCCTTAACCTTACACCTGAACTCCTCCATCCACTGCAATAGGATAATGTATGTTGATGTCAAGTGAAAACCATGCAAATCCAACTTTCCTTCTGAATCAGACCACGTTAATTTCTCAAGCAAGACTGATGTGCCAGCCAATTCCTTAACCAGCAAAGCCTCCTCATCTTTCAATATTTCGAGTAGGTCATTCAGTGAAAGAGGAAGAGTCCCTAAATCCTTAACCATCGAAACTACACTAGGATAAGAAATCAACACGGAGTTGCAAGTTCGAACAGAATAACCAATCCCCAACACCCTCTTATTTCTAATCTAAGTAACCCTTTCCGCCAAATTTCCATAGTCACCATAACAAGAGAGCACCAAATTCACACAAACCGTATCAATTCCAATTTCAGCATCCTCCATTCTCCCAATCACCCTCCTCATCTCCTTAAACGACCCCAACCATCCATACCCTTGAATCATCACTCTATACTCGAACACTGATAGCTGAAACCCTAACTGACCCATTTCATCAAGCCCCTTCTCTGTATCCTCAATCCTCTAACCATACACTCAAACACCATTTTCCTAACAAAACCCTTATCTTTAATCCAACCACAGCATTCCAAAACAAATTCTTTCGATCCTCTACCTGACACAGCAACAACGAGGTCACAATAGAAATGGGCAATCTCCCTTTGAGAAGATAACCTCAAAACCGATTCAGAAATGAGCTCCCGGGCTTCGAGGGGGGTGGTTGTCAGATTCGAGCAAGGCGACCACCTCGACGACGAGCTTAGGGGTCCACTTAAACCGATGGGAAGTGCTAATTCTTCGATAAAACTACAAAGAAAGCAAGAAATCAATAAACTAATAAGAAATGAGTTATGGTTGAAATTTAATGGTGTGTTTGAGTACGAGGGGAATTATGGGGAGAGAGAAAGGGCAGGATATAGAGAGGAGGAGGGAGAGGGTTCGGAGGAGGAGAGGAGGCGATCAGAGTGCTTGGAGGTTGGCTTGCTTGATTTCTTCTTGTTGTTGCGGAGAGCGCAGAGGGGAGATGGAAATGGGAGGAGTTTGTATGAGACCATGGACGCCATTACTGCAGCCGAGGGGATTGTAGGCAGATGGGTCCCAGCCACAGAGTAGGAGGAGGAGAAGAAGAAGATAAGGGAATGGGTATTTTCGGAATGTTTTAGGATGATTTTCTGGAAGAGTGTAAAAAGGGGGCTGAACACACTTTTTTTGTTTTTGGGGTTAAAAAGCAATGGAAAAATATTGAGGGGCTGGGTCACATCCCCTTTATCTTTTTTGGAGCCTAGACACAATTTTCCCAAACTTTTAAGTTATAAATTTAATTAATTAACTATTTAATCATTAGTCTGTGAATGACTTTTAAAGTTCACAAAGTTTATCTCAATGGGTGACAACGGGATCAAACCGGATCTAGAAAAGATTCATATGTTAATCATGTTGCTAATTCATATGGAAGTGTATATTGAAAATATTTAAAAAGAGTATGCATTGGACTTAAAGAGAAAGCTATAGATAATTCCTGATAGCTTAAATATTTTGGTAAGCTCGGTCCATGATAATTGTTTATAGTATCAATATAGGACCCTAAGAGTAGTAGATCGAGAAGACATATGTGCAAAAGCTTTGATTAGAAACTAAAAAGTCATTACCGCATAATGGGTCTATGGGGACAGTTTATAACCGTCCCACTAGACAACAAAACCGTCCTCATAGGCCTATGGGAACGGTTACTCATCCGATATCATTGCTGCCGTAGCCTTTGGTCTAACGCGACGGTTCATGATTAAAGTAGTGTGGTTCGGGAACTATCATGAACTATTCGTGTTTATAACATTTAGGGACTGTTTAACTATTTGGACGGTTCTTATTTTGGCATATGGTAACGGTTATGTGGCAACGGGAACGGTTATAGTTTTAAGCTACCGTGACGCATATGCACCAAGGAAGACGGTTTCGAGTTTGACCTATGAAGATATGGGAACGGTTATACATAGCGAATGGAAACTTTGACCGATCAAGATATAGGAACGGTTATATATAGCAAAGGGGACGGTTTTTAAATGTCAAGATATGAGAACAGTTATATATAGCAAAGGGGACGGGTTTTAATTTTGACCGATCAACGCAAATCATTCAGATATCACACATTTTTTAGACCAGCAGTTTCAAAATTAAAAAAGAACAAAACAAAACAAAAACTCCATGATTTATTCCTTCTCGTGTTACAAACAAAGAAATAAAACTCTAAAATTTATAAGCAAACAACCAAACATATAGTACAAGTTTTTTCTTTTGTCCGAAGTACATGACTAAATTTCCTCTTTCATTAAAACAAAAAATGTCCTCTATTTAACTAAAAGGTCTCCATAAATTGTCAGGATAGAGCTAATCCCATAGTAAGTGAAAAGCACGCACGGATTAACCTGTTTTAGCCACCATCAATTTTCCTGCATAAATTTAGATAAAAAAATAAAAATGAGATTATATTCATTGCAAGATTCTGTCACTTGAATGTATGCTTTAAAATTTCAATTAGCGCATACCAACATAGCATCTAGTAATTTCAAGCAATCAATTAAAATAATTAAATCATATTACAAGGGGGAAAGGACAACAAATCAAAAATAGCCAAGGGAACAATAATCAGCAAAAGGCACTTACCACTTTCAGTTATGGTCTTGACAACATTGTATCTATTTGACACAATAACCAACAGCAATAGCTAAATTAAACACCAAAAGCAACAAGGAAAATTGTTTACCTTGTAAAAGAGCGAACTACTTTCGTTTTCATACCTTCAAAGAAGGTTGTTTTCCATTATTTGCCAAAACTGTATTGTAATGATCTAGCTGCAGGTAGGCAACAAAGTAAAACATCAGATTCTTAGGCAAATGACTGGAGAAAAGAAATAATCATAGTAATGCTAAGGGATGACTGTATATCTAGAAGACAAAACATATCAAGGGTTAACACACACAAAGATCATGCATACCCCCACACACATGTAAAAGCTGTCGCGCGCCTATGCGGAAGCGTTGTACGCACACACAACGAACTTGTGATCACGGAAGAAGAAAGCCACACTCTTGCACAAATCAAGCCAATTACGACAAATCAAACCAAACACAGAGATATACGTGGTTCGGCAACTTGCCTACGTCCACGGGGAGAGGATGGGGAGATTTCACTAATTCAAGGAGAGTACAAAGGATTACAAAACTCTCAAACTAACCCTCAACCAAAGATCTCACCTTGCTCACAATATCTCCCTCTCACAATGCTCAGAAGATTCCTCAATCTCTGATAAAAAACCCTAACAAATCGTTTCCCTATTTATATCAAAACAAAAACCCAATCAGAGTGCAAACAGGAAACCTGATTATGCAAAATACCCGTCGTAAGTCGACTTAACAGTCACCACAAGTCGACTTGGCAGAGAGAAAAACAGCAACTGGAGACCACTTCATAAGTCAACTTATCAGGCCTGATAAGTCAACTTGGCAGAACGAAAAATCATAACTCCAGTGCAGATCGTAAGTCGACTTGTGCACACTGACAAGTCGACTTACCATAAGTAGACTTAGCCTTGTGCATGAGTCGACTTATGCCAGAAAATCTGGTTTTTCTGATTTCTCCACAATTCTCCACCTCGGCGAATTTTGCCAAAACTAAGCCGACACCAAACCAAGAGCATTAATGTGTCGTCTCTCCAAATACGGCTGCACCACCATGGTTGCCTACGTACCCCCTCTCCCAATGGATCAAGCCACCCGTAGTTCATCCAAATGGCCGCCAACGGCCTCAACAATCACAAATATTCAACAAGTTTTTGCAATGATCAAACTTGTTGCTCGGAACCACTTTTGTGAGCATATCCGCTGGATTATCCTTCTTGTGGACCTTCACAATCTCCACATCGCCATCTTCAAGAACATCTCGAACGAAGTGATAACGAACATTAATGTGCTTCGTCCGCGCATGAAAAACCTGATTCTTCGCTAAATAGATAGCACTCATGCTATCACAATGAATAGTGACGGACCTCTGGGATATATCAAGTTCCTCCAAAAGTCCTCGAAGCCAAATAGCCTCCTTCACAGCCTCCGTAACTGCCATATACTCTGCCTCCATCGTAGACAAAGCCACCGTAGACTGTAAGGTGCATCTCCAACACACCGGCGCACGGGTCAAAGTGAACACATATCCCGTCGTAGACCGGCGCTTATCCAAATCCCCGGCATAATCCGAATCAACATAGCCAATGCATAGCTGCCCACCTGTAGTGTCCCGCTCATAAACCAAACCAACATTGAGCGTACCTAGAATATACCTCAAAATCCATCTCACGGCATCCCAATGACCCACTCCTGGATCGTGCATGTTTCTCGACACCATGCTCACTGCCTGTGATAAATCCGGCCTCGTACATACCATCACGTACATCAAGCTCCCAACTGCGCTCACATATGGAGTCTTCGACATCAACTCACGGTCTTCAACTGACTTCGATGAAAGGCCAGCTGAAAGCTTCAAATGGGCTCCCAACGGTACACAAACTGGCTTCGTATCCACGCTAACACGGAATCACTGTAGAACCTTCTTCAAATAAGCCACCTGTGTCAAACAAATCATGCCCTTCTTCTTGTCTCTGCCGATCTCCATCCCTAAAATGTGCTTCGCCTCGCCTAAGTCCTTCATCTCAAACTCATTCGAAAGCTGAACTTTCAACACATCTATAGCTGACCTGGAACTAGAGGCAACCAACATGTCATCGACATAAAGCAACAAATAAATGTACGCACCTCCTCTCAACTTGCGAAAATACACGTAAGGATCAAACTGACTCCGAGTGTACGAATGACCAAGCATAAAACCATCGAATCGCCTATACCACTGTCGAGGAGACTGCTTCAAACCGTATAGCGATTTCTTTAACCTGCAAACCAACTTAACTTTAACTGTAGTTCAGAATCCCAATGGCTGAGTCATATATATTTTTTCATCAAGATCACCATGAAGAAATGCCGTCTTCACATCCAACTGATCTAACTCTAATCCATACTGTGCCACCAAAGCTAGCAGAATCCGAATCGAAGAATGCTTCACCACCGGAGAGAAAACCTCATTATAGTCAATACCTTCCTCCTGTGCATAGCCCTTCGCAACCAACCTAGCCTTGAACCTCACTGGAGTGCCCTCAATGCCCTCCTTCTTCGTGTACACCCACTTGCACCCAATCGCCTTCCGCCCCTTTGGAAGCTCTACAAGCTCCCATGTATCGTTCTTGTGAAGAGACTCCATCTCCTCCTGCATAGCCACCTGCCACGAATCAGCCTCCGAACTCTGCTCGGCCTCTCTGAATGTAGTAGGTACCATCTCATCGATACTCTCCACCGGAAGTGCATATGCAACTGTGTCGGCATACCGTGCTGGCACCCGTATGTCTCTCCTCTGTCTCCGTGTCGCAATAGAATCCTGAACCTGAGCCGTTGGTCCCTGATCCTGCTCATGAGTACCCGTATCCTCCGCATCACCGTCGTGCTCGCCTGGCGTCACCTCAGTTGGCACTCTAATAGATACTGCACTATCTGGACTCTGTGGAGCTGCATCAATCTCCACCACCTACGATATCTCCTCTGTCGGGTCGCTCTCCACCTGATGAGAGCTGGGAAGCTTCAAGATAGAAGCCTCATCGAATGTGACGTCCCTACTCAACACAATCTTCTTATCAACTGGATCCCAAAGCTTGTATCCCTTGACACCACGCTTGAATCTTACAAATATGGCCTTCCTAGCTCGAGGTTCTAACTTATCAGTTTTAACATGATAATATGCAGGGTAACCAAATACCTTAAGCTGGTCATAGTCATGTGCTGTCTCTCCCGACCACATCTCCATAGGGGTCTTCCCCTCAATCGCAGATGAAGGCAACCTATTAATGAGGTGGCTCGCATAAGAAAGTGCCTCAGCCCAAAAGATCTTCTCTAAACCACTATGCGCCAATAAACATCGAATCTTCTTTAGCAAAGAACGATTTAACCTCTCTGCCACCCCATTCTGCTGCGGTGTATGACTAACTGTGAAGTGCCTTTCTATGCCCTCGTCTCGACATAGCTGCTGAAAGGGGTCTGAAGTATACTCGTCGCCGTTGTCGGATCGCAACGTCTTGATCTTTCTCCTAGTTTGCAGTTCCAAGCTCTTCTTCCACTCCACAAACAAATCTAGGACTTCACTCTTATGCTTCATGGTGTACACCCAACAACGCCTAGAATAGTCATCAACAAATATGACGAACCAATATCGACCACCAAGTGATACCGTCTTGGTGGGACCCCAAACATCTGTATGCACGTAGTCCAAGATGCCCCTCGTCCTATGAATGGCCGTCCCGAACTTCACATTCATCTTCTTGCCAAGAACACAGTGCTCACAGAACTCAATCTTTCTACTCTTGGCTCCCTTCAATAGCCCCTGCTTGCACAAAGCCTGCAGTGACTTCTCTCCTGTGTGCCCTAACCTGTAATGCCAAAGTCTGCTCATGTCCACCTCTGAAATAGCCGAAGCAACCTGGCCAATCTCGGTGCTCCCCTTCAGATAGTTTAAATTATGACTGCGGACTCCCTTCATCACCATCAAAGATCCCTTAGTAACCTTCACTACAGCATCCTCAAAGGTCACCCTGAATCCCTTCGCCTCCAAAGCCCCAACTGAGATAAGATTCTTCTTAAGTTGAGGAACGAATCTCACCTCCTTCAACTCACGGACTACTCCATCGTGCATCCGAATCCTCACAGTACCTATCCCACAAACGCCACAGGATTGATCATTTCCCATGACAACAACACCCCCATCGAGTCTCTCAAATGATGAGAACCAATCTCGCCTAGGAGTCACATGATAAGTAGCGCCAGAATCAAGCATCCACTCTGATGCATCCAAATGGTTCACCTCCGGAGTAATCAAAAGAGAAAAGCTCAAATCATCAGAATCATCGCCTTTCGCAACATTCACCTCATTGGCCTTCGGGCCCTTATTCTTGCTATTCTCCTTTTCTTTGACTTTCGGGCAGACTCTCTTCCAATGTCCCTGCTCTTTGCAGAATGCACATTGGTTCTTTCTAAGCTGGTGATGACCTCTTGACTTTGACCTCCCTCTATTTCCGCCTTTCTGATATGAGCTTCTACCTCTCGTCAACAAGGCCTCTCCTGAAATACTAGCGCGGGAAGTCTCCTTATCCTTCCTCCTCAAATCATAGTTCGTCAATGCGTTAGTCACTTCACTATAAGTGATAGAAGATCTCCCGTTCAGTAACGTAAGCACGAAGGTATCATACTCCTCATCCGGTAAGGAGCCCAAAAGAATAATAGCCTTGTACTCATCTGTGATCTTCTCATCCACGTTCGCTAAGTCCGACAACAACTTAGTATAGTTGTTCACATAAGCCGCAAGCGAGGTGCCTCTGGACATCTGAAATCTGAATAATCTTCGCAGCAAGTGCAACATATTCTCAACACTCTTCGTGAGATACTTGTTGTTGAGAATCTCCCACATCTTCATTGCAGGCGTCACCCCAATCACATCATATTTCAGTTCCTGTTCCAAACAGGACCTGATCACCCCGCAAGCATTTCGATTCATCTTTTCCTATATCGCCTCTTCATATTTAGGTGGCCTCACATCGACCATGATGGTCTCCTCCAGATTTTGAGCATTGAGCGCATCATGTACGTCACTCATCCACAAACCAAAATTGATCTTGCCGTCATATTTCACTACATTAATCTTAGTGTTCTGAAAACCCACTTGAACTGTGCATGTCATCTTGCTGCTTTCACCAACTTCTTCACCCATAATCACAAATTCCAAATTGTAGAGAAAGATCCAAACTGTAGGCTGTCTAAAAAATCACAATAGATAGCTGATCCCCATCAAACACCGATGATGGAAGTTACAATCTGACGACTTCCAGAAGGCTACAATTTGAAGACTTTCACGTTTGTCGCGCGCCTATGCGGAAGCCTTGCACGAATTCACAACGAACCTGTGATCACGAGTAGAAGAAAGACAAACTCTTGCACAAATCCAACCAATAAAGCCAAATCAATCCAAACACAGAGATATACGTGGTTCGGCAACTTGCCTACGTCCACGGGGAGAGGATGGGGAGATTTCACTAATTCAAGGAGAGTACAAAGTATTACAAAACTCCCAAACTAACCCTCAACCAAAGATCTCACTTTGCTCACAATATCTCACTCTCACAATGCTCAAAAGATTCCTCAATCTCTGATAAAAAACCCTAACAAATCGTTTCCCTATTTATATCAAAACAAAACCCCAATCAGACTGCAAATAGGAAACCTGCGTATGCAAAAAACCCGCTATAAGTCGACTTAACAGAGGGCGTAAGTCGAACTTGGCAAGAGAAAACAGCAACTGGAGACCACTTCATAAGTCGACTTATCAGGCCTGATAAGTCGACTTGGCAGAACGAAAAATCATAACCCAGTGCAGATCGTAATCGACTTGTGCACACTGACAAGTCGACTTACCATAAGTGACTTAGCCTTGTGCATGAGTCGACTTATGCCAGAAAATCTAGTTTTTCTGATTTCTCCACATAAGTGCACACATATACATACAGAAAGAGGGGTGGGATGTTTTGCCAGCGTTTCAGGAAAACAAACACTAAGAAGTGTAATAGTTTGGTCACACATAATATTAAGGTGCAGAATGCAGCACAAATTCAAGAAGCATATTAGAGAATTACAATAAATATGTTAAAGAGCTTTCATTGGGTATTGTTTATGCCAGACATAATATAATAGTCTGATGATCTCACGAAATGTAGCCTACAAGATACCATCATGTTTTGCATACTTATAAAGTTACAAACTAAGCAACTTACTACATGAAAGAAAGCATACTAAAAACCTATCATGCAACCTTAAACAAAGTAAAAAAATTATAAACCCATTTTCCAAGTGATATCATTGTGCCTTTAATTTTGACACTGCTCTTCCAGCTTTACTTTTGGAACCCGCGTGTCGCTCCCACTGACTAGGTGGTAGAGTTTAGCCCCTTGCAAGAGCCACAATGACATGAAACTCTGAGAAAGATAAAAATAAACTTATGCAATCAAACATCATATAATAATTTGTCTCCTTGAGCAAAATGAAACTGGTATTACATATTATAAAGTAGTAAAGCTTTGAGTATAGTGAAAGAAATTCATTTAATCTATTATACATGAAACCATTTTAACTGATTCTCCCTCATTTTATTCTCAATAGGAGCAACCTTTAATATTCTACACATGCGCGCTCATTCCTTATCCAACCTTTTATTCAGACGAGAAAACTAAGGTTATTCTTTATTCCATATGTTCCAAACTTTAAATTATTCTGGGAATGCTTCTTATATGTGCTATAGACTTCCCCATCTGAAGAGTGATGCCACACTTTATCATGCTATAAACTTATGTAGCAAGAATTGGGAAGTTTAAAATGTGCATTCAAGAAACCAAGTCATTGTCTTTATAGAGTGAGGGCATCAAAACCTGTATAAATGTGAAACTGAATAATTAAATGATTGGCTTTGTATATCAAGTAGATGCAAGCAAACAATTATTGGATCTATGACACATGATACAACCTTAGCTACCTTGATCACGATACCATAATAAAAGGTCAGTCCTTCAGTAGCCTAGATTAGTAGCTAATAAACCAGGTACTGGTAAAGTAAAAAATAAAAATTATAGTAGGCAAAATCTCCGAGTTTGTATAAATTATTACAAGGACTTTTGAGTAATTTAAAATCACAAATAAGTAAACGGTGTGCTTGAGATTACTCTGAGGATCTCAGCATTTACAACTTAATTGAGCAATGCTACCACATACACACACATCATCAAAGCTCCAGGATATGAGCCTCCTCAAGTTTAATTGAGTAGTATTAATATATACCTCAGATTTTTTTTCTTCTTCCAAATAATTCAATGAGTAAGACCTACTCAAGTCTGTCTTCGTAGTAAAGTGGGAGTTGGACAAAGAGGATCTCAGATCTACGATCAAATTAAGTAGTCTTTGCTTATAAAGAAATAAACGATGAAAAAAAGAATGTTAAATTGGATTTACCTTGTCAAGTAATGGAAATAGAATTCTCAACCCCTTCAAAAGATCAACCGAGACAGAAAAGCCCTAATTTTTAAAATTGAATAAAATTTTGGCAAATAGAGAAAAAAATAAAATTTGAAACTTTAGGGTTTAATGATAAAGTAAAGACCTTTTTCACGGTGGACATGTCAGAGGAGAGGCGACCTTGTAGAATAAGAACCAGTCGGAGGAGATGCGGCAGACGAGGTTAGATTCCAAGAGACACGTCAGGTGAGAGGGAGTCAGGGAGAGGCGTCAAACATATGGGGAGGCGGTGGACGATGGTGAATTGAGGATAGGTGGCGGACGAGGTTGGGATGGTTAGCGAACAAGTGGAGGTGTCGAACGAGGGGAAGTGAAGGAGAGGCAGCAAACGGAGGGAGCCAAGGAGAGGAGGGAAATACGAGGTGGAGATCGTCAGAGGACGAGCGTGAGTGAAGGAGAGGCGGTGGGTTTTGCTCCATCGAGGAGAGGTGGCAGACAAAAAAGAGATCAACACGAGAAAAACCCTAAAGACGTGGTGATTTGTTTTGATGGGGGTGAACAGCAGTTAACATAAAGCCCATAAGACCATCCCTTGAGCCCATTATAAAAGTTTATTTCAAGCTTAATTCAAGTTCAACGCTTTCGTTTAAAGCGTTATCTTAGACTCTCTTTGTGACGGTTTGAACCATCACAGAACTGTTCCCTTAGACATCAAAGGGGATGGTTTTAAACCACACCCCATGAACCGTGCCCATAGACTAATTATGTGGTAGTGAGTTAAAATGAGTAGACATTTTACTTGGAACAAGTTTGATGCCTACATGCAATTCTTGTACACTATACTAGTTTTATATAAGAAGAGAAGAGAGATAAAAACATTCTTGTTAAGGAAATTAGAGAATTAAGTTTCCTTGTCTTATTCACTAGTAAAAAATAGGGCATTGGCGACGGAAAAATCTTTCACCAATACCCCAAAATCCGTCACTAATACACATTGGTGACGGTATAGGATCCGTCGCTAATAAATCTATCGCCAATACGTATTGATGATGGGGGAACCCGTCACCAATACGCATTGATGACGGATGTACATTGACGATGAAAATCTTTGGCGAATGGTTGCACCCGTCGCCAAAGCCTATTGGCGACGAATTGCTATTGGCGACGGTGACAAATCTGTCACCAATAGGCTTTGACGATGGGTGACAACCCATTGCCAAACCTTATTGGTGATGGGCAATCTGTCACCAATGTTTTAAACATGGCGACGGGCAATCTGTCGCCAATGCATATTAGCGATAGGGCAATCTGTCAGCAATGTTGACGGGCAATTCGTCGCCAATACGCGTTGGTGACGGATTGCCAATCGCCAATGTATATATGCATGTAAAAAAATTATATTTTCAGGTAGCCTCCCAGACAAAAATACATATATAGCATGTATCCACATTAATCTAATGATAATATTTAACAATATATCATAAAATCAACCATTATATATATTCACATTCCAAATGAATACTCATCCATCATCATCCACCAATCCACAATATCAAATAATACTCATCCAATAATCACAATCATAACACATCTCGCATGCTCAAACAATATTCATTCACTAAGCAACAAAATCACAACTATAATACATGTAGGTAAAATTCAAAAGTCATAACATGTATTCACATAATCTAAAACTACATACATATAAAAACAAGTCTCACTCACTCCTCGTCATCGTCATTGTCGGTATCCTTGTTATTAGCGTCGTCTGTATTAGAACGTTGTATCATACTGCTGCTCCCTACGGGAGTACCTCCTCTAACCTGAAAAGATTGCCACTCAACATAAAAGTATATATATTCCAAAAAAATCATACTAAATACATATATTTCATATCATATATACCTCTCCACCATCATGAACTCCATGCTCGACAAACGCCAACTTAGTGATAGCTACGTTTATCGACTCAGGAAGACTCTCCTTTAGGGACGGACACTCAATGAGGCGTTGAGCAGCATCCCAAGTCGATTGTGCACCCCCTAGCTCGTGCGTAATAATAGGAAGAAATTGAAAAGCCATTAAGGATTGAAAATTGTCCAATAAATACTGTTCAATTTTACCCACGATGTACGATGTCTCACATGGTCGCTTCGAGGTCACGGACAGGTCGCTATGCATAGACCTGCTAGTAATGAATGTCCTAACTTTAGTGTTTGCGTCGAAAGTTGATGTATTCATTGCGGTATTCATTACAACTTCAGTCGTTACAATAAAAACAAAAAGAGATAGTCTTTTTATAAGACTCTTACACAATGAAAATAAAAATTACAACTCTCGTCAAAACAAACGCAGGGAGATCGTTTATCGATCTTCTGCTTGTGCGGGATCTTTGCCTGTGACAGGGATTTTGATATCCGTGGACCGCCTTAGATCTGGATCCGGTTGATGGAAAATTAGGCAGATCTTCGTCTTCACCAAGGGAGTATTTGATTGAAGCACTGAAATCGACCAAACAAAATCAGTAGCTCTTCTCGAGATTAAGACAAAGCCTAATCTCAAGGAACAGACGTACGGGCTTCAAATCCTTCGAATAGCTCCTTCTTTATGCTGGAGTTCGCCGGGATCTCTCTAACCCTCGTTAAAATTCATGACTCTTGACTCTAGAATTCGACAGCACCTCCTCGTCTTGATAATAATCCACCCTTGTGAAATGAGCCCCTAGGCCTGTATTTATAGGCTTCGGTTGAGGGGTTTTCGGATAAGAACGATGGATTTGGCTTTATCTTCAATTGATAACGGCCTAACCACATTTGTAGATAGGATTAAGTTAGTTAGGAACCCCTGGAACAGATAGGACGTCCGAAAAACCACTTTAAAACCGAAAAACACGTCCGGGAGTCAAAACAGCGTGGGGGTGGCACGGGTCGGTTTTGTCCGACCCGCGCGGGCACGGGTCGGGTTCGTCCGACCCGCACGAGCACGAGGAATCCGATTTTCTGTGTGTTCTTCTGACTTTCCGACTTTCCGACTTTCCGGGACTTGTAGTTTCTCCCGTTTCGCGTATTTGGCTGACTTGCACGCTTCGTTGTGGGACTGACCGTCGAACGCGCGTTGGTTGACATGCGTGCGTTGGTTGATGTGCGCATGTTGATTAATGCGTGCGTGTTGACCGACACACATGAATTGATTGACTTGTGCGTGTTGACCGACGCGCGAGAGCTAATTGACGCGCACGTGTTGACCGACGCACGCGAACTGATTGACGTGCGCGTGTTGACTGACGCGCATGAACTGATTGACGCGCGCGTGTTGACCGACGTGTGCGAACTAATTGATGCGCGCGTGTTGAGCGACACGTGCGAGCTGATTGATACGCGCGTGTTGACCGATGCACGCGAGCTGATTGACGCGCGCGTGTTGACCGACGCGCACGAGCTGATTGACACGCGTGGGCCACTTGGTTCGTCATTTTGCTTCATGCGCTTGTCGATGACAGATAATCCTCTTAGACTCGGTAACGACGTTCGTTGTCTTCTCTCCGTCTTGAGCTGCGTACGGGCATTTTTAGACGCCTACAGATATCCCCTCCAAAGCATTTCAGACTCATTTCTTTTATAGAAGAGTCTAGAAGGCTTTGGATAAGATAGGCATTTTCCTCAATTTCGTAGAGGGACCTGTGAACTGCTTCAATTCTTGACTTATTCAGCCTTCAGTCTATTCAGTATTTTGTCGAATAGATGAATTTCTTCCGGCGCTACGTTTATCGTCTGACCGTTGTCAAAATCTTGAATTGAAGTTTGTGTGTAAGTTTCTGAACTTAGCTCGTATCATTGATTGACTTTGGCATTATTAATAACGATCTACCATAATGTCGAATATGTGGGCTTCTGTCCTTTTTACGGTAAAAGACTAACCGACAACGCGTGTTAGGCGCTGACTTGTCCCTACTTAAGATTCGGGATAAAATTCCCCGCACGTGTAAGGCGTGGATTATGGTGTTATTAATAACAACCTGCCATAATATCGAATATGTCGGATTTTGTCCTTTTCGCGGTAAAAGACTAACCCGCAACGCGTGTTAGACGCTGACTTATCCCTACTTAGAATTCGGGATAAAATTCCCCACCCGTGTAAGACGCTGATTATGGTGTTATTAATAACAACCTATCACAATATCGAATATGTGGGTTTTTGTCCTTTTCGCGGCAAAAGACTAACCGGCAAAGCGTGTTAGGCGCTGACTTATCCCTACTTAGAATTCGGAATAAAATTCCTCGCGCGTGTAAGGCGCGGATTTTGGCATTATTAATAACGGTCTGCCACAATGTCGAATATGTGGGCTTCTGTCCTTTTTACGGTAAAAGACTAACCGACAACGCTTGTTAGGCACTGACTTATCCCTACTTAGGATTCGGGATAAAATTCCCCATGTGTGTAAGGCGCGGATTATGGTGTTATTAATAACAACCTTCCACAATATCGAATATGTGAGCTTTTGTTCTTTTCGCGGCAAAAGACTAACGGGCAACGCGTGTTAGACGCTGACTTATCCCTACTTAGGATTCGAGATAAAATTCCCCGCGCGTGTAAGACACGGATTATGGTGTTATTAATAACAATCTGCCACAATATCGAATATGTGAACTTTTGTCATTTTCGCGGCAAAAGACTAACCAGCAACGCGTGTTAGGCGCTGATTTATCCTTACTTAGGATTCGGGATAAAATTCCCCATGCGTGTAAGGCACAGATTTTGGCATTATTAATAACGGTCTGCCACAATGCTGAATATGTGTGCTTCTGTCCTTTTTACGATAAAAGACTAATCGACAACACGTGTTAGACACTGACTTATCCCTACTTAGGATTCAGGATAAAATTCCCCGCGCGTGCAAGGCGCGGATTATGGTATTATTAATAACAACCTACCACAATATCGAATATGTGGGCTTTTGTCGTTTTCACGGTAAAAGACTAACCGGCAACGCATGTTAGACGGTGACTTATCCCTACTTAGGATTCGAGATAAAATTCCTCGTGCGTGTAAGACGCGGATTATGGTGTTATTAATAACAACCTGCTACAATATCGAATATGTGGGCTTATGTCCTTTTCGCGGTAAAAGACTAACCGACAACGCGTGTTAGGCGCTGACTTATCCCTACTTAGGATTCGGGATAAAATTCCCCGCGCGTGTAAGGCGCGGATTTTGAAGTTATAATGTTGAAATATTGTGTCTTCTCTTGGGGCAAAGACGAACCCAAAATAGGAGAGGAAGAATTTTATATTCTATCTCCTGAAACCGAAGAGGAAGAATTTTATATTCTATCTCTAGTGCAGAGGAGACTCAAAGTTGGATCTCCACTTTTAGAATCTAAAGAGTGAAACTAAGAGTGGGATCTTTACTCTGAGAATTGAAAAGATTCGGATAATCCTAACCGTCGGAAGGTTTGATTACTGAACTAAAGGTGAATTTCTTATTTATCGAGAGTGAATTATGGTTTTGGCCTTAACTGTAGGAAGGTTTGACTAAGTGGGAATTTGAGGTGACCCTAACTATAGGAATGTTTGATCACTCAATTTGAAAGTGGACCTCTCGTTCATTGGAAGAATCAAGAGAGGATTTTGGTTTTGGCCCTAACTGTAGGAAGGTTTGACCGAGTGGGAGGTTTGAGACGATCTTAATTGTAGGAAGGTTTGATCGTTCGATTTGTGGGCCTCTCGTTCATTGGAGGAATCGAGAGGGGATTTTGGCTTTGGCCCTAACTGTAGGAAAGTTTGACTAAGTGAGAGTGGGAGTGAAAATCGCAATGGGAGTGTTGAGTCATACAAATCACTCAAAGGGGGTTCCTGGTGTTAAGTGACAAATACTAAACACGGAGGGGTTTGACAATCGTTAAGGATTAAGACATTAAAATTCCGAGTACCATGTCCAGACTCTAACAATGAGGATGTTGAGTGCACAGATACATCGAAAGTTTTAGTGGACTTAACCGAAAGGAATTTTGGTGATCCCACCGTCAATTAGTCTGATCGGTGGGGGATTTTTTGGTGGGAGACTGTTGTTAGACCCTAGAGGGGGGGGTGATTAGGATCTTATGCTAATCTAATCCGATTTTATGCCAATTAAAACTTATTAACAAGTTATCCTAGTAAGTATGAAATACAACAATGTATATGAGCTAGGATAAGCAATATGAACAACAAGATATATCCTAACAAAGAGATATAGGCAATGTATGTGCAAGGATATATAAACTCAAGGGTAAACAATCTAAACTAGATAGTGGGCAATATAATCAACAAGCAATATACAAAGGCGATATAAGATATGAACATAAAAGTAAGTGCGCCAATGCAATCACAAACAACCAATATGATTACGGAGTTCGGTCCCCACGACCTACGTCTCCTCTCCTCACCTCGAGGAGATCTCCACTATCTCAACCGGGTTTTTTACGTTCACCCGAACAACGTTTACACCTCACAATACACTCACTATGCAATCACACCTCACACACTAAGTGTTGGTCCTAGCCTGTGTCCTCCTCCTCAATTGCTCGGTTACAACCTCTCCCTAGGCACGTCAACCGACGCCACTCCTCTTAGATTCAATCCCGTCTCTCACCACACACTTCTCTCGGTGTACAAGTGTATTACAAGTGAATCCTCACAATTAGGCACAATATGACAAATGATTGTTCTCTCTAACAATGTGAGAACTCAATTAAGCACAACTCTTAGTCACAAACCCACAACTCCAAATTATACTATGAATGTAAATACAATAAGCTCAATAGGTTGTGTGTGAACAAAGAGATAAAACAATATAAACTCAATATGAAATCTAGCTTATGAAATTAAGAACAAACTTATAAAATGCTAGAATTGAGTTTAAGGAAACTTCTCTATAGATGACAAGAGAGAGAGGGAGAATAGTTGAATGCCCAAACACCAAAGAATGATCTCCTCAAGCTCTTGTGAAAGTTCTTCATAAACAAACTCTTGAAACAAACTTAAAAACCCTTAAACAAACTTGTAAAACTCTTTTTAAAACTATCTTAAACATCCATGAGAAACAATGAAAGTTGAGGACTTTTTATAGCCTCTTAAACCAGCCACAAACCTCCAAACACCGAAAATATCAAAAACTAGCCGTTACTAGCCGTTATAGGCTGAAAAGACCAAAATATCCCAAAATCCAGCATTTTGGAAATTTGCGTATTTAGCTTTGTAAAATCAATTAAAAATAGTAAAACAGCTCCAAAAATATGAAATTTTGTGGGAAAGTTATAGACATGTATAATAACATGTTAGAGAAAGACTTTCTGAAAAATATTTTCCCAGTTGAGAGAAATAAATGTTTGAACACAGATTTACAGTTTCTGAAAAACTGCTGACATACACGATTTTGTAAAATCAATTGGGCACAGTAAATAAACTCCAAAAATAGTAAAAGTTTGAGTAAAGTTTTTAAACATATAGATAAACATTTTAAAGAAAGAATTTCTTGAATGTCACTTCCCATTTATGAAAACTTATCTATTTTGTAAAACATGTACGAACATGCACTAACGAAAAACATGATTTTGTAAATTCAATTAAACGTAACAAATCAATTTCAAACTTGATGAAACTTTACGAAATGTTTATAAACATGAAAACAAACATGTTAGAGAAAAGAATTTCTCAAATTGAATTTTTATTTGTGAAAACTCATGTATTTTGCAAGTATGTCCAAAACATGAAAACCCAAAACCATGCATGTATATATATAACTATATATATACATAGAAACCAAATACGTGTGTGTATATGATATTGAGCTTAAGGTACTTAACACACATAATATAAAACCTAAACTAGATTACCCAAGCCGATCTGATCTTCAATGAGCTCAACTTGGTACACATGCGGATGAAGCTTGAACTTGATCTTTAACTTTGAATTGCACGATGCTTCACTCCACAATTCCGCCAACCTCCTCTTGATATGATCATGTAGGCTTAATCCATCCAACCTCCAACAACGTTGTTTGTCTATAATATATAGGAATGCAAACACTAGACAAACAACATTAGTAGTAAATTGTTTGTAAATCATCATCAAAACAAGAAGGCCAACAACCAAAAGAATTCATAAATCAAAGTTTATATTCAAAAACAATGTTTGATCAATAAAGAAAAATTTTCTTTACATAACTTGATCAAACCACTCATAGAATACATTATAAAGCACGAATAGATGATCCATTTGCACAAACACATAAATATCATCATATAAGTGAATTATAATGAATTCAAAAGCAACAAATCAAAACACAATTTTTAAGAGAGGCAACAATTATATCAAGCTCTTGAGCTAGTATTAACCCATATGAACATTTTAGCATCCGGTAAATATGATTTGGGAATAAACACCCAATAAATCCGGAGGGTTATATAAGTACAAAACCTCTTATCAAAACAAAACAAATAATCATGAAAACAAAAGATTTTATCAATTATAAATTTATTTTCATAATCAAAATATTTTAAGACATAATTTTAAAACCATGAAAGGAAAAAAACCAAGAAAGGAAAAAAAATAAGAACACTAAAATTCTTGGTTTAAAGTTTAAATTTGTTTTGGTACCCAAGAACTCTTGGTACCAAAAGATTTAGGGACATGACCCCTATCAATAAAGCTCAAAGCCCTTGGGTTATGAACCCATTTGGGCGCATTTAGTGCATGGGTCTGGTCATAACAATAATTATGTGAATGACCCATTCGATTGCAATAAGTGCAATGAAAAGGTTAAAATAATTTGCGTTGACCAAATGGTTATGCACGGAAAACATTAGAAACATTTGCAATCATGGATGATCTTTTAAAATTGTTTTGCAAATGTGAAACTCTCTTTAAATCAAAACAAAATTTGGCCAAATGACCAAATCGACCACAAAAATCACATTTGTACACATGGACATGTTTATGATGATCTATATGTGTGTGTACATGTGAATGTGATGAAGAAGCCTTATGAGATGCACAAGAAACATTGATATTAGCATTTTTAGATTTTTGTGCATCATAGCAAAATTTAGATAAATGGCCTTTACGACCACAAATAGAGCATTTGTAAACTTTGCTATACAAGTATGCATGGTGTGTATGATTCTTAGAAGAGTTTGCATTAGATTTTGCACACAAGTCCATAAGTTTCTTATGATTATCAATGCATGTGTTTAAGGTTGAATTTAAACAAGATATGCGGTTTTTCACATGATTCAACTCATCATTAGATACAACATCATTGATAATAGAAGTAGAGCATGTATGGTTATTCTTAAAAGAATCAAATTCATTTCTAATGTATTCTACTTCTAGCATGGCATTATCTTTCTCATGAGTTAACTTACCAAAGTTTGAAATTAAAGAATCATGATCCAATTTTAATTTTTTATTATTTTCTTTAAGGATCATATTCTCATTAGAAATAGTATCAAACTTAGAAGCTAAAGACTCATGATCGGATTTTAAAATTTCATGCTTGCTTTTAAGATTACTTTCATGAGTTAAGCTAGAAATGGATGATGTTAATTTTTCATTTTCCAAGTTTAACATATCATTGTTTTCTTTAAGATTTTCATTTTCTTTAGCAATGATATCAAACTTGGATACTAGCTTCTCATGATCGGATTCTAAATTATCATGCTTGCATTTTAAATCATTAAAATCTTTATGTAATTTGTTGTAGGCATGCAATAATTTCTTAGATGCACAAACAAGTTCATCACTAGATAATTCATTATCGGATTCGAACTTGCAAACCTCACTAGGGCTATCGCCTAGTGGCCGTGTGCATGATGAAGCTCCAATATTACTTGAGGAAGAGTCCGCCGGAATCCTTTGGATCTCCTCCAAGTTACCATGATGTGCTTCTATGAATGTCCACAATTTGTAAGCACTATCAAAGGAAACAAGCTTGTTAGAAATAGAGGAATCAAGTGCATTATGCATATATTCTAACACAATCTTGTTCATGGTAAACAATCTTTTGTCATTTTTACTCCACTTGGATTTCTCCATAGTGGGTACAATATAAGCATCATCAATAATTCCCCATAGGTCAATATTTTTAGATTGCACAAAAAGTTTAAATCTAGAAGCCCATTGTGCATAGGGAAAGTTAATGAATTTAGGAGCAACATTGGATTCATAGCCTAACAAAGGTGCACAATTCATGTTCATGATAAATATATGTGTGCAAGCAAGACAAATGTAATCAAAACAAGATTAGCACAAAAAGATAACTTGGATCTTTAACTCAAGGCGATTAGAGCTTAAATCAAAGAGCACCAAGCTCTGATACCAATTGTTAGACCCTAGAGGAGGGGTGATTAGGATCTTATGCTAATCTAATCCGATTTTATGCCAATTGAAACTTATCCTAGAGGGGGGGTGATTAGGGTCTTATGCTAATCTAATCCGATTTTATGCCAATTAAAACTTAATTAATAAGTTATCCTAGCAAGTATGAAATACAACAATGTATATGAGCTAGGATAAGCAATATGAACAACAAGATATATCCTAACAAAGAGATATAGGCAATGTATGTGCAAGGATATATAAACTCAAGGGTAAACAATCTAAACTAGATAGTGGGCAATATAATCAACAAGCAATATACAAAGGCGATATAAGATATGAACATAAAAGTAAGTGCGTCAATGCAATCACAAACAACCAATATGATTATTTTCTACGTTCACCCGAACAACGTTTACACCTCACAATACAATCACTATGCAATCACACCTCACACACTAAGTGTTGGTCCTAGCCCGTGTCCTCCTCCTCAAGTGCTCGGTTACAACCTCTCCCTAGGCACGTCAACCGACGCTACTCCTCTTAGATTCGACCCCGTCTCTCACCACACACTTCTCTCGGTGTACAAGTGTATTACAAGTGAATTCTCACAATTAGGCACAATATGACAAATGATTGTTCTCTCTAACAAGGTAAGAACTCAATTAAGCACAACTCTTAGTCATAAACCCACAACTCCAAATTATACTATGAATGTAAATACAATAAGCTCAATAGGTTGTGTGTGAACAAAGAGATAAAACAATATAAACTCAATATGAAATCTAGCTTATGAAATTAAGAACAAACTTATAAAATGCTAGAATTGAGTTTAAGGAAACTTCTCTATAGATGACAAGAGAGAGAGGGAGAAGAGTTGAATGCCCAAACACCAAAGAATGATCTCCTCAAGCTCTTGTGAAAGTTCTTCATAAACAAACTCTTGAAACAAACTTAAAAACCCTTAAACAAACTTGTAAAACTCTTTTTAAAACTCTCTTAAACATCCATGAGAAACAATGAAAGTTGAGGGCTTTTTATAGCCTCTTAAATCAGCCACAAACCCCCAAAAACCGAAAATATCAAAAACTAGCCGTTACTAGCCGTTATAGGCTGAAAAGACCAAAATACCCCAAAATCCAGCATTCTGGAAATTTGCGTATTTAGCTTTGTAAAATCAATTAAAAATAGTAAAACAGCTTCAAAAAATATGAAATTTTGTGGGAAGGTTATAGACATATATAATAACATGTTAGAGAAAGACTTTCTGAAAAATAGTTTTCCAGTTGAGAGAAATAAATGTTTGAACACAGATTTACAGTTTCTAAAAAACTGCTGACATACACGATTTTGTAAAATCAATTGGGCATAGTAAATCAACTCTAAAAATAGTAAAATTTTGAGAAAAGTTTCTAAACATGTAGATAAACATGTCAAAGAAAGAATTTCTTGAATATCACTTCCTATTTATGAAAACTCATCTGTTTTATAAAACATGCACGAACAAAAACATGATTTTGTAAATTCCATTAAACATAACAAATCAATTCCAAACTTGATGAAACTTTGCAAAATGTTTATAAACATGAAAACAAACATGTTAGAAAAAGAATTTCTTAAATTGAATTTCCATTTGTGAAAACTCATGTATTTTGCAAGTGTGTCCAAAGCATAAAAACTCAAAACCATGCATGTATATATATAACTATATATATACATAGAAACCAAATATGTGTGTGTATATGATGTTGAGCTTAAGGTACTTAACACACATAATATAAAATCTAAACTAGATTACCCGAGCTTGATCTTGATCTTCATTGTAGTTCAACTTGGTACACATGCGGATGAAGCTTGAACTTGATCTTTAACTTTGAATTGCACGATGCTTCACTCCACAATTCCGCCAACCTCATCTTGATATGATCGTGTAGGCTTAATCCATCCAACCTCCAACAACGTTGTTTGTCTACAATACATAGGAATGCACAAACACTAGACAAACAACATTAGTAGTAAATTGTTTGTAAATCATCATCAAAACAAGAAGGCCAACAACTGTGAGCCGTCAAACACCAATGAGAGTTTTGTGAGGAAAAATTGATCCAACGAAGTAATTGAATCTCGTCTCAGCAAAAGAGTGTTCGGAAATCACAGTGGGAGTTCAGTGTTTATCACTTTGTTCGTAATGATCGAGTTATCCCTAAGAAAATTTCATGTAGCATTCTTTCGGGAATTTTTCGTTACATGAATCATCCACCCCCAGCTTCCTTTGCGAAATCGGGTCTAACATTGTACTTAGTTGGATGACCAGGTTATCCTTAAGAATACCAGGCATGGCATTCTCCAGGAACTTCCCGTGAAAGAAAGGAAACAGTTTAGACTCATATACCTGTTGGAGTTTTGGAAGGAGCAGTTTTTACTCGTATACTCTTTGGGGTATCAGAAGGAGCAGTTTATACTCTTATACTTGTCGGAGTATTGCCGTTCTCATCTGGCGTATCCCAGCTTTATGATGCCGGCTATAACCAATGTTTGGATGCTATTCTTGAGAGCAAAGCAATCCTTGGTGGGATGAAGGACCCTCCTGTGGTATGCACAGTACTTTGGATCCGCAGTGTTGTCAGCTTCCTCCTGATTTGTGATAGGTGGTAGCTTGATCTTGTTGTTTTCAAGGAGGGATTCGAAGATGGCTGGAACGTCTTCGTCCTTAAAGGAGTACTCTTTTTAGAGTCTTGAACCCGAAGTCTTCTGCTATCTTCGGGGTTACTGTTACGATGTCTGATTAGTGTCAACAGCTGCTACAGGTGTTTTCCCTTTACCACGGGAGGCGAAATTTGATTTCGGAGAGTTAGCCGTCAGTTGGCTTCTTTCGGTTTTCTTCCTTCTGAGGAAGCGTCCGGCCTGCTCCCCGCGCACCTAATCCTTGGTGGGATGAAGGACCCTCCTGTGGTATGCACAGTACTTTGGATCCGCAGTGTTGTCAGCTTCCTCCTGATTTGTGATAGGTGGTAGCTTGATCTTGTTGTTTTCAAGGAGGGATTCGAAGATGGCTGGAACGTCTTCGTCCTTAAAGGAGTACTCTTTTTAGAGTCTTGAACCCGAAGTCTTCTGCTATCTTCGGGGTTACTGTTACGATGTCTGATTAGTGTCAACAGCTGCTACAGGTGTTTTCCCTTTACCACGGGAGGCGAAATTTGATTTCGGAGAGTTAGCCGTCAGTTGGCTTCTTTCGGTTTTCTTCCTTCTGAGGAAGCGTCCGGCCTGCTCCCCGCGCACCTTTAACTCTTTCCAGTTGTTGGACGGTGCTACTCCTATAACTTCGAACACGTTCAAAGAGAGGTTGTTATGATAGGTTTGGAGGATGAAGTCCTCTGTGATCGGATCTCGGTAGTTTATCGCCTTATTCCGGAAGCGTTTGACAAAGTCGTCGACCGTCTTGTCATCTTTTTGCTTCTCATCGAAGAGTGTCCTGATTGATACCTCGGCATCATCGTCAAAAAAATGAGCGAGGAACAGGTTCTCCAGGTCGTCCTAACTGTTGATGCTTCCAGACTTGAGACGGTGGTACAAATCGAAGGCGAGCCCGTGAAGGGTGCCAACGAATGACCGAACCATCAAGGATTTATTGCCGGAGATCATGCCCAAGTGGGACTTGAAGTAGATTAGATGCTGAGTGGACGAACCCTTCCCATCAAAGGGCATAAAGTTAATCAGGTTGAACTTCGCCGGATATGGGATCGAATCCCATTCTCTTGGATAAGGACATGGAATGTCGGTCCTTTTCACCTCTTGAGCAGACATTAGAGCGTTGATTTTGCTCTCAAGATCTTTTATTTTTTCATCCTCGCTCGTATCTGGCCTTGGACGATTTGAAAGAGGAATAACGCGGCCACCCCCATCATTGTCATCTTCGGTGGAACCACCCCCAGTGTTTTGTTCAATGGGAGGGTTATCAGCATTGAGGCGTTCATCCACATCTGAATTGCTATTTGCTTGGTTAGCAACGTTACGACGGCTGGATTCACCAAGTTGATTCGACAAAGCTCGGATTTGTTGGTCATGTTCTTCCCTCATCCGCTGCATAGCCGTTTCCATTTCGAACTTGAAGTTTTATTTTTGCTTAGCCAAGGCATCCTCAACCATTTTGGCTACTTCCTCGGTGTTAATCATAAACACTTCGCGGGATTGTCCTGGGCTAGACACTGTTTTGTCAGAAGCGACTGCAGAGTTGACATCTGATGCTTCATCATTCGAGGATAACCCTCTCTATATTCTCTGGTAGTCTCTTTGTCTAATGGTTCCTAATCATAACCGGGTTAGACGATGCGATATAAGCTGGTCAGAGCTAGAAGGTCGAATCGACTTTCCCTTATCAGTCATATTTATTATGACTTCTGGAAGTTCATCACCTTGAACGGCCGATTGTTTCTTGTGGAAACATTTTGGCTTGGACTTAGTCGCTCCGTTAGAGATCCTCTCAAATACCAAGACCCTCTGTGGAGCGGTCTTAGGGCAGCTACACGCTGATAATACTGTCCTGATTAGTTTGGCACACGGACAATAACAATCCATCTCTCGGATACTTCTTTTTTGAGACTTGTTCGTACCCCCAGCCCGATAGTACAACTCGTTGGTCTGATGACCAGAGTAACCCATCGTGTGTTGGCATGAATCCCTAGGTGTAACGTTGTTGTCAGACGAATACGTTTCTTTCTGGGGACGTAACACTATGTCAGTGTGTTCAAGAGTCACACGTTTAGATCTATGCTCTTGTAAGCGTGAACTCTTGACGGGATCTTGGACTTTAATTCACCGTTCGAGGTGGTCAATTACAGGAGTTTTCCGTGTGCGACCCCCAGCTCGAGTAATTGCTCGGGATTCAGTCACCCGATCCAAGCGTTCTTTGACCGGGGCTTTACCTCGACCCGCGTACGAAGGACCAAGATGATCCGTGATCTTCATCTTAAATCAGGACAAATCCATGCTGTCACGGTGCTCCACCGAAGGTGTAGAACTCGAAGGGATCGACAAAACAGGTGCAGAACGTCTTCTGTCTTGATCCTGGCGCGGGTCAGATTTGAGTGACCCGCGGGTTGGAGGGTCGGATTCGGGTGACCCGTGGGCAGGAGGGTCGGATCTGAATGACCCATGGCTTGGAGGGGCGGATCTGGGTGACCCGCGGTCTTGGAGGTAGAATCGGGTGACCAGCGAGCAGGAGGTCCCGGTCTGGGTGACCCACGAGCAGGAAGGTCAGATCTGGGTGACCCGCGAGCAGGAGGGTTGGATTTAAGTGACCCGCGAGCAGGAGGGTCAGATCTGGGTAACCCGCATGCAGGAGGGTTAGATCTGGGTGACCCACAAGCAGGAGGATCAGATCTAGGTGACCCGTAGCTTAGCGGGTCGGATTTGAGTGACCCGCGAGCAGGAGGGTCGGATCTGAGTGACCAGCATTTTTCGATCTCTTCGGTCACCATCTTAGATTTTGGTCTCCATACTTTATGCGGTCTTGGTTGTTTCTTGGCTACGTCCTTCTGCATCCTTTGTGCCTTTTGCATAAGAATTCGCGCATACGCAAGTGCGCGACGCTTCTGGATTTTCTCCTCTAGAGTTGAACAGATCCTTTTGACTTGGATCCATTCACTTGTTGACGATTTGGAGGAGGAGGTGGTTGCTCGCTGTTGGGTCGCTTAATGCTCCTTGAATTTTAGATCTACCTCGTAACGGATCCCATCTATCGGCTCTAAAGCCATAGCAAGCTGACGCACGAGGCGTTAACGTCGCCTTTGATGTGCTCTCTTCGATAGGATTGGCGCGCCTTCAGTACTCAACTCCTTGATTGAGGAGGAGTTCAGATCTGTAGATCCGGCCTAGTTGGAAGATAGAGGGGCATTGCAAAGCTAGAGGGCAGCAACAATGGGGGTCTTGATCTTCCTACGCTTATGAGGGGTGGAGGATCTGGAGGAGGAGGACGACAGATACTCCTCGAACTTCAGTTGGTCGAACTCATATTCGACCACTTCTTCAACTAGGATGCAGATCTGAGGTTGCGACACGATAGCTTTGGCAACGAAGCTGTTGGCTCCCACTGTGGTCGCCAATTTATTTGCGTCGAAAGTTGATGAATTCATTGTGGTATTCATTACAACTTCAGTCGTTACAATGAAAACAAAAAAAGATAGTCTTTTTATAAGACTCTTACACAATAAAAACAAAAATTACAACTCTCGTCAAAACAAACGCAGGGAGATCGATTATCGATCTTCTGCTTGTGCGGGATCTTTGTCTGTGCCAGGGATTTTGATATCCGTGGACCACCTTAGATCTGGATCCGGTTGATAGAAAATTAGGCAGAGCTTTGCCTTCACCGAGGGAGTATTTGATTGAAGCGCTGAAATCGACTAAGCAAAATCAGTAGCTCTTCTCGACATTAAGACAAAGCCTAATCTCAAGGAATGGACGTACGGGCTTCAGATCCTTCAAATAGCTCCTTCTTTATGCTGGAGTTCATCGGGATCTCGCTAACCCTTGCTGAAATTCGTAAATCTTGGCTCTGGAATTTGACAGCACCTCCTCTTCTTGATAATAATCCGCCCTTGTGAAATGATCCCCTATGCCTGTATTTATAGGCTTCAGTTGGGGGTTTTCGGATGAGAACGATGGATTTGGCTTTATCTTCAGTTGATAACGGCCTAACCACGTTTTTAGATGAGATTAAGTCAGTTAGGAACCTCTGGAACAGATAGGACGTGCGAAAAACCACTTTAAAATAGAAAAATGTGTCCGGGGGTCGAAACAGCGTGGGGGGCGCGGGTCGGACGGATCTGACCCGCGCTTGCACGGGTCAGTCAGATC
>NC_033797.1:83452055-83457754 GCF_001876935.1 Asparagus officinalis | reverse complement strand
AGCGGGTTGGATTGATCCGACCCACACCGACGCGGGTCGGATTCATCCGACCCACGTGGCGCATGGGTTGGTTGCGTCCGACCCGCGCGAGCGCGGGGAATCCGGTTTTCTATGTGTTCTTTTGACTTTCCGACTTTCCGACTTTCTGGGACTTGTAGTTTCTCCCGTTTCGCGTATTTGGCTGACTTGCACGCTTCGTTACGGGACTGACCGTCGAACACACGTTGGTTGACATGCGCGCGTTGGTTGACATGCGCTTGTTGATTGATGCGCGCGTGTTGACGAACGCGCACAAATTGATTGACGCGTGTATGTTGACCGACGCGCGCGAGCTGATTGACGCGCGCGTGTTGACCGATGCGCAAGAACTGATTGACGCGCGCGTGTTGACCGACGCGCACGAACTGATTGACGCGTGCGTGTTGACCGACGTGCGCGAGCTGATTGACGCGCGCGTGTTGACCGATGCGCACGAGCTGATTAACGCGCGCGTGTTGACCGACGTGCGTGAACTGATTGACGCGCGTGTATTGACCGACGCGCACGAGCCGATTAATGCACGCGTGTTGACTGACGTGCGTGAGCTGATTGACACGTGTGGGCCACTTGGTTCGTCGTTTCGCTTCATGCGCTTGTCGATGACAGATAATCTTCTTAGACTCGAATAACGACGTTCGTTGTTTTCTCTCCGTCTCGAGCTATGTACGGGCATTTTTAGACACCTACATTTAGCACTTGATAAAAGCACCCTCCCTTTCTTGATTGGTCTAGAGCCATAAGCTCCATCAATAATTTTCCTCCATTGCTCTTAAGTCATGTGATTAGGATCTGTAGGAGTGTCATCTATGCCCTGAGACTGGGACAAGACAAAGTCTTGTGAAGCTTTATGCGCCGCCTGAATAACATATAGCAATAAAAATAAATAAATTATGAATTCTAATTATAAATACTTGTGTGCAAATATGAAATTAAGCTTATACTTACATGCATATCCTTAATCTTCGTCATATTTTCCTCCTTATCATAGCCCTCGGGTGGTGTATATGCTCTTCTAGCAAGAAGAGTCGGTGGAATAGTCAAGACACCCTATGAATAATCAAATTTCAAGTTAATTCAAGTAATGTATGAAACTAGTAACATGAGTTGAGTTTTAATATATTGATCTTACCGGATTTTCATGCAAATATTTATGCTCGATCCGAGTGTAGGAAGTAGCTCCAGAAAGTGATCATATAGCTTTGCACCACGATTACCTGATGCTATCGAATATTTATCCTTCAAAATAAAGTATTTTTTTAGTATATACGGAGGTAATATAATGAATTAAAAATAACTCACCTTCTTCTTACCCTTCCACTCAATAATGAGAGTCATCCAATTATAAGGAGGAACCCTCTTATTAAGCTGATGAATCCACTTCCAATCAATGGTTATTTCCGTAAAGTATTTATTCTTGAGTTTACTCCTCCACCTATAGAGCATCTTATTCACTCTACTCATTACGTAATCCTAAGAGTCCGGGTTATCCTCAAGGCAATAGAGATCGTGCAAATTGTGGGAAAAACATGTACTATTAAAAATCAAATAATTATTTATTGAAAAAACAATGTAATAAATAATTACCATGAGCCTCTCCCATATCTTCTTTATGCCATTCCATTATTGTTCATCAAAATTATGAACAATGTTTATATAGTGTAAGTCTCTGATTAAACAGTCGAACAAATTATTAAATCTGACGATGTAATCTCCAACGGGAATGTTGTCCATCCACTCCAAAACGGCCCGATAACCTAGAGGAGGTACCTTGGTTTGCTTATCACTGCCATGCCTACCAGACTTCTCATAGTCCATATTCCCTACAAGATAAAGAGAAATAATTTTTTATAAACTTCAATAATTAAATAACGACAAAATCTTAATAGTTTACATGATATTATTACCTATTTCTCTCAACTGATCTGACATCGCCTTTTCTAGTCTCTGCTTTATTATACGATTCTTCTTTTTAATGTCATCTCTCCTCCTTTTATCGTTCCTCTCGTATTTCTTTTGTAATGTGATAGATTTTTCTGGTAAGGGGATGCAATTTTACTGCTTCGGTCCATGGACGGAGACATTCAATCTCCGACTGAGAAGATCCTGCTAAAGACTCATGTTGTACCTCATCATCAGGAGATCCATCATGAGCATTGTCTGAAATATAAAATGTGAAATAAATATTTATATAAAACATAAACTCATTCACACGATATCCATTAAAAACTCATTCACACAATATCCGCTGCATTGTTTAACGGTGTAGTGCGGCCCGTGTGTGTGAATTCTTATCTCTTTTGATATTGGTAAACCAGCAAATATTTTTCTTTCTACCTAATGTGGAACATAATAACAAACAATCCTTAAGAAGTTATTCTAAATTTTTTCCAATGTTAATGAAAATTAAAATACACAAAACTTACTTTAGTTGCAACCCATTCAAAACAAATTCATGTTATTTGGAAATTTGATTCTATGCTTACGGCCTAGTTATTCTAACTGGAACTCCTCCAAATGTTGATTGTTGATATGACACAAGAGATTAATAATTATATAAATTTAAAAAATATCACTTTTATTAAAGTTAATATACTTACTTTCGATAATTTTCAAAGATTTCCAGATTATGCAATACGAATGCATGAGCTTGTTTAAAGTCTAATCTGGAGTAGTCTTTGTTCAGCTTGGTACTGCCATGAAAAGTGCCATGTCTATTACTAATTTGTGAATTATTATTTTCATCTCCACCTCACATATATCGAGAGGCAAAAGACATGCATTCATTTGCAACGTCAGCAATCGAACCCTCCGGATGAGCTTGATTGCACATTATGCGCTTTAAGAAACCCAAATATCTAAAAAACAGTAATAACTATTAGTTATTAAGATAATATAATTACAAGTTAGATAAAGTTACTTAATTGAATTTTAACTAGCCTCTCCATGAGATACATCCAACGATAGTTAAGTGGACCTCCGAGTAATGTCTCATCTACAAGATGATGTGTAAGATGGACCATGATGGTAAAAAATGAGGGAGGGAAGAATAACTCCATTTTGCAAAGGGTTTTATACATTTCTCCTTTTAGTGCCTTAAATTCTGTAACATTGATAATTTTTTAGCATAACTTTCTAAAAATCCATAGGATTTAATTTTAACCTTTGTTACTTCATCATCAGCCATATTGTTACAAAGTTCCATGGAAAGCAATTGGTGAAGAAGGATGTGATAATCATGAGTCTTAAGACCCAAAAGTTTCTGGTCTTTTACCTGGACATTACTTGAAATATTAGAGCAGTAACCATTTGGCGACTTTATCGATTTGAGCATCTCATAGAATCTTTGCATCTCAACCTTTGTCATTGTAATGCGAGATGAGGGTAACTCAAATTTACCTTCAGTGATTTCTCGTGCTTACAGACCATGACGGATGTTCAATGCATTCAAGTTTCGCCAAGCGCGTAAATCATCCTTTGATTTCTTACCATCCTGTAAGAGTATGGACAATAGGTTATCGCATATTTTTTTTTCAATATGCGTTACGTCTAGGTTATGATGAATTTTAAGCTTTTGTCAGTACGGTAGCTGAAAAAATATACTAAATTTTATCCAGCCTTTTGGCAATTCCTCATCATGTGTCTCATCCATAATATAAGCTTGTCTCTTTCTTTCGGTGCCCTTTACATAATAGAAATGCATCTTGGAGCTAGAATATCCTCTCTTGAATATCGACTTTTTCCAAACTTAATTTTAGGATATCCCTCAAATAATTCTACAATTTCATCTCCAATCATTACATACGACTCTCCTATTTTCTCTTCTTGGCCATCAAACTTATTCGCCTACTTTTTACCTATGTATTTATGTCCTTTCCGTTAAACCAATAACACATTGTAATACCCCTATTTTCACACATGACTACAGTCCAAGGTGAACCCAGTGATATCAAACTTGTCATGCACCCACATTGTGCAATAACACGTTTCACCAATCACTGTAATATCCTCTAGTAGAATCAAAAATAAAGTGTAGGTACAATACATGCAAACATAAGGAAATAAATATGATATACATGATGTCGAAATCTCATAAATAAAATCATGTCTCAAATGGATAAAAATGTGAAAACATCTAATCTCTAAAATAATATAAAATGTCTCGACAAGGAATAACTAAAAATGAAATTAAGGCTCATATCCTTTACAAAATGTGATAATGAAACTCTAATGTCTGAATAGAAATAAACTCTACCGTGGAGTCTCTACTAGTAACGCATGTGACGACGACTATGTAATAACTCTATCATCCTGTGACTCTCCGATGCTCTGAACTGCCTGAAAGGAAAAAAAATAAAAAAAGAACAATAACAAAAGTGTCAGAGCACTAAAGCAAGACCACCTCCATCCGCCCCCAGGAGAAGGGCTGCTACATGTAGTGGGGGCTCTATCTATTAAGCATAGTCTACCTAGATCATTTCTCTTGTCTCTAATGGTATTAATACTTAAAAATCTAAAATACGAGATGTAGTACGTCGAGCGAAATAATCCAAACAAGGAAACTCTCATGTATATACCATATGTTTCAAACTATAGATATCTAAATGTTAATCCTGAACTATGGAAAGAAACATTACTGGAAAAAAAATAAAACACCATGATGAAACATCAGCATATAAGTCTCATGTACTCACAAGAGTAAGATATCTCGGTCATATATATATATATATATTCAACAGTGTGACATAAACACTTTTGGCATCCATCAAAACTCAGGCTATCAAATAATTGTCTCATTTGCAACTCTTTGCAAGATCCTGATCTCATCGCATTATCATGCACGACAGACTACCCTATAGGTATCCTAAAATAATGTACACGGCTCATTAGTCTCATAGTGATCTTAGTGCGTATTATGAGTGCGGGATGACCTACCTTATAGGTATCCTAAAAGACGGCTCACAAGCTTCATCGCACCCTCGTACGAACAGACTGCTAGACAGCATCCAAACCCGACTCAATGGCATGTACAAATGGAATATTGACGCACTACCCCACATAGTACTAAACTAAGCTCATCAACGATATCCATCCCGTGTATGAACTGTATAAATATGGCATATCGATGCACTATCTCAAATAGTACTAAGTTGGGCTCATTAACGATATCCGACATGTGTATACTACTCCGACTCAAGTGTAATCACTCAACACTTGTCAAATCCTCTTTTAGGATACTCATGTGTATACAATGACACTATTCATATATATTCATGTCTATAAGTGTACTATCATGTGACTCAAACCCCGTGATCGCATCTCGTATCAAAACAACATCATATTCAGGAAAACAGCCTTAGTAGTCGACTACTTTGCTTAATAGTCGACTACAAAGAGTCCATCTAGACTCTGTAACTTAACTCAGTATTAGCTAGTCGACTATTTTGAGCATTAGTTGACTACTCTGCAAAATCACAGTTTCTGTTAAACTCAGCTGGACATGAGTAGTCGACTACTACTCAGTGTAGTCAACTACTTTGTCTAAAAATGCACACATTCATGTATGGACAATACTTAACAATCGATACGTACTTATCATGCTTTAATATGGTATAAAACTAGTAAATACCAATAAAAAGAAATATCTCCATGATGATTTAAAC
>NC_033797.1:83443319-83451938 GCF_001876935.1 Asparagus officinalis | reverse complement strand
TATATATATATATGACATAAACACTTTTGGCATCCATGGAAACTCAGGCTATCAAGTAATTTTTCTCATTTGCAACTCTTTGCAAGATCCTGATCTCATCACATTACCATGCACAATAGACTACCCTGAAGGTATCCTAAAACAATGTACACAGCTCAATAGTCTCATCGTGATCTCAGTGCGTAACATGAGTGCGGGACGACCTACTTTATAGGTATCCTAAAAGATGGCTCACAAGCCTTATCGTACCCTCGTGCGGACGGACTGCTAGACAAAGTATCCAAACTTGACTCATTAGCCTGTACAAATGGAATATCGATGCACTATCCCACATAGTACTAAACTAAGCTCATCAACGATATCCATCTCATGTATGAACTATATAAATCTGACATATCGATACACTATCTCATATAGTACTAAGCTGGGCTCATTAACGATATCCGACATATGTATAAACTACTCTAACTCATGTGTAATCACTCAACACTTGTCAAATCCCCTTTAGGATACTCATGTGTGTACTACGATACTATTCATGTATGTTCATGTCTATATGTGTACTATCATACGACTCAAACCCTGCGATCACATCTCAAATCAAAATAACACAATATTCAGCAAAACAACCTTAGTAGTCAACTACTAAGCTTAGTAGTCGACTACACTGAGTCTACTCAGACTCTGCAAAACATGAACCAGTATTAGTAGTCAACTATACTGTACATTAGTCAACTACTCTGTAATTAGACAATTTCTGTAGAACAAACTGCACCTTAGTAGTCGACTACTACTCTTAGTAGTCACTACTAAGCAGAAACATGCACACATCCGTGTACATATAACACTTAGCAATCGTCACGTGTTTATCATGTTTTAATACAATACAAAGCAAGTAACTACAAATCAAAATAATCATCTCCATGATTATTTAAACCCTTGATTCAATTAATTAGGTTTAATCTTCTCAATAATCAAGAAAAAGACATAAACCCTAGTTATCAATTAAATAAACATGAACATGCTGGCATATTAAGCTTGAAACTTATATAATTCCATTTATTCACATTTACAGAACCCAAAATACCCCAAACCCAGGGTTTAATTAGACTTAAATAACATGTAAGCTCTTTATACCACAAGATTAGGGTTTTGAGCATGATTACACATAGAAAACAAGATACAAATGAAGATCTACACTCCCTAATGATCATGGTCATGTTTCTATTATAAACAACAAGTAAAACATGTAGATCAAACATCAAGTTAAGGTTTTATATCAAAAATCCTCTTTTTATCATGTTAGACAGTTAGATCTAAGCATCAAAAATCCATATTACTCATTAAACCCAAGATCTACACTATGGGTAAGGTTTGGATGCAGGAGATCTTGCCTCAAAGATAGTGTTGACCTCCTGAACGTGTGTGCAAACTCTTTTCCTCAGATACAGCCCTTCGTCTCTCCCTCTGCTCGATGCCACGTCTTAAACGCCTCGAGGAACTTAAAAATTGGCTCAAAGGTTTAGGGGGAAGGAGGTGGCTATAAACTCTGGTGAATTCCCTCAGGAATTAGGGTTTTTACAGGTATATATACTTAGATTATCAATTGAACTTGAAACAAAATAAATTCGACCCAGAATCTGTAACCTGACATGCCCAGGAAACTCCCGCTAGTCGACTACTGAGCTTAGTAGTCGACTACTAAGCTAAACTCAAGATTCTGAAAACAGTTTACGGGCTCAGTGTAGTCGACTACTAAGAGCACTAGTCGACTACACTGAGTCTATTTGCCTGTGCAAACTGATACATTCTCATACTCGAAAATATGTATGTCGAATTGATCTCAAATTAGTTTCTAACGTACTCAAACATCAAAATATGCTATTTATCACAATATAACATATTAAATATTATTTATCACAAAGTATTCAAATTTGTGGGGTTTTACACACATCTTTCAACTATGTGGTAAATGAAAACCTTCAATGTTTGGACCACATACAGGACAATCAAATGCTCCTTTCGTAGACCAACAAGAGAGATTAGAATAATTGGAAAATCATTAATCGTCCATATAAGAATAACATGGAGATTAAACTATTTACGGGAAAATGCATCATATGTTTGGACCCCCTCTGTGACACCCCTGGGTTCACACAAGGCTGCAGTCTAAGGTGAAGCCAGGAATGTCAAACCTACCATACACCACACCGTGTAATAACATATTTTACCATCATAATTACTATCTCTCTAGTAGAATCAACAACAGGTGTAAGTACAAAAGCAAGTAAAAGATAATACAAGAGATATATGATGAAATAATAAAGATAAAAATGATATTTCATCATCCAACATACAAAATTATAAAGTGAATCTATGAAATAACTAATCTGGAGATCTCAACAAGTCTCAAATACAGAATATCTAATAAAAGGAAATAAGGCACACGACCTTTACAACTTCTAGAATATAAGTCTTAAATGTCTAAACAAAATGTCTACAGTAAAGCTCCATAAATAAAATAAAACTACAAATGAAAGATGGACGCTAATAAGTATCGCCATCAACCTATGACTCTCAGTGCACTTGGCTCGTTACCTGAAATGGGAGGGGACAACGAGCATCAAAGTGCTAACAAGCAACATCACAACCAACCCCAAGGGAGAGGGCTCGTTGCATATAGAAAATACAGTTAATACATATATACATGAAATCATTGATCCTAACAATAATAGGATTTTAGTATTTTTGAAATTACAACACGAGCATAGGTACGTCGAGCGAAATAATCCAAACAAGGAAACCCTCATATATATACCTTGTCCTCTTCTTAATAACACGCTAATAGTAGCTCTTATTGTTCCTTTAGTGAAGGAGTCTCAAATTGTAAATTCCTAAATACCAAACCCAAGATCTAATATAGGAATAATAATATAAAGAAGACTAACCCATCTCAGAACTCAAATACCATGTCATGTCAAAACCCACATAAGTGTCATGTCCAACCTATGTAAGTGTAAGTGTCATACTCAAGGTTTAAACAGGTGTCCAACACATGGACTAAGACTAGGTGTAGTGGATGCCCAACACATGGACTGCATATATAAATTGTCCAACACATGGACTGAATGATGAATGTCCAACATATGGACTGAATATAGTCCAACACATGGACTGAATATGATGAATGTCCAACACATGGACTGCACATAATAATTACCCAACACATGGACTGAATGAAATGTGTAGAATATTGATGAGATATATGAAAAGGATGCATATACACTAATTTTACACGTGTCTCGGTGTGCAAATCTAAACTCATATCCGCAAGCCATCTCACTTATGAAGATACATAATAAATAATAATTTCTAATGCTAAATATTTGAGGCGACTCCTCGTTCACATTAAAGCACACAACAAAAGTAAACATGCACAAACTATGCCGACGATCAACCGAAACAGGCACAAATCCTTCACAGGTTTCTGTCTGCTTCGAAACAAATCTAGAAGTGACATTATTATTTTCTAAGCATAATAATACTGATATCAACATATATGAAACAACATGAAACGAAATATTATCATGTAAATATATCGTCGAAACCCTAAACATTTATATACACATGTTTAAACGTTTTAAAAGCAAAAACTTGTGATTTAATTCATGATTAATAAATTTTAGATCTAAAATTTATCAAGGTTACTGTTGTAATCAATTAAAAAATTATGATAATGTATTCTCACTTCATAAGTTATAAAGATCTATCTTTTGTACACTAAAAATACGTTTTAGGCTCGAAAAATCCGATTAAAACTTAATAAAACGTGCAAAATAAAAGGGTGCAGAATTGGGCAAGATGTTACTTGCCTCAAATGATGAAAAAATCCTGCCACGTGAAAGAGAACCAAGCCTCTTCGCTGCACCGCACAAAACCCGCTGAAAAATCCTCCGAAATCCCTCAAAATCGCCAAAGAAAAGAACTATGGTTTGAGAGAGGGGAAAAGGGGCTGCTAGGGTTTGAAACACAGGAGAAAAGAGATTCTTTTCTTGTTTAAATATGTGTATATATGACAGCAAACCCGAAAAACTATACCCCAAAACCCGAAACCCGAAACTGGAAAACCCAGTTTGACTAGAAACATACTCTTTGATATTTTAGCTGTAACTTTCGCATCCGACCTCAGAATGAGGTGATTAAAGATTTGTTGGAAAGATACTGAAGATATATACAACTTTAGTCTTTTAAGTTTTTCTATATTCACAACGTATCAGTGTATAAAATACAAAATCTCTCCACTGGTCATAAATTTCCAGATTTATACATCGAGCATGATTTGTGCATTTGCTCTTATATATATACATATATACATTGAATTGATCTCAAATCAATTCCTAGCATACTGAAACATCATAATATGTTATTTATAAATATATAACATATTTATTATTATTTATCATAAAATATTCAAATTTTTAGGGTTTTACATTCTTCCCTCCTAAAAAGAATTTCATTCTCGAAATTCAGAAATCATACTTAACTGAAAGATAGTATTAGAAAGAATATCTAGGGTGAAATCCAACCCACACATACACCTCTCATAATATTAAACTCTTGATAAGCATATAGGGATATTTATACTTAATAATCCAGAATGACTATATTCACACTCAACCCTTAATTAAATGGAACTAGTACGTCGGGTGAAAAATCCAAACAAGGAACCCCCATATATATACTATATGTTCCAAAAGATTATAACTTAAACGGAAATATCCTCATTCTAGCGTTAAATCTAAATATAACCATACAAATAATCACACACATAAATCAATCCACTTCCTCAATAGGTGTAGATAGTCGCGCTGCATAACATCTTCGTGCTCCCGAGAATCTTCCTTGATGTCTACACTTAACCATCTAAAATGTAAATACCCCCACTTAACCCCTAACTAAATGGAACAAGTACATCAAGCAAAAAAATCCAAATAAGGAACCTCTCATATATATACCATGTGTTTCGAGTATTTAGGAGTTAAGTGTTAATACCCTCATTTTAGTGTTAAGTATAAACATCACCATACATGTAATCCATAAGTCATATATAAGTCATACAAAAATTTAATTTACCTATTCAAACATGTGTGGGTAGTTGCGACGCATGTTCTCTTCGCACTCCCAAGAAATCTCCTCAACGCCTCTTCAGTTCCACTAAACTTTCACCAAAGGAATTACCTTGTTTCTAAGTCTCTTGTCCTCTCTAACAAGTATACCAACTGGAATCTCAATAGTAGTCAAATCATCCTGAATCTTAATCTCTGGTGCAATCAACACTCGCTGTTGCTCTGCATCATGTAAGTGCTTCTTGAGCATAGAAACATGAAATACATTATGTATACTAGACATCAATGCTGGAAGATCTAGTCTGTATGATATGGCTCCAATGCGCTCTAAAATTTGGAAAGGTCCAATATACCTCAGTGCAAGCTTTCCCTGCTTTCCAAATCGTTGAATGCTTTTCATGGGCGATACCTTCAGCATAACTGAATCTCCAACTTGAAACTCTAAAGGTTTTCGTCTCTTATCTGCATAGCTCTTTTGCCGACTCTGAGCGGCTAGAATCCTCTCTCTGATCAATGCTACCTTTTTAGTGGTCTGCCTCACAAGGTCTGGCCCAAGCATCAAGCTATCCTCCTATTCTGCCCAACATATCGGTGATCTACAAGGTCTCCCGTACGATGCTTCGTACGAGGTCATACCGATCGTCGCTTGATAACTATTGTTATAAGCGAACTCTATCAATGGAATATGATCCTCCCAGCTACCCTGAAAGTTAATGACACAAGCCCGCAACATGTCTTCCAACACCTAATTTACTCTCTCCGTCTGACCATCCGTCTATGGGTGGAATACACTGCTGTATGATAGTTTGCTGCCAAAAGAATCCTGGAAACTCCTCCAGAAGTGCTAAGTGAACACTAAACCTCGATCCGATACAATCGTGTCCGAAACTCCATGAAGTCAAACTATCTCCCGAACAAATATCCTCGCATACGTCTCAGTTGTGTATGTAGTCTTTACTGGAACAAGATGTGCTGACTTCGTCAACCAGCCCACTATCACCCAAACAGAATCATTCCCCTTCCTCGACTTCGGCAACCCTACAATGAAGTTCATAGAAATATTCGCTCACTTCCACTCTGGGATGGGTAAAGACTAAAGTGTTCCTGTCGGTCTCTGATGTTCCGCCTTCACCTGCTGACAGGTAAAACACTTAGCCACATACTCTGCAATCTCTCTACGCATACTACTCCACCAGAAGTGTCTCTTCAGGTCCTTGTACATCTTAGTGGTCCCTGGATATACAGTGTACCGAGTATGATGTGATTTATCAAATAACTCCCTCTTCAGCTCGACACTAGATGGCATAACTAGCCTACCCTTCATCAGTAGACATCCATCTGTTCTAATGGTCCAATCAGCCTTAGGGTCTTTGGTAATCTCCTCCTTTCGGATTCGAATCCAAGAGTCTTCCAGCTGAGCTCTGACAACTCTGATACTCCAAGATGGCTGCACTGACACAGCTCCTAAAAATACACTGGTTCCACAAATCTCGGGTCTAAATTCAAACTGGCTAAGAGTAATAAGATCTCGATACACTGAGCATCTCAAAGCCGAAACCCGATGTCGACGCTTCCTGCTTAAAGCATCTGCTACGACGTTCGCCTTCCCCGGATAATACTAAATCGTGAACTCGTAATCCTTGATAAACTCAATCCACCTCCTCTGTCTCTGGTTGAGCTCCTTCTGAGATAAAATATACTTCAGACTCTGATGGTCTGTAAACAACTCAAACTGCACTTCATACAAGTAGTGCCTCCATGACTTCAGTGTAAATACCACTGTTGCTAACTCCAAGTCAAGAGTAGGATAATTCTGCTCATGTACCCTCAACTGTCGTGAGATATATGCTACCACCCTCTGAGTCTGCATCAAGACGCCTCCTAAACCTGCCAATGATGCATTTGTGTAGACCACAAATATCATGTCGCTGCTCGGAATAGTCAAAACTGGCGATGTAGTCAACTTAGTCTTCAAGGTATCAAAGGCCTTCTGGCACTCCACGCTCTAAATAAACTATACACCCTTCTTCGTAAGGTGTGTAAGCAGCATCAAAATCATCGAGAAGTCCTGGATAAACTTCCTGTAATAGCCGGTTAAACCTAAAAAGCTACAAATCTCTGTCACCATCTTCGGCGGTTCCTAATCAAGAACTGCTGTAATCTTAGCCAGATCTACTGCTATGCCCTCTTTACTAATGACGTGGCCGAGAAATCTAACTTCTGAAAGCCAAAATTCGTACTTTCTGAACTTGGCATATAACTAATACTCTCACAGGGTTTACAAAGCTAATCGTAGATGCTGCTCATGATCTGCCTCCGATCTCGAATAAATAAGGATGTCGTCGATAAAAGCAATCACAAACTGGTCCAAGAAGGGATAGAAAATCCGGTTTATCAAATCCATGAATACCGCGGGTACATTGGTTAATCCAAATGGCATGACCATGAACTCGAAAGATCCATATCGAGTCAGAAAAGCGGTCTTGGGAATATCCATCACTCGAAAGATCCATATCGAGTCAGAAAAGCGGTCTTGGGAATATCCATCTCCCGAACCCGTAACTGATGATAACCAGAACGAAGATCAATCCTTGGGAATATCCATCTCCCGAACCCGTAACTGATGATAACCAGAACGAAGATCAATCTTCGAGAAATATTGTGCTCCATGCAACTGGTGGAACAAGTCCTTAATCTTAGGTAATGGATATCTATTCTGGATAGTGACCTTGTTCAACTCTCTATAATCAATACACAAACACATATTGTCGTCCTTCTTCTTCATGAAGAGAACTGGCACTCCCCATGGAGACTGACTCCGATGAATAAAACCCTGAGCTAATAACTCGTCCAGCTGGGTCTGAAGCTCTCTCATATCAGCTGGTGCCATGCGATAGGGTGCGCAGGATATCGGGGCTGTGCTTGGCTGCAACTCAATACAAAACTCAACCTCTCTCACAGGAGGTAACCCAGGTATGTCCTGAAAGACATTCTGATACTCTGAGATAACTCTAGTCTCTAATAAATCAATACTCTGATCCCATCGCATCGCCTCCTCAATGTACGCCAGAAACAACTCCACAAAACGGTTGCCCTGAGAGGTGGCTAAATCATCTCGGACCCATCGAACGCTCGCAAATTGACTGTCTTCACAAAGCAGACAATACTAACGTGGTAGGAAGATAACCAATCCATACCAAGGATAACATCGAACTCAGACATATACAACACTATCAAATCGACAACGAACTCCGACTCGTCTAAACTGATGGTACACCTCCTACAAACGCTCTCCAGAAGCGATACCTCACCTAAAGGGGTGGAAACAGATAAAGGGCTGTCTAGAGACTGAGATACGAGCTGGAGTCTAGCCATAAATGCATGCAATATGAACGAATGCGAAGCTCCCGAATCGAAAAGAATACGGGCGGAAAAGGAATTCACAAAGAACATACCCTCCAAAACTGCTCCATTAGCTCCATGATCATGCAGA
>NC_033797.1:83413648-83442922 GCF_001876935.1 Asparagus officinalis | reverse complement strand
CTCCAAGTCATGAGTGGGATAGTTCTGCTCATGCACTCTCAACTGCCGTGAGATATAAGCTACTACTCTCTGAGTCTGCATAAGGACGCCTCCTAATCCTGCCAATGATGCATCTGTGTAGACGACGAATGTCCTGTCGTTGTTTGGAATAGTCAAAACTGGTGCTGAGGTCAACTTAGTCTTCAAGATATCAAAGGCCTTCTGGCATTCTGTGCTCCAAATAAACTGTACACCCTTCTTCGTAAGGCGTGTAAGTGGCGTCGAAATCTTCGAGAAGTCCTGGATGAACTTCCTGTAGTAGCCTGCTAATCCCAAAAAGCTGCGAATCTCTGTCACTGTCTTTGGTGGCTCCCAATCAAGCACTGCTGTAACCTTAGCTGGGTCTACTGATATGCCCTCTCTGCTGATGATGTGACCGAGAAATCTGACTTCTGAAACCCAAAACTCGCACTTGCTGAACTTGGCATATAACTGGTGCTCCCGTAGGGTCTGCAAAGCTAAACGGAGGTGCTGCTCATGATCTGCCTCCGATCTCGAATAAATGAGGATGTCATCGATAAAAACAATCACGAACTGGTCCAAGAAAGGACAAAAAACCCATTTCAATAAATCCATGAATACCATGGGTGCATTGGTCAACCCAAATGGCATGACCAAGAACTCGAAAGATCCATAGCGCGTGAGGAAAGCGGTCTTGGGAATATCCATCTCCCGAACCCGTAACTGATGATAACCAGAACGAAGATCAATCTTCGAGAAATATTGTGCTCCATGCAACTGGTGGAACAAGTCCTTAATCTTAGGTAATGGATATCTATTCTGGATAGTGACCTTGTTCAACTCTCTATAATCAATACACAAACACATATTGTCGTCCTTCTTCTTCATGAAGAGAACTGGCACTCCCCATGGAGACTGACTCCGATGAATAAAACCCTGAGCTAATAACTCGTCCAGCTGGGTCTGAAGCTCTCTCATATCAGCTGGTGCCATGCGATAGGGTGCGCAGGATATCGGGGCTGTGCTTGGCTGCAACTCAATACAAAACTCAACCTCTCTCACAGGAGGTAACCCAGGTATGTCCTGAAAGACATTCTGATACTCTGAGATAACTCTAGTCTCTAATAAATCAATACTCTGATCCCATCGCATCGCCTCCTCAATGTACGCCAGAAACAACTCCACAAAACGGTTGCCCTGAGAGGTGGCTAAATCATCTCGGACCCATCGAACGCTCGCAAATTGACTGTCTTCACAAAGCAGACAATACTAACGTGGTAGGAAGATAACCAATCCATACCAAGGATAACATCGAACTCAGACATATACAACACTATCAAATCGACAACGAACTCCGACTCGTCTAAACTGATGGTACACCTCCTACAAATGCTCTCCAGAAGCGATACCTCACCTAAAGGGGTGGAAACTAATAAATGAATGTCTAGAGGCTGAGCTATGAGCTGGAGTCTAGACATAAAAGCATACGAAATGAAGGAATGTGAAGCTCCCGAATCGAAGAGAATATGGGCAGGAAAGGAATACACAAGGAACGTACCCTCCACTACGGCTCCGCTAGCTCCATGATCACGCGGAACTACCGCATATGCCTGTGGCGAATTCACAAGGAACGTCCCCTCCACTACGGCTCCGCTAGCTCCATGATCACGCGGAACTACCGCATACACTCTGCCTGTGGCTGAAGACTGCTCTATTACTGGTGCTGGAGAATACGGGACTATCTTCCCCTGAGGAACCTCCTGAACTACGCGAACCTGTCCCTCAATCTTCTGAGCTGCTGGCGGTGCCTTAAACCTCATTTGCTGGCCCTGACCTCTGCCTGGAAGTCGCTACCTGCTTTAACATGATTCGGACACCCCATTTTCCTGCCTGCTGAACTCCTGTGGTGCACTACGGCACTCCGATGCCTTGTATCTGACCTTGCGACAGTTATAACAAACCCCCTAAAACTTACGCTGGTGATGCACTCTCTGATCCTGCTAGGGTCCCTTCTTATGAGGGTCCTGATGCTGCTGCTGAGGTCCAGAAAAAAGTCTCTTGTTCTTACCCTTATCCCCGGTCTGTCCTGTCTTAGCTTTCCCTTCCTTGTTTTTCTGAAACATGGTCGTCTTAATTTCCTGTGAAGTGGCGGCTTCAGCTACCTCTCGTACCGAATAAAACTGAAACATGGTCGTCTTAATTTCCTGTGAAGTGGCGGCTTCAGCTACCTCTCGTACCGAATAAAACCTCCTTAAGATGAGGTATCGACGAAGATTAGGGTGAAGCCCTGCTAGAAACATCTGAGCCTGATGCTCTCCTGTCTGCCACATACCCGTGAAGTACAGCAACTCTATAAACTCTCTCAAAGTCAGCTACTGTCATATCCCCCTGAGTCAATCAGGACAACTTAAGCTCCTTCCCAGTCCGTGCTGCAGAAGAAATGTACTGCCCGTCAAAGAAATATACGAAATCCTTCCATGTGAGGGTCATCCTATGCTCTGGAGTAAACTGGAGTCGGTACCATCTTCTGGCATCTCCCTTCAGACTGTAAGATGCCAGTCTCTGCTTCTGAACTGAGTCCACATTGAATATGTCAAGTACATTACTCACATCATCCTTCCACTTATGCGCTACAAGAGGGTCTGATGACCCCTGTAACTCCGGTGCCCTCATCTTCTGGTACCTCTCTACCATACGGAGCCAAGCCTCCTGCTCTGTGGTACTATCCATGACTACTGGTGGAATAGTTGTAGGTGTGATCTTTAGAGATCTCTCTCTGATGAGAACGGCTGGTATCCCCTGCGGCTGAGCTACTTGTGGTGGTGGTAGCGTGATATGATTCGCCACAAGCTCTTCAATTGCTATCATCCTAGCTATAAGGGGAGCCATGATATCTACTAGGTACTGGGGTGCCTACTGCGGCTCAGCTAGTGCCTGCTGTGCAGGTAGAGCCTGTTGTGACTCTGCCTGTCCAGCTCTCTGAGAACGAGGTCTACCACGTCCTGCCATCTCTGATAATAAGAAATAAGAGTTCATGAGTCAAAATGGACATATATATACATAATGTATCACAATACGATTTTTGCAACATTTAGTATTCACACAAATACTTAAATTTACACAAAATAGTTATCATAAAAAAATATTCTCAAAATTTTAAGTTATACGCATATATCGTCCTCACTCATACTAGAAAATCCTTAGCGGACTCTATACATGAATCCTAAGAAACTCTATCCTAACTCTACGACTCGACACAGGATGATCCTAAGGATACTAGAACTAGAGCTCTGATACCAACTGTGATGCCCTTGGGTTCACACAAGGCTGCAGTCCAATGTGAAACCAGAAATGTCAAACCTACCATGCACCATACCGTGCAATAACATGTTTCACCATCACAATTACTATCTCTCTAGTAGAGTCAACAACAGGTGTAGGTACAAAAGCAAGTAAAAGATAATACAAGAGATATATAATGAAATAATAAAGATAAAAATGATATTTCATCATCCAAAGCAAGTAAAAGATAATACAAGAGATATATAATGAAATAATAAAGATAAAAATGATATTTCATCATCCTACATACAAAATTATAAAGTGAATCTCTGAAATAACTAATCTGGAGATCTCAACAAGTCTCAAATACAGAATATCTGATAAAAGGAAATAAGACACACAACTTTTACAACTTCTAGAATATAACTCTCAAATGTCTAAACAAAATGTCTATAGTGGAGCTCCATAAATAAAATAAAACTACAATCAAAGATAGACGCTAATAAGTATCGCCATCAACCTACGACAGAAACGGTTTCCCTGAGAGGTCGCTACAATCATCTCGGACCCATCGGACGCTCGCAAATTGACTGTCTTCACAAAGCAGTCAATACTAGCCTGGTAGGAGGATAACCAAACCTTACCAAGAATAACATCGAACCCGGAAATATACAACACTATCAAATCGACAACAAACTCTGACTCATCTAATCTGGTGACATATCTCCTATAGGTAGAGTGGACACCTCCCCTAGAGGAGTAGATACTGATAACGAAATATCTAAAGAATGTGCTACAAGCTGAAGCCTACCCACGGAGGTATGAAAGATAACCAAACTTTCTAAATTAAATTAGATCCGAGCTGAAAAAGAAATAACGAAGAAAGATCCACCCGTACCCTAATCACGCGGTATTGCTGAATAAACTCTGCTGGCGATGCAACATATATGGGACCATTTGTCCTTCAAGAATCTCCTGGATAATGTAAATCTATCTTGCTGGTCCCTAAATCCTCGGAGTAACAAGTAGTGCCTCTATTTCCCCGCTGTTGATCGAAATTGCGACTCTGATACCGTCGACTGTGACCTCTATCATGCTGGCTTCTTGCTAATGTACTACGACAAGTCTTCCGTTCTTGTTTGATCTTGTTGTGATTGTAACATGTACTCCGTACTTTGAGCTACTTCGGCGCTCTCGAATCACATCGTGCTCCTTTCTTATATTGTACTTGTTGTTGGGGTTTTTTTTTCCGCTGCTAGGATTCTCTAGATTCCGTAATAGTTTTTTTGCCATTGTCATTATTACTATTCTAGTTTTGATTTCTTCCTTCACTATGGGTATATCTCCCTGCTTCACTTAGACTGGCTTTAACTTCTTCTTGAAGTAGTGACAAAAAATTCTCCCAAATTGGTGATAATCGCTACCATGTCAAAAATATGGAGGTTGTTACGATTCTCAAGTGATGTCCTCAATGCTGAAATCATCTAACTTCTGCTTGGTCTTAAGTCGACGTTCAATAAATCTTCATATACTCTTTTCTTTATGGGTGACAACTAAAATTGGTGTGCCTTGAAACTCTGGTGCTCTCATAGTCTGATATATTTTTATTTTCTTCAGAGCTAACTTCCTGCTCTGCGGCCCTATAAATAGTTGATTATGATGGTGGTGCCTTCATAAGTATTACTTCCTTGCTTTCCTGACGGGTACAACTGGTGATGGAACCCTGAAAGTGGTACTACTTACGGAAACGGATACCCTTATTGCTCCTCAAGTGTTATAAGATCTTGCTGCTAACGGTGTCATGAAGTCGATCAAGTACTGTGGAGCCTGCTACGGCTCGGCTCTATATGCCCAACTCTCCAGGTTCGAGTTTTACCTCGACCACATCCTCGTTTCGATATTTATAATATCAAAAGGAGAACTTTGCAGAATAATCTAATCCCTCATAAATTATTTAGCACAATCGCCATTTTTCTAAACCGTGATGAGGACATTGGATGAGAAGATCTTTAAATCGGTCAAAATACTTCCAAAAGGTGTGACGCCCCTGGGTTCACACAAGGCTGCAGTCCAAGGTGAAACCAAGAATGTCAAACCTGCCATGCACCACACCGTGCAATAACATGTTTCACCATCACAATTAACATCTATCTAGTAGAGTCAACAACTGGTGTAGGTACAAAACAGGTAAAAGATAATACAAGGAATACTGATGAAATGATAATAGTCACATAAATATCTCATCATCCAACGTACAGAAATACATAGTCAAGATCTGAGTAGATAAACTGGAATACTCAACAAGTCTCAAATACAAATATCTGGTAAAAAAGGAAATAAGGCACACAGTCTTTACAACTTCTAGAACAAGACTCTCAAAAGTCTAAATAAAAATCTACTGTGGAACTCCAGAAGAAAATATATAACTAAATAGACGGCGGAGGCTAAAATGCATCCTCATCAACCTGCGACTCTCCGGCTCCTGGCTCGTTACCTGAAAGGGGGAGGGACAACGAGCGTCAAAGCGCTAGCGAGTAACATCACAACCAACCCCAAGGGAACAGGGCTCGTTGTATAAGAAAAATACAGTTAATATATAATAGATCAAAAATCATTAATCTTACTAAAGAGGGTTTTAGTATTTAGAAATTTACAACACGAGCATAGGTACGTCGAGCGAAATAATCCAAACAAGGAAACCCTCATGTATATACCTTGTATCTCAAATTGCAAATCTCTAAACACCAAACCCGAGATTCTAGTACAGTAACAATAATAAAAGAAATACGACAAAACACTAGAGCATGAATACAGTGCTGTGACATAGCCAACATGAGTATCATGTTATTACTTACATGAATATCATATCAAAATCTACATAAGTGTCATGTCAAACTCACATGAGTGACATGTCAGAAAATGATTAAGTGTCTAAAACATAGACTATATAAATTAACCCGTCCAACCCATAGACTGCGTGAAGTAAACGTCCAACTTATGAACTGAATATAACCGTTGTCCAACGCATGGACCGGATGTGACCGTTGTCCAACGCATGGACCGGATGTGACCGTTGTCCAACGCATGGACCGGATGTGACCGTTGTCCAACGCATGGACCGGATGTGACCGTTGTCCAACACATGGACCGGATATGACCGTTGTCCAACGCATGGACCGGATGATAATGCATATCCAGCACGAGGATTAAATAGACTCGGTCGACCGTACACTGATATGAGCCTGGCGGTCGACCGCTAGGCATTTCGGTCGACCGACAGAACATCGCGATCGACCGGTGCGGTCGACCGCAGACAAATTCTGCCCCTATAGCGAGCTCAGCGGTCGACCGCACCGGTCGACCGCCAAGCGGACAGAAACCCAATCTGGGTTTTCTGTCAGCTGTTAAACCTGTAAACACAAAAATTTATTTGATATTAAAATACTAATGTTTCCAATAATCATATAACCATATACGAAGAAAATATTGGTGAACTTTATTCCCCAAAACATTGGTGGACTTTTTATAAACCGAAACACAAGATTTTCGCATCATATGCTATAAAGAACATATTTTTATACTCACATATACGTTTTAGGCTCAACAAATCCCATTAAAACTAATTTAAAAACTTTTAAGAACATAGGAGAGGACTGGGCGAGATGTTACTCGCCTGAGGGGGTATTGTAGAACTCCACTTTTAAGAACATAGGAGAGGACTGGGCGAGATGTTACTCGCCTGAGGGGGTATTGTAGAACTCCTGATCACGCGTGAGCATGCTCCTCCTTCGATAGAATTGCTCCAAATCCCGCTGAAACCCTTCGAGACTCCTCAAAAATCGCCAAGAACGGATCTAGGGTTTGGGAGAGAAGAGGGGGCTGCTAGGGTTTGTAAAACAGAAGAAAAGAGGTGATTTTCGTGATATAACATGTATATATATAGTGGCAAACACGAAACCCGAAACCCGGAACTGGAAATTCAGTCTGACTAGGAATATTCTCTTCGGTATTTTGGCTATAACTTTCTCATACGACCTCGGAATAAGGTGATCTAAGATGTGTTGGAAATCTCTTGAAGAGACCTACAACTTTGGTATTATACACTTTTCCAGATTCTTAATTAATCAGTGTAAATAACATAGAAACTCTCAACTGGTCAAAATTCCCAGATTCTCACTCTTGGCCTTTGTGCATGATTTGTGTATTTTTACTCACATATATACATATATACGTTGAATTGATCTCAAATCAATTCCTAGAATACTCAAACATCATTATATATTATTTATAAATGTATAACATATTTATTATTATTTATTATAAAGTATTCAAATTTTCGGGGTTTTACATTCTTCCCCCCTTAAAAGAATTTTGTCCTCGAAATTCAGAAATCATGCTTAAGCAAATAATAATACTATAAAAGCACATAGATGGTCAAATTCAACCCGCAAACATAAACATCTCAGAATATTTACTCTTGATAAGCATATATGGATATTTATATTTAATAGTCCAGGATAACTATATTCCCACTCAACCCTTAATCGAATGGAACTAGTACGTTGGGCGAAAAAATCCAAACAAGGAACCCCCTATTTATATACCATGTGTTCCAAAAGATTAAGAATTAAGCAAAAATATCCTCATTCTAGCGTTAAATCAAAATATAACCACACAAATAATCGTACACATAAATCAATGCACTTCCTCCATAGGTACCGGAAGTCGCGCGGCATAACATCTTCACGCTCCTGAAAATCATCTTCGATGTCTACACTTAACCATCAAAAATGTAAATACTCCCACTTAACCCCTAATTAAATGGAACAAGTACATCGAGCGAAAAATCCAAACAAGGAACCCCTCATATATATACCATATATTCCAAGTACTTAGGAGATAAGTGTTAATACCCTCATTTTAGTGTTAAGTATAAACATCACCATACAGGTAACCACAAGTCATACAAAAATTTAATTTACTTGATCAAACAATTGTGGGTAGTTGCGATGTATATACTCCTCGCGCTCCCGAGAAACCTCCTCAACTCCTTTCCGATTCCACTGAATTTTCACCAAGGGAAAAATATCTTGTTTCTAAATTTCTTGTCTTCTCTAGCAAGTATACAAACTGGGATTTCGATCGTAGTCAAATCAACCTGAAGCTAAATCTCCGATGCGTTCGACACTCACTGCTGCTCTTATCATGAAGTTGCTTCTTGAACATTAAAATATGAAATATTTTATGTACACTAGACATCGGTGCGGGAAAGTCTAGTCCATATGAAATAGCTCTAATAAGCTCCAAAATCCGAAACGGTCCAATATATCTCAGCTCAAGCTTTCTCCGCCTTCCGAATCGCTGAACGTCTTTCATAAACGATACTTTCAGCATAACTAACTCTTCAAATCTGAAACTCTAAATGTCCTCATTTCTTATCTGCATAGCTCTTTTGCTGACTCTGAGCGGCTAGAATATGTTCTCTGCTCAATGTTACTTTCTCAGTAATCTGTCTCATAAGCTCTGGCCCAAGCATTAAACTATCATCCGGCTCTATCCAACATACATGCGATCTGCAATGCCTCTCGTACGATGCTTCATACGGGTCCACACCAATTATCGCTTGATAACTATTGTTATAAGTGAACTCTATCAGTAGAATATGATTCCTTCCATCTACCTTGAAAGTCAATGACATAAGCCCACAACATGTCCTCCAACATCTGATTTACTCTTTCCGTCTGACCATCCGTCTGTGGGTAAAATACACTACTGTAAGATAAATCTACTGCCAAGTGAATCTTGGAAACTCTTCCAAAAGTGCGGAGTGAATACTGAACCTCGATTCGATACATCGTGTCTGAAACTCCATGAAGTTAACTATCTCCCCAACAAATATCCTCGCATATGCCTCGGCGGTATAAGTAGTCCTCACTGGAATGAAATGTGCTGCCTTTATTAGTCTATCCATTATCACCCAAACAGAATTATTTTCTTTCTTCGACTTCGGCAACCCTACAATAAAGTTCATAAAAATGTCCGCCCACTTCTATTCCGAAATGGGTAAAGACCGAAGTGTTCCTACCGGTCTCTGATGTTCCACCTTCACTTGCTGACAGGAACGACACATAGCTATATACTCTGGAATCTTCCTACGCCTATCACTCCACCAAAAGTGTCTCTTTAAGTCCTTGTACATCTTAGTTGTTCCTGGATATACTGAATCACGAATTCATAGTCCTCAATAAACTCAATCCACCGTTGCTGTCTCTGGTTGAGTTCCTTCTGGAAGAAAAGATACTTCAAACTCTGGTGGTCGATGAACAGCTCAAATTGCACTCTATACAAGTAATGTCTCGTGACTTCAATGCAAATACTACTGCTGTTAACTCCAAATCATGAGTGGTGTAGTTCTGCTCGTGCACTCTAAATATATGCTTCTACCCTTTGAGTCTGCATCAAGACGCCTCCTAAATCAGCCAATTATGCCTCTGTGTAAACATCGTATGTTCTATCGTTGCTCGGAATAGTCAAACTGGCGCTGCAGTCAACTTAGCCTTCAAGGTATCAAGGCTTTCTGGCACACCGTGCTCCAAATGAACTGTACACCCTTCTTCGTAAGCCGTGTTAGAGGCGTAGAAATCTTCGAGAAGTCCTGGATGTACACCCCATACTAACCGGTTACACCCAAGAAGTTTCGAATCTCTATCACCGTCTTTAGCGGTTCCAAATCAAGAATTGCTGTAAACTTAGCCGGATTCACTGCTATGCCCTCTTTGCTGTTGACGTGGCTAACCAATTTGACTTCTGAAAACCAAAACCCGCATTTACTGAACTTGGCATATAACTGCTGCTCCTGAAGAGTCTGCAATGCTACTCGTGTGCTGCCTCCGATCTCGAAAATATGAGAATATCAAACTGGCCCATGAAGGGACGGAAAAACTCGGTTCATCACATTTATGAATACCACGGTGCATTAGTCAACCCAAATGACCTGACTAGAAACTCTAAAGATTCATATAAAATTAGGAATACGGCTTTGGGAAAATCCATCTCCCAAATCCGCAACTACGATAACCAAAACGAAGATCAAACTTCGAGAAATACTACATTCTCTGCAACTGGTTGAACAAGTCATCAATCCTAGGTAATGAGTACCTATTCCGGATAGTGACCTTGTTCAGCTCTCTATGATCAATACACAATCTCATATTACCGTCCTTCTTCTTCACGAAGAGGACCGGTGCGCCCCACGGAGAAATAACTCCTACAAATAAAACCCTGAGCTAACAACTCGTCCAATTGGGTATGAAGCTCTCTCATCTTAGCTGGTGCCATACGATAGGGTGCGCGGGATATCGGGGCTATGCCCAACTGTAACTCAATACAAAACTCAACCTCTCACACAGGAGGTAACTCAGGTATGTCCTGAAAGACATCCTGATACTCTGAGACAACTCTAGTCTCCAATAAATTAATACTCAGATCCCGTCGCATTGCCTCCTCGATGTACGCCAGAAACAACTCCGCAAAACGGTTGCCCTTAGAGGTCGCTACTATCATCTCGGGCCCATCAGACGCTCGCAAATTGACTGTCTTCACAAAGTAGTCAATACTAGCCTGGTAGGAGGATAACCAAACCTTACCAAGGATAACATCGAACCCGAACATATACAACGCTATCAAATCAACAACAAACTCTGACTCATCTAATCTGGTGACATATCTCCTATAGGTAGAGTGGACACCTCCCCTAGAGGAGTAGATACTGATAACGGAATATCTAAAGAATATGCTACAAGCTGAAGCCTACCCACGAAGGTATGAAAGATAACCAAACTTTCTAAATTAAATTAGATCCGAGCTGAAAAAGAAATAATGAAGAAAGATCCACCCGTACCCTAATCACGCGGTATTGCTGAATAAACTCTGCTGGCGATGCAACATATATGGGACCATTTGTCCTTCAAGAATCTCCTGGATAATGTAAATCTGTCATGCTGGTCCCTAAATCCTCGGAGTAACAAGTAGTGCCTCTATTTCCCCGCTGTTGATCGAAATTGCGACTCTGATACCGTCGACTGTGACCTCTATCATGCTGGCTTCCTGCTAATGTACTACGACAAGTCTTCCGTTCTTGTTTGATCTTGTTGTGATTGTAACATGTACTTCGTACTTTGAGCTACTTCGGCGCTCTCGAATCACATCATGCTTCTTTCTTATATTGTACTTGTTGCTGGGTTTTTTTTTCGCTGCTAGGATTCTCTAGATTCCGTAATAGTTCTTTTGCCATTGTCATTATTACTATTCTGGTTTTGATTTCTTCCTTCACTATGGGTATATCTCCCTGCTTCACTTAGACTAGCTTTAACTTCTTCTTGAAGTAGTGACAAAAAATTCTCCCAAATTGGTGATAATCGCTACCATGTCAAAAATATGGATGTTGTTGCGATTCTCCAGTGATGTCCTCAATGCTGAAATCATCTAACTTCTGCTTGGTCTTAAGTCGACGTTCAATAAATCTTCATATACTCTTTTCTTTATGGGTGACAACTGAAATTGGTGTGCCTAGAAACTCTGGTGCTCTCATAGTCTGATATATTTTTATTTTCTTCAGAGCTAACTTCCTGCTCTGCGGCCCTATAAATAGTTGATTATGATGGTGGTGCCTTCATAAGTATTACTTCCTTGCTTTCCTGACGGGTACAACTGGTGATGGAACCCTGAAAGTGGTACTACTTACGGAAACGGATACCCTTATTGCTCCTCAAGTGTTATAAGATCTTGCTGCTAACGGTGTCATGAAGTCGATCAAGTACTGTGGAGCCTGCTGCGGCTCGGCTCTGTATGCCCAGCTCTCCAGGTTCGAGTTTTACCTCGACCACATCCTCGTTTCGATATTTATAATATCAAAAGGAGAACTTAAGTATCACAGTAAATGAGATAGCAAATATACATATATATATATATATATAACGTACCACAATACGAATTCATAACATATAGTATTCACGCAGATACCTTCAATCAACATAAAATAGTTGTCATAAAAAAAATTCTCAAATTTTGAGATATACGCATATATCATCCTCACTCGTACTAGAAAATTCTTATCGGACTCTATACATGAATCCTAAGAAACTCTATCCTGGCTCCACGACTCGACACAGGATGATCCTAAGGATACTGGAACTAGAGCTCTGATACCAACTGTGACGCCGCTGGGTTCACACAAGGCTGCAGTCCAAGGTAAAGCCAAGAATGACAAACCTGCCATGCATCACACCGTGCAATAACATGTTTTACCATCACAATTAACATCTATCTAGTAGAGTCAACAACTGGTGTAGGTACAAAACAGGTAAAAGATAATACAAGGAATACTGATGAAATGATAATAGTCACATAAATATCTCATCATCCAACGTACAGAAATACATAGTCAAGATCTGAGTAGATAAACTAGAATACTCAAATACAAATATCTGGCAAAAAAGGAAATAAGGCACACAGCCTTTACAACTTCTAGAACAAGACTCTCAAAAGTCTAAACAAAAATCTACTGTGGAACTCCAGAAGAAAATATATAACTAAATAGACAGCGGAGGCTAAAATGCATCCCCATCAACCTGCGACTCTCCGGCTCCTGGCTCGTTACCTGAAAGGGGGAGGGACAACGAGCGTCAAAGCGCTAGCGAGTAACATCACAACCAACCCCAGGGGAACAGGGCTCGTTGTATTAGAAAAATACAGTTAATATATAATAGATCAAAAACCATTAATCTTACTAAAGAGGGTTTTAGTATTTAGAAATTTACAACACGGGCATAGGTACGTAGAGCGAAATAATCCAAACAAGGAAACCCTCATGTATATACCTTGTATCTCAAATTGCAAATCTCTAAACACCAAATCCGAGATTATAGTACAGTAACAATAATAAAAGAAATACGACAAAACACCAGAGCATAAATACAGTGCTGTGAAATAGCCAACATGAGTATCATGTTATTACTTACATGAATATCATATCAAAATCTACATAAGTGTCATGTAAAACTCACATGCGTGACATGTCAGAAAACGATTAAGTGTCTAAAACATAGACTATATAAATTAAACGTCCAACCCATAGACTGCGTGAAGTAAACGTCCAACTTATAAACTGAATATAGCCGTTGTCCAACGCATGGACCGGATGTGACCATTGTCCAACGTATGGACCGGATGGTAATGCATATCCAGCACGAGGATTAAATAGCAATGCATGTCCAACACGAGGACTAAGTGGGAAGGGTGTCCAACACGAGGACTAAAAGGTAATGCTTGTCCCACACGAGGACTGAGAAATGGTAAAAATATCGCTGAGATACATAGTGAAATCTACCTATATCAATTCACAATCAAATCAGTGTGTATATCCACATTTGATACCCTCAGGTCATCTATCATGCATGGATACATAATAAGACTAAAAACCAGAGTCAGATGATCCAGGCAAACCCAATCTGGGTTTTCTGTCAGCTGTTAAACCTGTAAACACAAAAATTTATTTGATATTAAAATACTAATATTTTTAATAATTATATAACCATATACGAAGAAAACATTGGTGAACTTTATTACCCAAAACAGTGGTAGACTTTTTATGAACTGAAACACAAGATTTTCGCATCATATGCAATAAAGAACATATTTTTATACTCACATATACGTTTTAGGCTCAACAAATCCCATTAAAACTGATTAGAAAACTTTTAAGAACATAGGAGAGGACTGGGTGAGATGTTACTCGCCTGAGGGGTATTGTAGAACTCCTGATCACGCGTGAGCATGCTCCTCCTTCGATAGAATCGCTCCAAATCCCGCTGAAACCCTTCGAGACTCCTCAGAACTCCCAAAAACAAGTGAGAATGATCCTCCTTCGCTGAACACCGATGGATCTCGCGTCGACTCCTCCAAAATCCTCCAAGAACGGATCTAGGGTTTGGGAGTGAAGAGGGGGTCTGCTAGGGTTTGTAAAACAGAAGAAAAGAGGTGATTTTCGTGATATAACATGTATATATATAGCAGCAAACCCGAAACGCGAAACCCGAAACTGAAAATTCAGTCTGACTAGGAATATTCTCTTTGGTATTTTGGCTATAACTTTCTCATACGACCTCGGAATAAGGTGATCTAAGATTTGTTGGAAAGCTCTTGAAGAGACCTACAACCTTGATATTATACACTTTTCCAGATTCTTAATTAATCAGTATGAAAATAATAGAAACTCTCAACTGGTCAAAATTGCCAGATTCTCACTCTTGGCCTTTGTGCATGATTTGTGTATTTTTACTCACATATATACATATATACGTTGAATTGATCTCAAATCAATTCCTAGCATACTCAAACATCATAATATATTATTTATAAATGTATAACATATTTATTATTATTTATTATAAAGTATTCAAATTTTCGGGGTTTTACAAGAACTTAAATACCATGTCATATCAAAACTCACATAAGTGTCATGTTCAGCCTATGTAAGTGTAAGTGTCATACTCAAGGTTTAAACAGGTGTCCAACACATGGACTAAGACTAGGTGTAGTGGATGCCCAACACATGGACTGCATATATAAATTATCCAACACATGGACTGAATGATGAATGTCCAACACATGAACTGAATATAGTCCAACACATGGACTGAATATGATGAATGTCCGACACATGGACTGCACATAATAATTGCCCAACACATGAACTGAATGAAATGTGTAGAATATCGATGAGATATATGAAAAGGATGCATATACACTAATTTCACACGTGTCTCGGTGTGCAAATCTAAACTCATATTATCACGCCCCACTTCCCAAAATACCCGGGAATTAGAACGTGAACAAGCACGCGACGTATTAAACTGAGATAAGATAAGTGCTAGACCTCGTCTTCTCAATCTAATACGCTAAGCGTCAAGAAATACAAACGAAGGCACAGGTCCCCGATCACAGTAGCGAGAATATAATAAACAACTCAGAACAGAAAATATACATATCACAACTGAATGTCATCCCAGGCATAATATTCGGGTCAACATGCCCTTATACAAGACTATTTGAAAAAAATGCTAGGAAATGTAAAATACATCGATCAACAGAATGGAAGGTGCTACAAAAGTAAATGGAGGACCAATAACTAAGCTTCTTCTTCTTCTGCTCCGTCTGCAGGGCACTCCTGCTGAGAATATCCTGGCTCTGGCGTATCTCCAAGATGGACCTGTTCTTTCTCTAAGTCTGATGTACACCAGAGAAAACAGGTGTACGTCAGGGTGCATAGCACACGGCAAGACCTCACAAAAGAAAAGAACGAACGAAAACCCAAGCGGAAAATGATACGATAACCGAAATGACAAAAGAACGTGCAACTGGTAATCCAACAAAATCAATCAAGTAACAAGTCGATCATGCAACTAGCGATCAGAACAATCATCCAACTAACAAGGTCATACAACTAGATGGAATTAATACTTAAAAATCTACAACAAGAGACATAGTACGTCGAGCGAAATAATCCAAACAAGGAAACCCTCATGTATATACCATATGTCTCAAATTATAGATAATTAAATATTAATCCCGGTCTATGTATGAAAAGAAACACAACTGGCCTACATCTCCCAAGAAATCATACCTAGCTAAGAAACGAGGTCATGTAACTAGTCATTCTATAGCAGGTCACTGGTCACATCTCACACAAAGTCAATGCTCCTGTCATCGGATACTGACTGTTCACAAATCCCCTACGTGCATCCAATCCCACTACACATGCGGCCTAGAGGACTACACGTAAACCGTTTTCTGCCTGGTCCGAACTTCAAACAGAACCTGGGTGACAAAACGATTTCACTGACTAAAGTGATGTACACACTTCACTTTAGCCCTACAAACCAACCCCGGTGGCGACACCAACCACGGGAGCGAGCTTGGAAGATACATCAACAATCTTATCCGATCACATGAACATTAACTTCCCCATCCCAACTCTCTTATTTTTCTAAGTTATCATACACACAGGTTTCTAAGTCTTAAACAGGACAGACCAGACCACACTAGTCATGAATTTCTAACGGTTCTCATGCATAACAAAGAGTAATAAATACAGTTATTCATATACAACAATATCATAGCATATCACATAATTAAAATTAAGAAACATAAATCATGAATAATTCATAATAATCCCTTTTCTAAAATAAATCTTTTAAAAATATTTATAATTGTTCTAAAATAATTTCTTTTATAAAACTTTCTTAAATTATTGAAATTATTCTAAATTGATACTTATTCCAAAATAAATTCTTTTAAATTATTTATAATTATTCTAAAATAATTATTTTGTCAAATAAATTCTATTAATTTATTATAATTATTTTTAAATGATTTTTCACCAAAATAGTAATTATCTTAAATTGATTATTTTGTCATTAAATTCTTTAAAATTATAAATTAATCTAAAATAATTTTATTTTAATTTATCTTTGCAGTATCTATTATCATAATATTATTTTTAATATCATTCGTCAAATAAATCCGTGCAGGTCATCACAGTATATGTATTATAATGTGAATGGTCATACGTTATGGTCCACAGTCCATTTCGTTCACAACAGTTCTATACGTTATAGTTCTCAGTCCAATATGTTCACGACGGTTCTATATTTGTAAACGAGTAATTATTCGGGTAACGAGTTTGTATGCATAATTAATCTGTAATCATTCTAAAATTATACTGAGAAAGAATAGGGATCTTGCCTTGGGTTTTGTCTATCGAATCGACGCTGATGGTGCGGTTGGAATCTAACGCGGGTCTGAAGAGTGTCGATCGGGGGACTCCGGCGAGGGGTTGTCCGGCCCTACCGGGCCGCGTACGCTCTGACGCTGGGTAGCGGTTCCCGTCGACAGGCATCGAGCGCGCCACACGCTAGGGCACGACGCTTGTGCCGTTGGTTGGAGACGGAGACGAGCGCCTGAGTGTGTGAGGTGCTTGGCCGACGCCTGCCACGGCTCTCTTCCGCGGGTATGAAGACTATGGGATGTGCAGGCGCACGCTCTGGCTGGTCGGGACGGCCAGTCAGGAGGAGCTCGGGTCCGGTGATGGAGCAGGCTGCAGCTGTCGCCGCTGCAGAGCTCGGCGGATTTAGTACGTGTCGTAGAGCAGCGGCTCAGATCCAGCGCGGCTCGGAGCGCTTGCAGCATCCTGGCACGAGGTGGCGCTCGTGTGTGGGCTCCGTCGGTAGTTTGGCCTTGACTCGCTTGGGCTCGGTCGCCGGCGGGGGGGTTCTTCGGGGCTGTCGGAGTTCGGACTGGTCAGACGGAGCTCGTGGAGACCTGGCGGGCTGCGCGTCGCTCAGGGCTGGCGGTCGAGTGGCGATGCAGAGCGTCGCCAGCGCGCTGGGGCTGCGGCGGCGAGGTCAAGAGAGAATGACGAGGGTGAGCGTCGGAGAGAGGAGCGCGCGCGCCTGGACGGCGATGGAGGCGCAGGTCGCGATGAGAGCGGTGGGCGGAGCTCGAGCTCGAACTCGAGAGACGAGAGAGAGAGAGAGAGAGAGCGAGGAGAGAGCGAGACGAGAGAGAAGAGGCGAGAGGGGACTGGACTGAGCGTCTTTGCGAAATGGATTGAAGAGATAGCTCAGAGCATGAGCACGATGGAGAGCAGAGGCTGATGAGAGTAGATGAGGAGAGAAAAGCTAAGAGGAGAGGGTCGAGCATGACAGAAAGAGAGCAGGCCAGAGTTTAAATAAAAAAATTTAATATAAAAAATTTAGATACTGATTGATAAGTTGCTTGATAAGTCTATTTACTGTGCGCCGTGGGCGCCGAGCCGTTCTTCTTAGAAAAAATTAAGGAGCGACCGAGAACTGTGCGACGAGGCGATGCGTTTTCGGGGGGCGGACTTGACGGCGAAGCCAAAATGGTTGCGCCATAGTTTCAAATTGCGTTCAGCGTATTTCAAACGAATATATTAATAAAAGTTAGGGTATTAAAAAATTAAACTAATTACATAATAATTATCTACAAATAAAAACGTACATGTTGTGCTAATACAACAGTTGATACGAAATAGTCGAAATATACCCATATTGTATAATTAAACGAGAATAAATAATAATAAAAATATATTTACTTATATTTAAAATCAAATAATTATGTGACAATTATCTACACGATAAAACATACTAGTTATGCTAATACGACAGCTGATACGTAATAATTAAAATAATATAATAATTTACACAAATAATACGTAATTAATAATTCAACATAATACAAGAATTAATACGTAATAGTAATAATAATACGACGTATTATTTAAAATAATACGTAATAGTATCAGTAACACAACGGATAAATCCTAGAAATTTTTATTGCACTAAATTTATTTATAAATATCAAAACCATTTAAATAAGTATATAATCAGATTTTTAAATCATAAAAAATTCTAGAAAATCAAGAAAAATACAGATACTCTTTTAAAAATAATAATTAAATATTTTAAAATACCAAAAATTTATTTTAACTAGTATCAAAATTTTACGGTCATTACATTCTACCCCCCTTAAAACAAATTCCGTCCTCGGAATTTAAAATACGTGTGACGCACAAAGAACCCAAAGACAGGAATATGGAAATGAGGTCATAGCATGTTATGACAAATGTGTGAGCAATATTGAATAAGGAAATGGATGTGTATATTATAAGTTTTACAAGACACAACAGAGAATAATTCATGAGAATCAAAAGTGAATAGTCAATGCAAATATATAAAGCAAATCAAGGTCATAAGAAACTCTGATATGTAGTATAAATAATAAGAATGATGTAAGTATAACATATAGAGAGTGAACACATAATTGAAAGAGATTGCTCAACATGTATATTGTAAATAAATAATTAATACGTATCAAATTATAATATAACACAACATCTACACATAAGCAAAAATATAAATATAAGTCAACATAGATTAATAGCAAAGAAGTCAACAGCAAATATACAATTAAAAAATACAATATCAACACGATATTATTGATATAGTATCCTAAGATGACACATCACAATGTTAAAACATAATCAATAACACATAATTAACAAATATATAGTATAAAATATGATATGAAATATAAATACATAATTTAAATAATTGTCAATCACTAGAATATATGATAAAACATATCAACTCAACAATATAAATAATAAAGAAGATAAAAGATAAAAAACTCAGCAAAATATAAATCAATCATCCGTAAGCAGATGATAAATATGATAAAACACAAAACACATATATACAATACAAATAACAGATGAATCATATGCAAGCAAAAGCAAAAAGAAACACTTAAAGATTATATAAGCAAAACAAAGTAGCAAAGAATCAAACGTTTATATATAGTTTAGATAAACATAATGTACAACATAAGAGACATAAAATATATCAAATTACAATAGAAATGTCATACAATCAGTTAGTAGAATAAACATTCAAGATATATAAAAAGTATAGTTACAACAAAACACGTGAATGCAATCAGCAAATCGCATTCAACCAAATAAAACGTATAACTCACAAGTATCGAAATTAAGAAATTACAATTATGTTAAAAAGTTTAAAGATAATATTATAGCAACACATGTCTAAAGCAGTTAGAAACATAAACGCACGTAAGGAAGCATAGATATAATAATCAAATATAGTAAACAGTAAAGATAGAACATGATAATAATAACAGCGAAAGTACAAAATAGAGATATACAAATAAATAAATATCAATATTCAAAGAGTCATAAACAAATGTATCATGTAATATTACTAGAAAGTACAAGATATAAGGCAAAAATGCATAATAAATCAGGCAAAAGGACAATAAATATTATAATAAGGTATACACAACACACATAATCACAATTGGAAATAGTATTAAGTAAAAGAAATAAACATAGATAAAAACACATCAATACATATAGACAAACAAACAAAGGCAAATCATAATAATAATCAATAGCATAATAAAATGATACATAATAATTATTAGCATACAACAATTATATAACATAAAGTAAATAATACGAAATCATAGACAGGTTCAAAGAAACACAAATAAAATTAAAACATAAAGACAAAAGATATCAAACAAAAAGATAAACAAGATTCAGAACCATATGATGTGTATAGCAAATATAATCATCATGTATAATAAGCATTAAAATGAAAACATAAGCATATAAAAGTTTAAATACTCATAGTTTAATAATGGTAACAAGATAAACTATGATGGAAATAGTCACAAAATGTTATATGATAAAATAGACATAATAACAATAAGTAATACTAAATAAACATATTATATACAACATAATAAGAATGACTTAATTATATATGTATCCGACAAACAATATAATAATCAAAATATTAATAATATTCATATGGTGAATAATAAATATAAAAAAGATACAACATTAATAATCATTACGGTATAATATCAATTCAGATGTAGCAATATATGGCATAGTAATCAAAATCACATAAATACAATCAATATAAGTATTCATAAATAAAGATGTATAATACATAAAACATGAATTATGAAAAATAAAATAGATTTATAAACAAATAAAAACATAAGAAGAGCATAAATTCGTATAATAAAAACACTGATATATTGTAGATAAACATATCATGAATGATTGATGGACATGTGAACATAAACACTGATAATACATGAAACAGAACAAGATTAAACACATTAATTTGTTACTAGAAATAATGATTGAATAGAAAAATAACTAACTAATATAATACACTTCAATAATACACATTAATCGCATATATACTGCAACTATTATACATATGATAAAATAAATACAATATGCATGTAATTCCGAGTGAAATTTAAAATTTTGATTATACTATAGTAACATATTAAGATAAATGATATTTGATGCTAACTGAGATGAGATAACAATAGTAATATGAAAATATTGACCGCCAAAAAACAATAAAATGTAAATATTAAAAAAAAACATTGACATGTACAAAATACTATGAAACTGTGAATAGTTATAGTAACTGTCATGCAAAATAAGTAAATATTACTAACAATGAACAAAACATGATTGACGTATGACATACTATATATTGCTTTTTACATGAAAATATACAATATAATGATAGAATATATGACTAAATGAATATTATAACAAACACACATATGAATACATATCATGTAATTAACCAATGCTAATATAAACTAATATCATATGTCAACTAGAATATTCACCATCTACAAGTACATCATATTAATATATTAAATGATGCAATTCATAAATAATATTTTACTAAACTGAAATAGCTAATATACTAATAAAATGACTAATAGCAATTCATAAATAATATTTTACTAAACTGAAATAGCTAATATACTAATAAAATGACTAATAGTGTGAATAATATATAAAATAAAATACTACAATAATATAGTGTGAATAATATATAAAATAAAATACTACAATAATATGTGGCATTATCAGCACGAGGAAAGAGAAGTCATAGGAAGAGAGGGTAGTCACGAAGCGACGGGACAAGAATCGCGGGAAACTCCGGACTCAAAGAGTGATAAGATAGGGACGAAACGAAATTTATCAAGAAAATAGAATAAAGGCTCAAGAATAGTCTCACGGATGAAATATGATATGCATCTAAATTATTCATTATATTCTCACTGGTAGGAAATCAGGATCGCGACCAGGACTGTGACTCGGGACCGTGACCTGCGTGGGCCACCACTAAAACCTGTCACGCCCCGCTTCCCAAAATATCCGGGAATCGGAACGTGAACAAGCTCGCGACGTATTAAACTGAGATGAGATAAGTGCTAGACCTCGTCTTCTCAATCTAATATGCTAAGCGTCAAGAAATACAAACGAAGGCACAGGTCCCCGATCACAGTAGCGTGAATATAATAAACAACTCAGAACAGAAAATATACATATCATAACTGAATGTCATCCTAGGAATAATATTCGGGTCAATATGCCCTTATACAAGACTATCTGAAAGAAATGCTAGGAAATATAAAATACATCGATCAATAGAATGGAAGGTGCCACAAAAGTAAATGGAGGACCAATAACTAAGCTTCTTCTCCTTCTGCTCCGTCTGCAGGGCACTCCTGCTGAGAATATCCGGGCTCTGGCGTATCTCCAAGTTGGACCTGTTCTTCCTCTAAGTCTGACGTACACCAGAGAAAATAGGTGTACGTCAGGGTGCATGGCACACGGCAAGACCCCACAAAAGAAAAGAACGAATGAAAACCTAAGCGGAAAATGATACGATAACCGAAACGATAAAAGAACGTGCAACTGGTAATCCAACAAAATCAATCAAGTAACAAGTCGATCATGCAACTAGCGATCAGAACAATCATCCAACTAACAAGGTCATACAACTAGATGAAATTAATACTTAAAAATCTACAACAAGAGACGTAGTACGTCGAGCGAAATAATCCAAACAAGGAAACCCTCATGTATATACCATATGTCTCAAATTATAGATAATTAAATATTAATCCCGGTCTATGTATGAAAAGAAACACAACTGGCCTACATCTCCCAAGAAATCATACCTAGCCAATAAACGAGGTCATATCTAGCCATTCTATAGCAGGTCACTGGTCACATCTCACACAGAGTCAACGCTCCTGTCATCGGATACTGACTGTTCACAAATCCCATGCGTGCATCCAATCCCGCTACACATGTGGCCTAGAGGACTACACGTAAACCGTTTTCTGCCTGGTCTGAACTTCAAACAGAACCCGGGTGACGAAACAATTTCACTGACTAAAGTGATGTACACACTTTACTTTAGCCCTACAAACCAACCCCGATGGCGACACCAACCACGGGAGCGAGCCTGGAAGATACATCAATAATCTTATCCGATCACATGAACATTAACTTCCCCATCCCAACTCTCTTATTTTTCTAAGTTATCATACACACAGGTTTTTAAGTCTTAAACATGACACACCAGGCCACACTAATCATGAATTTCTAACGGTTCTCAAGCATAACAAAGAGTAATAAATGCAACTAATCATATACAATAATATCATAGCATATCACATAATTAAAATTAAGAAACATAAATCATGAATAATTCATAATAATCCTTTTTCTAAAATAAATCTTTTAAAAATATTTATAATTGTTCTAAAATAATTTCTTTTATAAAACTTTCTTAAATTATTGAAATTATTCTAAATTGATACTTATTCCAAAATAAATTCTTTTAAATTATTTATAATTATTCTAAAATAATTGTTTTGTCAAATAAATTCTATTAATTTATTATAATTATTTTAAAATGATTTTTCACCAAAATAGTAATTATCTTAAATTGATTATTTTGTCATTAAATTCTTAAAATTATAAATTAATCTAAAATAATTTTATTTTATTTTATCTTTGCACTATCTATTATCACAATATTATTTTTAATATCATTCGTCAAATAAATCCGTGCAGGTCATCACAGTATATGTATTATAACGTGAATGGTCATACGTTATGGTCCACAGTCCATTTCGTTCACAACAGTTCTTTACGTTATAGTTCTCAGTCCAATATGTTCACGACGGTTCTATATTTGTAATGAGTAATTATTCGGGTAACGAGTTCGTATGCATAATTAATCTGTAATCATTCTAAAATTATACTGAGCAAGAATAGGGATCTTGCCTTGGGTTTTGTCGATCGAATCGACGCTGACGGTGCGGTTCGAATCTGACGCAGGTCTGAAGAGTGTCGTCCGTGGGAATCCGGCGAGGGTTGTCCGGCTACGGGCAGTTGGTCGGCGGCTCGACAGCGACGACACGACCGCTGTCGTGGTTTGGAGAGGAGAGGCCGGAGGTGTGAGGTGCTGGCCGGTGCGAGATGAAGGCCTGGGGTGAGGCGGCGCTCTAAGTGCTGTCAGAGCAGGTAGGAGGAGCTTGGGTGGTCGATGGGAGGCCGCAGGCAGGCGGGTGAGCTGCGGAGCACGCTCAGCGACGGGCGCTGGCAAGATCTGGATGAGGTGGTCGTGGTTTGTGGGGCTGTCGGAGTTTTGCTGCGCTCGAGGCGGTTTCGGCGCGGGGTTCTTTGCGGCTGTCGGAGTTAACGGGCGACGGAGCTCGGTGGAGAACTGTCTACGGTCGGAGAGGCCTGGCGGGCTGTCGAGTGGTATGAGAGGCGGAGCAGCGCTGGGGCTGCGATGGCGAGGTCGGAGAGATGAGCAGAGGGCGAGGTTGGAGAGAGGAGCAGCGGCCTGACGGCGATGGAGGCGAGTCGCGAATGAGAGCGTCGGGGCGGAGCTGGAGCTCCGAACGAGAGAGAGAGAGAGAAGAGAGAGAGAGAGAGAGAGAGAAGAGAGAGAGAGAAGAGAGAGAGAGGAGAGAGGACTGGACCTGAGGTTTGGGAAATGGAGGAGAGAGAGAAGAAGAGAGCTGATGGGAGAGGATAAGAGAGAAAAGGAAGAGAGAGGGTGAGCACGAGAAAAGAGAGAGGCAGTGGTTTAAATAAAAAATTTAATAATAAAAAATTTAGGATATGATTGATAAGCTGCTTAGTCTAAGTTTACGGTGCCCGTGGGCAACCGTTTTCTTAGAAAAAATTAAGGAGGGAGAGAACGTGACGAGGGGGATGGTTGTTGGGGGTTTGACGGGAAGCAAAATTTTGGATTATTTTCAAATGGGTTCAAGTATGTAAAGGAAAATAATTAAATAAATAGTTATGGGTATTAAAAAAATTAAACCAATTATGGAATAATTAGCTACAAATAAAAACGTACATGTTGTGCTAATAAAACAGTTGATACGAAATAGTCAAAATATACACATATTGTATAATTAAACGAGAATAAATAATAATAAAAATATATTTACTTATATTTAAAATCAAATAATTATGTGATAATTATCTACATGATAAACGTACCAGTTATGCTAATACGACAGCTGATACATAATAATTAAAATAATACAATAATTTACACAAATAATACGTAATTAATAATTCAACATAATACAAGAATTAATATGTAATAGTAATAATAATACGACGTATTATTTAAAATAATACGTAATAGTATCAGTAACACAACGGATAAATCCCCAAAATTTTTATTGCACTAAATTTATTTATAAATATCAAAACCATTTAAATAAGTATATAATCAGATTTTTAAATCATATAAAATTCTAGAAAATTAAGAAAAATACAGATACTCTTTTAAAAATAATAATTAAATATTTTAAAATACCAAAAATTTATTTTAACTAGTATCAAAATTTTACGGTCATTACACATATCTGCAAGCCATCTCACATATGAAGATACATAATAAAAAATAATTTCTAATGCTAAATATTCGAGGTGACTCCTCGTTCACATTAAAGCACACAACAAAAGTAAACATGCACAAACTGTGCCGGCGATCAACCAAAACAGGTAGAAACCCTTCACAGATTTTTGTCTGCTTCGAAACAAATCTAGAAGTGACATTATTATTTTCCAAGCATAATATTACTAATATCAACATATATAAAACAACATGAAACGAAATATTAGCATGTAAATATATCGTCAAAACCCTAAACATTTATATACACATGTTTAAACGTTTTAAAAGCAAAAACTTATGATTTAATTCATGATTAATAAATTTCAGATCTAAAATTTGTTAAGGTTACTATTGTAATCCATTAGAAAATTATGATAATGTATTCTCACTTCATAAGTTATAAAGATCTATCTTTTGTACACTAAAAATACATTTTAGGCTCGAAAAATCCGAATAAAACTTAATAAAATGTACAAAATAAAAGGGTGAAGAGTTGGGTGAGATGTTACTCATCTCATATGCTGAAAAACTCCTACCACGTGAAAGAGAACCAATCCCTTTTGCTGCACTGCACAAAACCCGCTGAAAAATCCTCTGAAATCCCTCAAAATCGCCAAAGAAAAGAACTAGGGTTTGAGAGAGGGAAAAAGAGGCTGTTAGGGTTGGGAATACAGGAGAAAAGAGGTGTTTTTCATGTTTAAACATGTGTATATATGACAGCAAACCCGAAAAACTACAGCCCAAAACCCGAAACCCGAACCTGGAAAACCCAGTCTGACTAGAAACATACTCTTTGATATTTTGGATGTAACTTTCGCATACGACCTCGGAATGAGGTGATTAAAGATTTGTTGGAAAGATACTGAAGATATATACAACTTTAGTCTTTTAAGTTTTTCCATATTCACAACGTATCAGTATATAAAATATAAAATTTCTCCACTAGTCATAAATTTCCAGATTTATACATCGAGCATGATTTGTGCATTTGCTCTTATATATATATACATATATACATTGAATTGATCTCAAATCAATTCTTAGTATACTCAAACATCATAATATGTTATTTATAAATATATAAAATATTTATTATTATTTATCATAAAATATTCAAAATTTTGGGGTTTTACACCCTCATCCCAGAGAAGTTTTAACTCATCAATTAACGGCCCCATAAACGCATCTATGTCATTACCGGGTGAGTGTTTGCCTGGTATCAGCAATGAAATGATCATATACGATTGCTTCATACAAAGTCTAGGTGGCAAATTATAAGGTATTAACACAATTGGCCAAGTAGACCATCTTGAACTCATAATGCCAAACGAGATGAATCCGCCACTAGATAGATCAAGTCTAACATTCCTGTACTTTATGGAAAACCAGGAAAAAGATTGATCCACATGCTCCCATGCATCTGCATCTGCTAGATGCCTGAGTTTACCATCAACTACGTGTCCTTCCTTATGCCATCACATGTTTTTAGCTGTGTCTTTTGCCATATACAACCTTTGTAACCTTGGCACCAAGGGAAAATGTTGGAGCACCTTCGCTGGAATTTTCTTCTGCTGCTTAATTGACTCATCTATCTTTCATGTTGAAGTGCGTGTATTCTTTCTCCAACGACACTCCACACTTTGGACATTCCTCAAGCTTCTCATTATCCTTATAATACATGATACAATCATTAGGACACGAATTGATTTTATTATAATCTAAACCGAGAGCGCCAACAATTTTATTTGTATCATAACACTTTTCTGGTATGTCATTCTCTCCATCCGGAATTACCTTGCGTAGTAAATTAAGAAGCATGTGAAAATATTTATCTGCCAATCTGCTAAGGGTCTTTATAAGCTTCAATTGAAGAATAAACGACAATAAAATCTTCCAATAACTTTATTAAACTTTTAAAGGCATCGGTATCACGCATATCTTCAGCATTTTCGACACCTTCTGCATCTTCGGGAACTTCGAGAACCTCCAGAACTTCTGCAACTTCTGTAACTACCGCAAATATCATTGAACATTGCATGGGTATCGTCTATTCTTAGGTTTATATTACCATCGGCTGGTACAATATCTTCGTCTTCTCTGTGAAATCTCCAATATTTGTATTTTTTTATCAAATCCTCATCTTTCTAAATGTTTTCGTATAGTAACTCTATCCACAAAACCCCTATTTCTGCAAATGCTACATGGATAAAACAACAAATCATTCTCTAATTTCCTCGGATTCGCATACGCATACTCAAGGAATGCTTCCCATCCTTCACGATATTGAGTGTCACTTCCCGCTCTTCTTTTCATAATAGGAATATCAATCCACGACTTGTTAGGAACTTCTCTCATCTGTATATTAAGTATAATTATTAATTATCTTAATATCTCATAAAGTATTTTGATAATTGTCATTGTTTTATATCAATCCACGCATACTACAGTTGATTTATGTGAATACTAAGTAGGTAAAATTTCTCTTTTATAATTGTCATTGATGTACTAAATTGGGCTAAACACTATCTATATAATAATCTTCATTGTCTACATTTCAACAAACAATAGGTTAGGCAAAAACTTTCTTGGCTATCATAGGAAGGCTTCTATCCTATTAAAAATATAGTAGTGCTTACATCTAATTTTGAATACTTCTTTGCACATTTTTATTTCTAGAAATTTTCAGCAGCACCTACCCGTTGTTCTCTGAGTACACTATGCGGATGTTATTTTGCGTATCGGTAATAGACCAAAATCGGTAAATAATAGACCGAAATGCATAACAACATATGCTTATTGTACACAGAGAACAACGAGTACGTGCAACCAAAATTTTCTAGAAACAAAAATGCACAAAGTATACAAAGTTAGATGTGCGCACTACTATATTCCTAACCCGTCCGAGCTGGACAAATCCAATAGTTACGTACCAATTCTTTCTAATTATAATATAAGGTAAACAATCATTTTCGGTATAGAATTAAATTCCATACCAAAATTTGAGTCGTCTATTTTATATTATAACTCCAAAAAAATTGGTAGTAATTATTAGACGGGGATCTATGCCTATTGTTAACTAATTTTTTATTCACCTATAATGGATATATAATATATTTTTGTGTTATATATCACACTAATATAATTAGCATTATGGTAGCATTTAAGTTCAGTTTTAGTAGGGCATGAATAGTATTGGTTATTGTTGGATTATTACGATATTAAGGTTAGGATTAGGGTAATATTATATTTTTATGAAATTAGAGTTAAAATTAGGTCATTTAGGTTTAGGATAACTACATTTACATCATTATGAATAATCAATAACATTAATTACATAATAATTTTATAATAATAAAGAACTAAAAACTAGAAATAAGTGAAGACTAAAAACCTTTCAAGGAGGTGGAGGATGTCGGCGATGGTTGCAGTTGAGGATGAAGATGTTCGAATAATGAATCTGCAATTTAGTACAATCAAAATCCAAAAAATTAATTAGTTAGGTAAATAATAAAAATTATCTTAAAAATGTAAAATTAAAAAACACAAAAAAATTATTGTAGGT
>NC_033797.1:83406990-83412582 GCF_001876935.1 Asparagus officinalis | reverse complement strand
GGCTGATAATGAGAGAAATGGGCGGAGGATAGGGTTTGGTTTGAGATAATGCTTGGGATATTTCTATTTTAACCCATCAAAGCTTTAATATTTTCAAATTAGTCCCCTAAATCATAGAAATTGCTATTGCAACCCTCAAATCTAACTATTATTACAAATAATCCTAACTTTACATCCTTGAGTTCAAAATAAATGATTGGATTATTTCAATATTAGTCCCTCAAATCTTCAATATTTCCAAATTAGTCTCTCAAATCTTCAATATTTCAAAATTACTCACTCAAATCATGAAAATTTCTATTACGTCCCTCAAGTCATCACAATATTTACAATTAATTCCCCTCATTAACACCGTTTAGATTTAAAAAATATTCCTTTAAATCTAACTACTATTACCAAGTTTCCTTGACTTTTAATTATAAAAATCCAACACGTTTGGACCTAGTGACCTGTTAAAACGTGAAAACCCATATCCATTAAAAGCTTTTTTCCTCTCTAATAAACATCGTCTTCGCTCTAACTCAATTTTGACGGCTCTTTCTCCTCTTAACCTTATAAAAACTTCAAGAGAACTTTATTTAAACTGTTGATGGTTAATATGATCACACAGTCAGTTGCCTCATTGAAGAACTAGACATAAAGTCGGTGAAGAAAGAGACCCATCTTCAATATTGAACAAACCGATCATATCCTGATGGTTATATGATCACAAACAAACTATTTTCATCCGTTTCTTTAGTGATTAAATCTCATTTAGCTCCTCTCAAATTCATTAATGATGTTTGCAGGCTCAAGTTCATCCGTAAATGAACCTAAGAGCAGTGGAGGTCATCGAATCTTCTAGCATAAATAATAAAAAGTAAATTTTAAAATTAAAATAGAATTTCTAATTAATTAAAAATGGCTATGATGAGTTCTGATATATCATTAGCAAGACCAATATGGTTACATGTACGTAGCATGTATAACTAAAAATGATCTCCTCATTAGTCTCTCACCATTTTCTTATCATTTTTACTTTTCTCATCATTTTCTCTAAACTAATCAAAGTTGAAGCCAAAAACTCATGAATACGACATCATATACACAATAATACAAATAATAACATGTGATCAATTTTAAACGAATATTTAATAGACAAACGAATCAAATATACATCCGGTCAAATTCTAATCGTTAGCAAACTTAAATATTAAAAACTATTTATTTAGTGTTAAATGAACTACCGAATCGAATATGATTGAATAATTACTCGAATATTTATTAAACTATTTGTTAATTATTTGGTTCATTTCTACCCCTAGATGTGCTAGCAATTTCCATAATTTGGTGGACTACTTTTGAAATATTGAAGATTTGAGGGACTAATATTGAAATAACCAATCATTTTTTGTGGGGGCCACTCATTGACAATGGAATTATAATTCACTAACGTTAATTTTTTACGACGGGCACATTAACATTGACCACGGAATAAAACCGTCACCAATGCTCATTGGCGACGGTGGCACACCCGTCGCCAATACTTATTGGCGACGGGTGTTGCCAATAAGTATTGACGATGGCCAACACCCGTTGCCAATGCAAACATTGGTGACGGGGTATTGGCGACGGGGCTCATCTCGTCGCCAATGTTTGTGTAGGCGACATAATTGATATCCATCGCCAATACCCCGTCGTCAATGCCCTGTTTTTTACTAGTGATTGTAATCCCAGTAACACTATCTTTCATGTGTATCAAATCAAATTAATTAGTTCATGCCACTGGAACTTGTTATTATGATGGAGGAGAAGTGGTTTATATTTTACCTAAGTTTCTAAAAAATGTCAAATGTTGATATTATTTGCTAAAAAGCCATCTGCTGGCTACTAAGTCTTAATAAACTTGGGCTGAAGAGAATACGCTCTTATGTGAGCGAAATGATTTTACTACTTAACAATCATAAATGTTTTTATTACTATATTGCTGTAGTCTATTCCTACTATTGTAAAATCAACTTATGTGAAAAATATTGCAAAAGAAACACAATAACAAGTAAATAAATTAAACTACTATTAGATACAAGGGTGATCCTGGAGCTTGATTGACTGGAAAGCAGTGAATTGCGATCGAGGAAAGTAAATTGCATTAAAGTAAAGAAAATTAACTTGCAAGCTATCTACAAACCCGATTTATAACTTAAGCAACAGAATTACATAGAACTAAACAGCAGCAAACGTAAATTGCACGCCACGATAATAACATAATATGAAGTTTTGGCTAATGTTTTATGAGTATGTTGTACTTTGTGGACATTGAATATGTAGGAGTGAATGAGCCTGTTCTACTTTGTTGTAGGGGTGTCAAAAAAGCCCGGTGCCCGACCCGGGCCCGATCCGGAATAGTAATTTTTTTATTTTTTTTATTTTTTTGTTTTTTACATGTATAATAGATGTATATATATATATATATATGGGAGAAGTGTTTCTAAGGTGTCGCCTTAGATAATCATCTAAGGATGCAGCCTAAAATCACATGATTGAGCTATATTGTGGATGATCCGTTCCGTTGAACTTGATCTATATTTTCTAAACCACCAACACATCATGTTTGGGATGAACCCATCGTCGTTTGACCATTCATCCACTCGTATCAGTTTTAACGGTTTCGAATGAATAGAACTTTTCACATGGCTCGACGGAGGGTCAAACGACGATGGGTTCACCCCAAACTTAATGTGTTTGGGGTTTTAGAATATGTAGATCAAGTTCAACGGTGCAGATCATCCACAATGTAGCTCAATCATGTGATTTTAGGCCGCGTCCTTAGATGATTATCTAAGGCGTCACCTTAGGAACACTTTTCCACACACACACACACACACACACACACACACACATATATATATATATATATATATATATATAATATATATATATATATATATATATATATATATATATATATATATATATATATATATATATATAGGGAAAAGTGAATCTAAGGTGACACCCTAGGCTCCCACCTAAGGACGCGGCCTAAAATCACATCATTCCTAATATTTTTTACGATCCGCTCCGTTGAACTTGATCTACACGCTCTTAAACTCACCAATTTTGGGGTGAACCCGTCGTGTTTTGACCATTCGTTGAGTAGTCCAAAAAGTTCTATTCATTCGAAACCGTTAAATTTACGGCGAGTGGATGAAGGGTCAAACACGACAGGTTCACCCAAAATTGGTGTGTTTAGGTTTAAGAACGTGTAAATTAAGTTCAACAGAGCGGATCGTAAAAAATATTAGGGAATGATGTGATTTTAGCGCCGTCCTTAGGTGGAGCCTAGGTGTCACCTTAGATTCACTTTTCCATATATATATATATATATATATATATATATATATATATATATATATATATATATATATATATATATAATATTATAATATCTATATATATATATATATATAATATATATTATATATAAGTATATTCTCTCTTATATATGTATATATCTCTTATATAATTATATATATGTATAAGTATGCTCTCTCTTATATATGTGTACAGTGTATACTCTCTCTTATATATATATATTTATACTCTCTCTTAGTATATAAGTATATAAAAGTATACTCTCTCTTATATAAGTATATATTTGCATAAGTATATATAAGTATACTCTCTTTTATATAAGTATATATATGTATAAGTATGCTCTCTCTTAATATATGTATAAGTATAGATAAGTATACTCTCTCTTATATATGTATAAAATATGTATAAATATATAAGTATGCTCTCTCTTAATATAAGTATATATATAAGTATATTCTCTCTTATATATGTATATATCTCTTACATAATTATATATATGTATAAGTATACTCTCTCATATATATGTGTACAATGTATACTCTCTCTTAGTATATAAGTATGCTCTCTCCTAATATAAGTATATATATAAGTATATTCTCTCTTATATATGTATATATCTCTTATATAATTATATATATGTATAAGTATGCTCTCTCTTATATATATATTTATACTCTCTCTCTTAGTATATAAGTATATATAAGTATACTCTCTCTTTTATAAGTATATATATTTATACTCTCTCTCTTAGTATATAAGTATATATAAGTATACTCTCTCATTTATAAGTATCCCGGATTTTTTTGTTTTTTTATTTTTTTATTTTTTTAAAAATTTTAAAAAACAATAAAACATAAAAATTATATTTATATAATAGTATATATATATTTATACTCTTATATAAATATAATTATATATGTACATATAAGTTTATGTTTATATATATGTATAGATATATAAATATATATTTATACTCTTTTATGTATTTATACTATTATATGAATATACTTATATATGTAAATATAAGTTTATGTTTATATATGTTTATGTTTATATATGTGTATATATATTTATACTCTTATATAAATATACTTATATATATATAATTTATATTTTTTATGTATATGTTTATGTATAATAAAATTTGTTTATGTCATTTCTATAAGTACTTACAATTTGTTTATGTATAATATCTGAATGACATGAATAGTTTGGGCTATTTAGTCTAGTGGTAAACTTTAGGAGTTTGGAGAGGAGGTTAGTGGTTCAAATCCTAGCTTACAACATATATATTTAAAAGTCTTTGATAGGTAGGGGTGAGCACGGTTCGGTTCGGGTCGGTTTTTACCAAAATTTGAACAACCGAACCGAACAACCTACAATTCAAAATCGAACCGAACCATTACAAATCGGTTCGGTGCGGTTCGGTTCGGTTTGTTCGGTTCTAACTTCATCAAGTATAACTTCACTTCAATTTATCTTTTATATATTATTATTACCCTATGCCAGCATGTATTTGTTTTTTAACTTCACTTCAATTTATTATTCTTGCTCATGTATGTATACTGTTTTTAAGTGAAGTAACTTGTCCTTTTGGATTAAATACTAGACTCTGACGTTGTAATTTTTTAGTAACAGACTTGCTTTGTCTTTGTGTAGTAAGTTTTGACTTTGGTCTTTGTGGAGACAAAAAAAGGAGCCGACTCATTAGAACATTGATTATGTATGAATCAATTCCCTACAATTACTATTCATGGTGATCGAACACATCAATAAACCCACAAATCAAAGGCACAAATATATTCGGTTGGTTCGGTTCGAGTCGGTTTGAAAAATTATCAACCCGACCCGAACCGCCTTACTCATAAAACCGCTTTTTCCGGGTCGATTCGGGTCGGTTCGGTCGGTTTTTTCGGTTTGAACCGAACCGTGCTCACCCCTATTGATAGGGCCTTAGGGCTCTTGGACTCTTTGAATTTTACAATTATTTTTAATTTTGTTTATTTCTATAAATTCAATAGCCCATTTGATATCTACAATTATTTTTAATTTGTTTATTTCTATAAATTCTATAATTATTTTACATCATTTTAATTTTTATATTTGTAAATTACATAATTACAAATAATTAATAATATAATTTTTTATCAAAATTATGTTTATTTTTGCTTTTTTCTTTAAAAATTTTAAAAAAAATAAAAAGTAAAAATTTTAAAAACCGGCCCGGCCCAGGCC
>NC_033797.1:83355604-83406973 GCF_001876935.1 Asparagus officinalis | reverse complement strand
TCCGGTTTCCCGGGCCAGGCCGGTCCGGGCCGGGACGGGCCGGATGGACACCCCTACTTTGTTGTCATCAAATATGTAGGAGCCTCGAACATCTCTATAACTACTCGCCCATTATTCTATAGGTTAACCACTAACCACCCATCCCTATGAACACTGTGTTTTTAGGGTCACTAATTATTCACATTCGTTCGTAAGTGGGATCTTCTTCGTTTTCTCGGAAGCAAACATGGTCTTTGGAAGTCTAATCTGGGTCAATCCTACCTATGCGTGTCTAGCTGATGGTCACATGGCAGTTGAGTCTTTGCTTATTCTATCAGTTAACCCACATATTTTTTAGCTAACGTATACTCCATAAAAAGGGGTGTAAATAGATATAAGATTTCCTTTTGCTCACGTTTAAAGTTATCAATCTATTTCCTCTCGATTAACCTACATATTTTTTTTACCCAATGTCTACCCCAAAAATCAGGTGTAAACAAATGTAATATTCTCTTCTTTTCTTAGATGAGATTATCAGTCTAATTCCTCTGAGAAAGGTGTGTTTGGCAACTCACTAGAATTGGGCTGAACTTGATTTAAAGGCCTAAAATTGAACTAAACCAAGCTGGTGACCTAGTTTTTACCAATCAACAAAATACTCCAAAACTAGTCCAGGTACAAGCCTAGTCCAGTTTTAAATAGTTACCAAAAAAGGGGTTGGTCTAAAAAAGGAACCCATTTAAATTTTTTCCTAAATAATTTTCTCCTCAAAATAAGACTAGAGCAAAACCTAGTTCCATCTTGAGGAGTTGCAAAGTATGCCCCCAACTCTTTCTTTTTAAATATGCCCTACATTTTCCCTGGTTCCAAAGAAAATAGCTTTACTTTCGATTTATTATTTCAGAAGAAATCCTTATTCACATTACCTCTTCCATGGCCCCCACCAGCTCAACTTACCCTATCATCATGGGAATGCGCGAATTACTAATCTGAATATTAGTAATTTACTACTCCCGCGAGATATTCCGACTGAAGCCCTCCAAATACTCAGCCAGAACAAGTAAATAAAATTTATACGGAAGGCTACTATAAAAAACAATCGAAACGAACACGAACAAGTAGAAATTTACCTCCGCGGAAAGAGCAAACGGTCGCAACAGAAACCCAGTAGGTCCCACGCCCAGCGAGCAAAGCCACCAGGCAGCAGCTGGGGCCGACTGACGCTGACTCCAATCTTCCAAGTGTACACCAGCGAAATACGGCAAAGGCTCCACGACGTCCCCGTTATTTTTATTAATTTAATCCCTTTTACTCAGCACAACACAAGCCATCGCTTCGCTGTCACTAGATTGTGCGGCCTTCATGCGGCCTAACCCCAAAAGCCCTGCCCACCATTTTCAGTCCACAAACCCACACCAACGCGCCCCCACATTCCACAGTCCCGGAGCCCTGCGTCCACCAATATCCCCCTTCTCGTCCCTCAGCGATTTCCTTTAAAAAGAGGGGGAAAAAAGAAAGAAAGAAAAAAAAAACCAAATCAAGAGTAGAGAGCCTTTCAAGAGAAAGCTCAAATCTTTATGGTGCCTGCTATCCCTGCAACAAGCAGTGGTGGTCCGGCGAGTGCAGGATTCATCACTGAGCAACAGGCGATGGACGTTTCTCTCCCAAGAAGATTAGGAAGCCTTATACGATCACCAAATCGAGGGAGAGCTGGACCGAGCAGGAGCACGACAAATTTCTCGAGGCCCTTCAGCTGTGAGTTTAGATTTTCTCTAGGTCTAGCTTGAAATTAGGGTGTTTGGGTTATTGGCCGATGTGCGCATTCGATTTAGGGCTTTGCCCTAGGACTGAGCTGGGAATTTAGGTTCTGGAGTTTGAGGAATTAGGCTTTTGAGATTGGGAGTAGCTAATTTGAAGAGGTTTCGTGGCGGGTTTGAAGGATAGGTGTTCTTGTTAGAAAGTGGGTTACCTGGTTTCCCTGTTCTTGTTAGGGAAAAAGGGTTATTGCCGGTTTGCTTGATTCTTTTTTATTGCTCTCTGCCGTCTGTCTGAACCAATATAGGTTAAGTTCTTAGTTCACACAATAATGATTGTTTTTGTTGGAAAATCTTACTGTGAAAATTTCTGTTTAGTCACTGCAACTTATTGAGAAACCAGTATAGTGCACGTGCATTGCATGAGGATATACTTGTTTTACTTTTCTTTTTAAGCATAGGAAAATGAGGAGTAAGTCAGTAACTCAAAGAAAAAATAAAAATTTAAATAAAGCATTGGGAAGAAGTTTTGGGTGTTTACATAATAGTTTGTAAATATTAAAGCAGAATGAGTAGAAACAATTTAGTAAATCAAATATGAGTCATGATGAGTGATCGGTTGACCGAAAGATTGCCACCCACTTAAAGAACCTGTTACAAAAATATAACCCCCTCCGAATCCGAATCATAATATTAATAAAAAAATCCAAATTGTTCGCTGCTCTACTTTGGGGTTCTTGTAAGAACGGTGTGAGGATAATTGAATAATGTGAAAAGTTACAGGGTATTTTAGTCATTGGGCGGCACATGATATGCATGTGAGACGTCAGATCTAACGATGCTAATTTTAGGGTTTTCTAACAGAGCTTATTGGTGTTTAAGGAATACTTCCGAAATTTTTGAGGATGCATAAAAAACACCAACTTATTGGGGGTTTCCTGGAATTTTGCCTATTAATGATTGTAATCCTTTAAGAGCTTGCTTTCATTGAATAATGTAGAAAAATTAATTCCTTTTTAATTATCATTTATTCATTATTTTTTTGTTATTTCAATATGAGTCCCTTAAATCTTTCATATTTTAAGATCAGTGCCCCTAATTATTGAAATTTCTATTAGGGCCCCTAAATTACATAAATTTTCTGAAATTAGTCCCCCCTAGAAAATACTCATTTGAATGGGGGAAATTCCTTCAATTGTAGTTGTTTGTAGTGGAATGCAAGTTAACCTCTTAAAGAATAATGAGAGATTCGAGGGACTAGTATTAAAACAACTTTATTTTCCTATGAACGTCTAGTTTGTTTGGAGTCTCCTCATGTTGTCTCCATTACTTTACTCTAATTTCTCACAGCTTTATCATACAATTTTGTACTGAAATGAAATGTATCCTATGTACTTATGAATTACAAAAGCTTATATATGGATATTAACATATAACAAATTTGAGACATGCCTCTTAACATTTGTTGGAAGCATCTTTTTAGTTATTGAGGGAGGGTGAAATTCATTCAAGATCGTGAAATGTTTATTTCAACAACAAATAATCTCCCTAGAAGTCGTTAGAAAGAGCATACAATGAAAACAAATTAATTTGATAATTATTCACACTTACGAATATTCAATCCACACCAAATAATTTCAAATCAGATATGAAATAACATGGCAAATTACTGACAGCATCCAAGTCAACGAAAATTCATCTTAATCATATTAGTAGCATGTCAAGATCCATAGGAAAACTCTTCTTAGTCTTCGATGATGCTAAAAAAGGCTAGAAGATACAATGAGCATACTAAACGGTAGCAATATTCATAAAGAACAACTAGACTAAATTTCTCTAGCTCTTTATCATAGGTAAATTTACTTAAAGACAAAATTTTGAGCACAATAGCAAAATGTGCTCAACTCTTGAAGCTAAGCAAGCTCTTTCAATGCCCTTTCTAGAACTATTTAGATAATAAAATCATTCGCATGTATTGCCAGTGTTTTAAATGTCGGCCGTCAGGTCGGACTTGTCGAACATGTTGACGGACATAGCGGATGTAGGTGCCAATCGACACGATATGAAATTTTTCAATACATATTATGTTTTTAGGGTTCATATCGGATATAGCAAGGGACATGTCGGATATGTCGAACGGATATATCGGGGGACATGTCGGCTATATTGGGTGATTTTTTAGTCTAAAAAATTGGTTGATTTTTTTTGTTATGTTTATTTAATCAGGTTTAGGTTTAAATTCCTGATTGACTTAATATTGTTTGTAAAGATAAAACCCGATCAGTTAGGAAAAAAAAGACCGAAGTCATTTCCATCACTCCCCTTCTCTCACTTCTTCAACATCTCATCAATCTATTCTCCGAGTTGTTCCTTCGACATCAATATTGGACAATCTTCTCTCTCCGTTACCGCAAACATTATGCTTCTCTTTTCTCAAACCTTTCCTTCAACATTCATCCTAAGCATCATAAATTATTTACTTTTTTATATGTTTAGACAATAGAATTTATATTACACATGAACACCATCCGTTATGGCAATCTGATATTTTTTTCATATCCCCGGGCATAACCCCCATTTTCGCTATCCAAAATAAATTTTAGCCATCCGACATAAACCCGACATTAGACATTTAAAACGATATGTGTTGCACTTCTCCAAGGGATGACTCAAACTATAGACATGAAAATTTTCAATAAATTAAAGAATATAATAAATGTTGAGCCGTGCAATTAAATAACATTATATGTATAATAAAATATTTGAAAGAGTGACTATAAGATTTCATAGGGGAACTCTTCTTTGGTGAAGTCAAGTTTAAACATTAGCAAAGAACTTTAGAAAGCATTAAAGAAGAAGGTAGACATAAAAATTACGCATATTCTCAGGTTCAACTTATATTTTAAGATACACACATGTTTATAAGTGAAAAAAATGAAGTCCATAGAAAACAAACAAAGAACAACACTACTTCAAAGAGCTTGAGATGACATAGTAGAATTCCAGTTCACTACAAGGTTGAAAAGTTCTCGGGAAAGATATGCTATGTACAGCTCCAAGCGGACTATACAATCAGAATCCAAGTAAGCGATGCACTAAATAACAAATCAGTGGTGATACCTAGTTTTATAGGATGATAAATTGATACTAGTAGAGGAGAGGGTTATAGTAGAGAAGTTAGAGGGATGAAGGGTTTAATTGGATGTCATTAAATGAAGATGATGGTGCAATTTTTAGAGATTAGTGAGGAATGGAGAAGTGGACAACGGTTATGAGCAAAGTTCAATTAATGGATAGTTAAGCTTGTGGGACCACCATAAATTTGGTGATTTGTCATAGTATCGTCACTTATTATGATTTGTCAAAGTACTATCATCTTCATGTCATTTGCATGTTTATTTAAAGTAGTCATAAATAGATTTGTATTTAGAATTGCATACTTAATAATATACTTTGAATGAGATTGAGTATGATAATGTTGAATTGAAATTGAACTTGAACTTTGTAATGACAGCTTTAAACATAAAGTTTGTTGACTTTGTAATTTGAATTTGGAGGACATTTTAGCATATATTCTTTAATTTGAATTTGGTGCCTAAGAGTGTCATATTTGGATATTAGGTATCTTTTGGATTCTAATGGTGCCTTAGGAACTTATATTGTCTAATCTCAACTTGTTTGAGAACCAGGTTACTTCCTTCTAGGGAGCACCCTTCCTTTCATTATCATTAGGAAATTTGCTTCATTTTGAAGAAAAGAGGGCTATTAGAATTTATAAAGTTCCATGAAGTTGAAAAAAATTAGATACAAGTATTTGTATGAGAAGTTGGAAAAAAAAAACTTAGATACAAGTATTTGTATGTATTGAATGGACTATAAGTGCAATGTGATGATTTGGATGAATTTTTAAGGACATTCTGGGAAATCAAATGTTTTGACACCCATATCCTCCATAAGTAGCATATATATGTCTTCGGGAACTCTTTGAATCTTGCCAACCATAGCACTCCATATTTCTCAGATTGTAGAGACCCGTCATCTTGTAGATGTGGAGTTTGGTTATTAGCATGAGTTAAAAGTTTTTTTTTTGGTTTGGAAGTATATTTCATTACCAAGTGGAAGATGAAGTACATACTCTAAACAAAAACTTTATATAGCTCTCTACTCTATACAAGATATCTACCTCAAAGAAAAATCAAAGCTCTCACAAAACGTTATAGCACCAGCAAACACTATCAAATCAAGACCCAAACATAACAATGCACTACATAAAAATACCAAAACGACACATATTCAAAAGATCTCAAAACTCCAAGCCAAGAACTCATGATCTTCCACTATTATTTGCACTATTGGTGAACATAGTATAAATTCAAAATCGGAGAAACCATTGTCTATTGTAAGTAGAACAAGCCACTTTTCAATTTTACACAATTAGATCTTTAAGAAGAACTTAGTTATATTATAAGCTTCCCAAAATTAAGTTGAATCTTTCTGAAAACCAAGACAATCCTAGATTGCCATATAGTATATAAACTAATAGCAAACGTGCTTAAACTTTGCTATAGCACCTTCAGCCCTAATGTCTAATGATCCATGAATAAAACAAACTCCAATAGCAAAAAAATCGACCTTCATGAACATATAGAAAATAGATTGCCAAAGTCTCTCAAATAAAAAAGAGGTGCTCTCTAATTTCATTTGTATTTCTGCATAAAGAGCACAACATTTATATCTAAGCCTCTTTTTTGAGATTCATCCTAGTTTGTAACCAGTGTTATCAATGCACAGTGCGAGGCACAAAGTCCTTTAATGCGCACATGCATGTGATACGTGCGCCCAAGTGAAGAGAGGCGCATGCTTCACTCATAATCATTGTTGAAAATAGCGGCCAATAGCGTCTCTATAGCATTGCAAATAACATTTGCGCCCACTACCCATGACGCTTTCGACAAAAGTGGTGGAGGATAGTGCTCTTTGTGCTATTTGTCCGCAATAGCAGCGTATAACATGTAATAACGCTTTTAAGTTCTTTTAATTATGGATCTCAATTTAATATACGACCCAAACCCGACCCGTACTTAACTAAAACTCCCATTAACTTCGTCAACCCCCCTCGATTTGACCCCAAAATATAAATAAAAAGAAAGCCCTTATCCCACGAATCCCACTGACTCCGCCACCTCTTCCACTACCTCTCTCTACCAACTTCGTCGTCGGTGACCCTCCTCCTCTCCCTCTCCCTCTGACTACAACACCTCAAACTCATCCTCTTTCACCTCAACCCCTCTTCGTCTGCCTCCATCTCAACCTCTACCTCTCTCTTTCCGACTACTACACCTCAATCACAAAACCCCCCCTCTCTGACTACCTCTCTTGTCTCTCCGCCACCTCTGCCAACTCGATGTTCACCAAGTCCTTTATAAATTATCCATAGGCATTTGTTAACTTTTTAAAATTTTCTTATTTTTGACTATTTATATATATTTAAATTAGATCGCTAGTTGGCTTTACATTTTTTGCTGCTTTGTTGCCGCTAATAGCCGCAAATAACCATGCTGGTATCTCATTGCTACGCGATGCTATTCGCTATTCACAACCTTGCTCATAATTTTTCAAGATAGATAATCAAGTATGAAAAAACATTTTATTGAATTTTGACGTAAAAAATATGCCAAGACAAATAATATCTACTAAAGAATAACAAAATAAGGCCTTAATTTATAATGCTAGCACACCAACATAGTAGTGAAGTTCATAATCTTATAAATCAAAAGTCAAATCAAGACCAATATCAAAGCAATATAAAGTAGTAAAAGAGAACGAGTTAGGGTCCTAAATTGGGCTAGTAAAAATGGTATTATGGTTTTCTTTTTCTTTTTTTGGATACAGACTGTCAAGTACAAATACATGATTGAAATGTTAAAGAAGAAAAATATATAAGGCTATGTCTTGCATGCGTCCTGTGCGGAGCGAACTCGCGCTAGGTGCATGAGGTGCGATGAGGTGCACATTTTTGATAACAATGGCTGCAACTTATCATAGCAAACCAACCAAAGGATGAAAGAATGCCTAGGCAAATTCATGCCACTCCACACCAATTTTCTCCAATTAACTTTTTGAAAAGAATCAACACGTTATATGCAGCTTTGGAGCTAAAGGAAGGAGAAGGCCTTTCCATTATACAACTCCATTATCCACCTTAAGTTCAACCAATTGATCCACATATTGCCTTAAGGATCTTCTCGGGCCCCCAAGATTGAGAGGCTTTAATAGGAATGTCCAACACATCAAACGAATTTAAGAGTTTAAATTTCATTCAGTATTAGTGTTCAATGAATATCTTCAGATTTGAAACAGTTAGGACTGCCAAGAACTTTTTTGTTTTCTATTTAATGTTAAAAGAATCTTTCTCTTCTGTGAAGCCAAAATTAAGGAATAACTTGTATTGTGCAATTTGAAACCATCTTCTGAAACCTTTTTCAAATAAAATGTATTCACCATACTTAAGAAGGAAGCAGACCTGATAGATAGACTATGGAAGGAAGGCTTGTGGATACAGTCAGTCTGGTGCATTTGTTCCAAAGTTGTCAGAAGCTATGTATTATGCTTTTCTCCTGGTTCTGTAGAATTTTAATTTTGAGGGTTTTATATAAAACAATGTTTTGGCGACTGAGACACCCAGTGTTGTAGCTGTGCGGTTTTAGCTGCTTGTATGCAGTGGCGTAGGACCCATGGGATGGTGGGGGTAGATAATTGACGGTGGGGGAATATGAAGGCAAGGCCTGAAGAACAACTAACACTGCGGGAAATATTAAAGCAACATTAAAGACAGGTTTCAAGATCAAGATGTTGTCAGTTGGGGTGTTTGCTCACACTTTCCTCTATTTGGTTCCGACTACTTGTATGCTAGGTTCAATGTTTACTATGTATCTCAATCGTGCGCTACGTGAGTCTTCTGGCTGTTGGCACTAAGTTGCTACAACGCTTAGGATGACTTCAAATTGTGCTCTCAGATATTCAGTCTCTTTTGCTGTATCGATTAGTTAGGTTTTGCATTATAGGTGAAAAAGAAATACATAATTTTTTTTGTAGGTTCCAGTAAAATACCTCTTCTTCTTATCTAATGATTATCATATGAAAGGTGGACTTTAGTTTAACATTCGTTTTTGACAGGGACCCTCACTTCTGATTTAAAGTTATAGTTAATGTGGTATAGTTGAAGATATAAGACAGTCAGATATAATTGGTATCATATGTTGGAATGAAGTGATTTTCTTCTCTGTTCAAGAAGTTTGGTGTAGGAAATGGATGATAATATAACTGATAAGGGCATGTTAAATTTAGCCAAGTGGGAAGATCCCGTGCACGAAAATGAAATTCTGAAAATAACACAATTTGCAGCTCCACTACTGATAACAAGAGGCTACTGAAATTTTCAGACCAACGATGTCCCATTAATGAACATGAAAGATAAGGGGTTTTGCCACATTAAATTGAAATAGGTGCATTGGCCTTCCAATTTTATCACAGCTTAGGCACCTTGGTAGGTGGTTATAACTAGCTTAATTATCTCCTGAGAGGATTTAAGTCACTTCTACTTGTGTAGTATGTACACACTGACACAAATACACTCACAGGCATATACATATATATGCATGCTGTTTAATATCTGAATTATCAATTTACGCATTTCAACTATGCCAATTTGAAAATCTAAGATTATCCTTGGTCCTTTTCTTGACCTTCTAAAGCTTGCATGTGATTCTGAGCTACATCTGTCCTTCACTTGATCTTTCTCTTTGGTTTTTTTCACCTCCTAAGACTTGCATGTAATTCCAAGCCAGCTTAGGCTTAGTTTTATAGCGGTTATGTAGATTTAAACTTAAATTGACTATTCAGATGGTTCTCAATGGTCTGGGTAATAATATGTTTCTAGTGGTTCAGATGTACCCTAGGCTCAGCCGCTCAGCTAATATTACCTTCTCCTTATTTACTTTTTGACTCAATTGTTATGTTTTGTCTTCTTTTCCATTGTTGTAGTTTCGATCGCGACTGGAAAAAAATTGAAGCATTTGTGGGCTCAAAGACTGTTATCCAGGTAATTCTTTTTGTCACCCATGTTTTTTTTGGGTTAGTTAGAATTATGTAGATCATTTATGTCAGTAAAAGTGTCTAAAAGTTGGTTTACATTTGTATATGGAAGTAAAAGAATTTCTCTTTCCATATGTTGCTGCTTGGACTTGAGAAGACAGATAGAGATACTCATCATCCAACTAAAGGAATAGTAGTAAAATGACTAGCTGATTAAATTAGCTATTTGATGTATTTCACTCTAGTGTGTAGCTTTTTGATATTACGCTGCTTATGCAATCATCGACATGAACACTGTTGTCTTAAGAGCTCAGAGTTTGAACTTTATTATTGAAGTTACTTAGAATTTTGCTCATGTTTTTTCACTAAATTAGTTGCTTTCTGTAGCTATTGGGCCTTCATAGGTATTAAAATATGCGCGGAAAGGTTCTTTGTCTTGATCCTTTATTTTACGTGTTGCAACATATGTGTGTGTGGCACTTGTTTGTACACATGCACACATATTGATCTCTAAGTAAGGTTATCTGCTTCTTTCTGTGTACATTTCAAACCACTGTGCCCCCATATCTGCCTGCCAATACGACAAATCAAAATTGACGACGAATCTAGTAGCATTGAGCATTCATTCATTTCTCTTCCTTCTAATATCCCTTCATAATTTATTAATTTTCATAATAGTGAATTAAGAATCAACAGCTTCATCAATTTCTATTGCCGACTTTCACTTAAAATGGTAAATTTGTAAATCACTATTCTGGGCTTTGCTGTTGATTGTGTTCTTTTTCTACTTAAGAAAACAATAATTTGTTGGATTTTTATGTGCTATCCCTTGACGTTGAAGACTTACAGTTGAGTTTGTTTCAGTATTATGGGCTTCACTATATCATTTGATGCTTGTTCTATTTAATAAAACAGTAACTCAATGTAGTGGACTTTTCTGCAGAAGCCCTTGATGTTTTGGCTTCATGCAAATTGTAATGAACTTTGCAGAATGTAAGTCAGCTCGGAACTTCTTGGTCAGATGATGCTAAAACCAGTAGTTTAAAGTCAGCTAAACAATATTATGTTCATGTCAGCTAAAGGAAACTAAGCTTGAATTAACTTATTTGTTTACAGACATGCAAAAGAACCACACACACTATTATAAATGCATGATCTATCTTTATATATGATCCAAATTCTTCCTGGACGCTCAATCAGCTTGCAGACAGGTGTGAGGTTTGGGCTTTTTGAAGGCTTTAATGTTACAACTTCTCTTTATCGGGAGAGGATGTATTTGACATCTGATTCTTGGTAGAACAGGTGTTGTTATTTCTGTCTTCACCTAATATCCACTGTTTTCCTCCGAAGTTCAAATTGGTTCTGTCTGCACCTGTTATCCACTGTTTTCCGTTGCAGTACTATTGGTTCTGTCTTCACCTGTTACCCACTTGTTCCGATATGAAGTAAAAAACTTGACGTGTAATACTGATGAGATTCCTCATCTAGACTAATTCAATTTTGTTCTCAAGGACCACAAAGTTCCTTCATCTTTCTAAAGAGCAAGAAGTGCAGACTATGTGATGGTCTACAGTGTCTAAAGTTAATAATGAAGAATAAAATCATATCGTGAGAGATTAATTGTATCTGAGAAGGTGATGTATTTGTCCATACTCTTTAGCAAGAAACAAATTCTATGTCAACAACTAGCAGGTCAGCAGCCAAACTTGTCATTTGGCTTTCTGCCATAATTAACATCGTCAATGCTGTTGTGGCATGATCATCATTTGTAGACATTGCTCTTCAATTACTGACATCCTTCTTTTTTGTTTGTGTTAGCATATTTTGCATCTACTGGAACCTAGTATTAGTTTATTAGACTGTTACTCTATTTATCGTGTTTGGCCTAAGCACATAGAGCTTGTCATGACCCATAGCCACTTTAAATTTATATTTGTACACATAATATGGATTGCATATGGCTGCGTGAAAGCAACTATTTGAAACATATATAAGTAGAAAAATTTAAAGAACTTTATTATTTATTGTGGTAGACATATTCATCATGTTGGTTTTTTTTTGGGTGCATTTACTTCAACCACGTGGAGAGTCCTTTTAACAGGTTATAGATTCCTTAAATACTTTTTATACCTTTTTTATTTGCTATATAAAATCTAAGGTAACATCCATTTATTGCAGATAAGGAGCCATGCACAAAAATACTTTCTGAAGGTTCAGAAGAATGGAACAAGTGAACACGTTCCTCCTCCTCGTCCTAAACGCAAAGCAGCTCATCCATATCCCCAGAAAGCATCAAGAAACAGTAGGGCCTTAATTATTTCTGGGAATTGCTAAAGTTTGTATTTAGGGAACTTACCAGATTATGAAAATGTTGCAGCTCCCCTGTTGCCACAACCTGCTACAGCATTTCAAGTTTCTTCTTGTCTGCTTGAGCCAGGCTATGCTCCTAGAACCGATTCAGCTTCTGTACTCAGGAACTCCAGTACAAGTGGAACAATATCTTCTTGGGCCCACAGTCCAGTTCATTCTCGTATTGCGCACATGGCAAAAGGTTTTAGAATTTCATGGACGTGCCTTTGATAGGCAACTCTATCATTTTTCATCATTCTGCTTTAAAATTAAAGAAATATATCCTGCACAAAGTGCTGATGGTTTTTTTTGTTCAGAAAATATAGGGCCTGCTGGAGCAATGGTTGCAAATAATTGTTGTAGCAGCACGGGAAGCCCTCCTAGCACATGGCCGCCTTGTGACACAAATGATCAAGGGAATCATGTCCCACCACTGCGTGGTAAAGATTTTCTCTCTTTTAAAGTTAATGTCATGAACTTTTTGATGTTGAGGTGGTAAATGTATTTCAAGATATACTGATGCTGCAAAGCTCTCCGAGACAAACAAGATATTAAAGTATACAATTTATGACTCATTCAAAATAAAATTCCTTACTATTACTACTACTGCTATTGAGAAATAGCCAAATGATTGCATGGACTATACTAACATGAACTTCTGATCACTGTCATACTTGATAGAATACAGTGAATATAGCTACATGCTGATTACATCGGGTATTGAACAGAACCAAATGAGTAGCCTTACGAATAAAAAAAATCACGAAATGAATTCTCCTAATACATGAACTTCTGATTCCTATCGTACTTGATAGATAGCAGTGAATAGAGGTGCATGCTGGTTACATCTGTTATTGAGTATAACTGCACATCAGAACACACTACATCTGTTATTGCGCATAACTGCACAACAGAGCCCACTTCTAATTAAATCTTTGACTATCTTTTGTTAACTCTATTCAAAACCACACAAGGACGCCTGATAAAATCATTGAATATTAACATATTAAACTCACTAGATGAATTTCCCCGGGTGCTATCATGGGCAGTTCATAGATTGGCAGAGCACAATTGTTTTAAGTAATGTAAGTGAAAAGTACTTGCATCCAGAATTTGTGGAAAATGACCTTTAATATACCTGGTGAGGATCGGCACATGGAGTGTTCTGGTGGTGTAGAATTTGGAATTCTTCCTTTCCTTTGTGCATGCATTCAGTTGACAACCTAAAGAAACTCAAATGCTGCTGGTGGCAGTATATTTTGGATGGTATTTGTCTAATATTGCAAGGCAGATTTTTTTTAACTACTACTTCTGCAAGTCGAGTGAGGCTTTTACTTTTCATGTAATCAGAGTTACAAAGGTCAACCAAAATGCTTTTAAGCTTTTGGAAATGAAGAACCATTTTTTTCTTCTGTATAATTCTCTCCCCTGATAAGCTTGGTTTAGTTATATCCTAAGATTAACTTCAAATTCATTTGTCACATGAGTCACTTTGGGATCTCATTAATATCATTTAGACAGACAAGAAAAGCATCAAGCTACTTCAAGAATTATGTAGAACAGTCAATTTGCAGTTTAAAAAAAATCCTAGTCTAGTAGATCAGTGTCCGGACTTTAACTAACAAACATGGAAAGCAGATCGCAACAATGTTTCATTTTAAAAGGATATGTTGGCTATCAAAAGGATGTATACATTCCACAAGCTTCGGCTTCGATTTTGTGATGAGTTCATTACAACAAAACTTTCATTTTCCGTTCACTGAGGGTGAACATCATTAATGGCTCCTGTTATGCTTCTATCATAACAAAGTAAAACATAACACATATCATGCTAGAGGAACTTCATATAAAAAATGGAAACATGCTGATTATTTTATGAGGTTCTTCATTGCAAGAACAAATTGCAATGCATATTAATTTTATTTATGTCTTGCAAGGATATGAGAGAAAGTGACCTGCAGAAACTGTTTGATGTTACCATTTAAGACAAGTTTCCTAACAAGCATGCAAGCATTTTTCTTCTTCTTTCCTTAGACTCGTGCCTTTGTTTCTTCTGTCTGTGTTCTTTGAAACTTTTTCTCACTTTCTATGCCTTTTTTGGTGTTTTGTGAAGTTATGCCAGATTTTTCTCAAGTATACAGCTTTATTGGAAGCGTCTTTGACCCCAGTACAAGTGGTCATCTGGAGAAATTAAAAGAAATGGATCCAATTGATGTTGAGACGGTATGGCGTCTTTCATATCTTAATTTTGTTGCTCATGCTTCTGCTGAGAATGATGCCTGTCCCTCTGTTTTAGGAGTTGTGATCTCTGGAAGATTTTACGATGTTATTGTTAGTTAGAATTAGAACCAATATGTTGTCATATCTCTGAGCAGCTGAAAGGGGGGTTATTCTAATTTCTCACGACAACTAGATTGCAATAAGAATTTTATATATAGCTACTTCCCGTGCATTGATTACAAAGTTGTTGTGACATTCATATTGCAATATTATGATTTTGATAGTTCTAGATTATTTTAACTCTTAAAATTATATAAATTAGAAAATATTATTTCAATTATAATTACAAAACTTATTAATTTGGAACTCATTGTAATCAATTAGAGTTGTGGAAAATCAATAAGTAATTAATGTATAAGTATAGAAATTCGAAAGTGAAATGTCTCAGAATTTTATATATAGCTAGTTCCCGTGCATTGATTACAAAGTTGTTGTGACATTCATATTGCAATATTATGATTTTGATAGTTCTAGATTATTTTAACTCTTAAAATTATATAAATTAGAAAATATTATTTCAATTATAATTACAAAACTTATTAATTTGGAACTAATTGTAATCAATTAGAGTTGTGGAAAATTCAATAAGTAATTAATATACAAGTATAGAAATTTGAAAGTGAAATGTCTAAGAATTTGCTTCATGGTAACTAAGGCTTTTGTTTTAGACTTTTTGTATATAATATAGATCCTTAACAATGTGCATCCACAAGTGCAAACCGTTTGAGTACTCTGCTTCTCTAGTATTCTCATGCTGTGGTAAGGCTTTGGCAGCGACATCTATGGTTGGGTAGGTTAGGGGGTTAAGTTCAGGCTTTGGATTACTGGTTGTGTTCTTTGTACCTTCCTCTCGGGATAAGTGATGAAGCCAATGTTACAGAAGACGCTAGGCGGACTATGCGTTTGAGCCAGAGCCTACCGCCTAGACACTTACGCGTATGCCTAGGTGGTGTCTAGACGTTTGAATATTTTTTAAATTATTTAATTATAATAATTGATAAATATATATTAATTTCATATAAATTTACAAAAAAGGATAGCAATCTTATATCCACAATAAACCATGCATACTTAAATACTAAATAGCCAAGATAATAACTAACAAGGTTATAGAAAGTGCTAGGAGGCCTATGCATTGGAGCCGACGCCTAGAGTCTAGGAGGTTTTCTTTTTTTATTGTTTAATTACAATAATCAATAGGAAATGTCAATGCTATAGAAAGCTTAGATGTCGGACTGATGTCTAGGTAGATTTCTTTATTTATTAAAGTGGTGGTGGAGGAGGTTTTGCTAAAGGTCGGAGGAGGTAGTGGAGATGTTCATATTTGGAGGTTAAAGGAGTTTGAAGGAGGTTGGAGGACGTGGATGCTGCAATACAAAAAAGTCACGATCTAGGCCTAAATGATGCAATCCACGTAAGCAGACAATGCTCTCATAAATACCCCCGAAACTTAGGTGGGCAGCCTAGGTACCACCTAGGTGCTAGGTGCTAGGTGCTAGCTAGGTAGCTTAGGTACCACCTAGACCTAGGCATGCCTAAGCAGACTAGGCGGAGGCTTTTTAAAACAGTGGATGGAGCAAGGATTCTGTGGTCTTTTTTGTTTTGGTTGTGCTGCTGGTGGTGTTGGTGAGAGGGTTAGGGTCTTAATATAAACAATTAGGTTATTCAAATTGTTTAATAAAAATACTGTAGTAAGCTGATAAACCATTGCAGTGCTTGGAAGTTGCAACTTTGTTTCCAATTTCCCTTTTAGGGAAATGTCAGATTCTTGTTAGTAAGAAAATCTTAAAGCAGTGGATTCCGTTCCAAATCTCATAATTATAAATAAAATAAACATCAGTACTATATTTCACTAGATTAAAAGAATAATTCATAAAAGGTGATGTTAAATAAATTAAAAGTATATAACTACAGAAAATATGGAGGCTGTGTTGACATCTGTGTTCACACCAGTAGCTGTAATCTCACTTTTACTATAAGAACACCCACTGAATTATGGTATCAGTAGATACAAAATATAAAATAATATTGGATTCAATTGTATTACATTATTAACACAATTTTCTTGGAAAAAGATACCCTGACATACAGGAATTTCATTTGGATTGTAATGCAAATGGCCGACATATTCAACTAGGGTTATTACTTATTGTTTTAATTTTTGAGTGGCAACTTGTTGGTATTCTGACCATAGCATTTGTATTCTGTTGTTATGTTGGTGACAAAATTATTTAACACTTTAACATGAAAAATGACTTTATGGCTGGTGCTTCCTTCCGAGGGAGTTGTCATGTCCTAATGGACGGAAAATGTGTGAGAGTGTCATTGTACGATTCACAACTTTTTTTGTATTATGCTGACTAAGAAATTCTATCTTGCTATCTATATCAAGGTAAATTTGTATTTGATTTGTGATCTATCTTGCTATCTATATCAAGGTAAATTTGTATTTGATTTGTGATGATCTGTTCAACTTGCATTAGACTTTTAAGATTTCACATACAGCATACTGTCTTATATATCTGCATGATGACGTACTGGCCAAATTGATGCGTAACTGGCTGTTAATGCAAATTTATTTGTCAATGGAAGCATTACTTCTCATTAACCCAGTTTTCAGTGTTTGTTTGTCCGGTTTAACTTTACATGCTAAATGTTTGATTGCATTTATTGCTGACCTGCATATTTACACTCCAGGTGCTTTTGTTAATGAGGAATCTCTCTGTCAATTTGACAAGCCCTGATTTTGAGGACCATGTATGTAACTTCATCCTTGTATTTTATTCAAATTACTGCTAATTTAACTTAGTTAAGTTTGTACTTGCTCTTCACGACTAGGGAAGTGAGTCCCTAGTTGGCCTCCTGTACTATCGATCTTTTGTCAGTTTTGACATATCTAAAACTATTTGCACGGTGCTTAGTTTAAAAACAGGTTATTAGTACATTTGCAGCAAAATAGTTGGTTATTTTAGCATTTACCATATACAACTATGTGCTTAATAAGTTTGTTCTGGCATTATTGGTGGGGAATTGTTGACTTTTGTTTAATTTCTTTTTCTTCTTTTTTAGAATTAAAAAATAATTTTGTTGTTTTCTGTTTTTTTTTGTACATTTGTAACTTCTTTATTTAGCATTTCATTTTTTATTGTGGTCTTTTCAACCGTGCCTTGAAAGATATTGGATAAAAAAAAAATTTCGATGCATAAGGAACTTTCTTCCGTTTAACATATAAGAAGACTGTTGAGGAACTTGTTGCCAATGCTAATTTTCTATGGACACTAGTTTGAGATCTAGTTCTTAAATGGGCCGCTTGTCAGTTTTTCAAGTTTACCAATTAGTCAATCTAAACAAATGGAATGTACATATTAGGAATTTGTAATACATGGCTTATGAAAATGTCACCTCATTTGATTCTGTTTCACTTTATCCTTAAGAGTAGCCACTGCAAATTCTATAAATACATTCATTTATTAACCTATATCTTAGTGTAAATCTGTACGTCCATCGTTAACATTTTTAAGTCTATCACACTTATTTCTTGCGTGTTCTTAGTATTCAATAACCTGATCTATAAAAGTATTTGCTAGTCTTATAGCTATCCTTTAGAATTCTCTTTAGATATCATAGGTATTCTTCAACCACAAAGGACTCCGGAAGCACTACTCTACTTAACCATCCTGATTTGCTTTGATGGACCACATCATCCCTAATTTCACCATCTATATCCTAAATTGAGAAATTGATTACTTTCAGGCATCTCTCTACTTACATCCACGACAAGAGATAGAATGTCAAGAGATATGGTGAATAAATATTTCCTATATATTATTTTTACTGTTTTAGTTTGACCTGATAAAGTAAGTTGCATCCATGAGAAGGAAAAAGTAGTACTGTAGGTCTTGGATATTGCAGTAGACAACAAATGCTCATGGGATATCCAACCAATACTTTGGTCGAGCCTGGTGGATACTTAAAATTCACATGGTCATGTAGATATAAAAAGAAGGCTACAAGTTAAAACTCTAATGGATGATATGGATCACAATTCTAATTGATTGCTGAATATAGTCATAAAAAACGTGCCTACTTTACATCCCTACTTTTACCTTCTCCCGGCCATTAATCTATATCTCATAGCTTGTAAGGCTTCAGCCGTTACATTGTCTCCCGAGGTTTGGAATAATTTGGGTTTAGTAGGTCCAGAAGCGAGCATTTCATGGATGTTTGGTCTTCCATTGATCTCAACCTAGAGATCTTTCATCTGTTAGAAATTTGAAATTTTGTTTGTTAATTGGTCCTTGGGCTATACGTATGAAGGATCCAAGGCCAATCTCACGCACTTTGATTTCTCTTGTGTTCGCATGTACAGTCCAGCTAATGGTTTGATCACCCACTTTCAGAAGAAACTTAATATACAACATAAATTTAAACATGCTTAGAATTGGCTTAGTTTTTAACATAGATATGAATCATCTGATGGACAGTTGGAATGCTGCTGGTTGATATCAAATGTAACTGAACGGTACTGATCTCGTAGTATGCTTGAGCTTGCTGATCATATACATGCCCACGCGCACAGTCGTGCATGAGAAAGTCATTATTGTTGTTATATAGGCATTCTAAATTCTATGGTTTGCTATAACCGTATCCATATACGTATCAGATTACCTGTATAATGTTGTATACATTCATCACTTATATATTCCCTTTATATTATTCACTGAAATTTCCACGCTTTTTCAGCGGAAATTGCTCGCATCATATGAAGTCAGTTCTGAGGATGCCAAGTCTGGAAGCGCTAACAATACCCTTGAAGCTGACGAGGCTGTGAATGGCTCATTCATGTAAGTAGACTCTGACTTAGTGTGCTTTATCAAAAAACATATCCATGCTAGAAGCCACTAACCGCACATTCTAATTTCAGGGTCAAAGTTGAATAATTATGGATAAACCTTTTATCTATAACGGAAGAAATGTGACCTTTGGCTTTGTTGTATCCCAAGCAACAACAATAGGCCGAACAGATGGATAGGCTAACAACTATTTTCACTGTCAGTATCCTCCTTTAAAAAAGGGAAAAAAAGAAAAAGAAGAAAAAAGCCTTTTGATACCCAAAGTCGTGTGATGTTAATGTGGATCTGCCCTTGGCAAGTGGTTATGCAGTAGTGATATTATTGTACAGGAACCTGACCATGCCCTGTTACGTGGGTGAGATTTTGGCCGTGTATATGGTGAGTTCTTAGATATGTGTAAATTATCACTAGACGCCTTAGGCGCCAGGTGTGGTTTAGATATACTTCATACGTGTATTATGTATATATGCGATCCTTTGATTTGCATGATATCTAAGTGAGTAATACTTTGGAGTTGTTCCTTTTGGCCTACAATTATTGTGTATTTGGTGAGAGATACGTATGATCTAAAGCGAGAAAGAGTAAATTTTAGTCAATTATCTGAAGCTTCTGTTCGTTGATAGCTGATAGCTGCAAGTCCCTGTTGGGATTCTGTTCTGTTCATCAAGATAAGGAGAACTGCCCTTCGAGATGCTGGAGGAATCTCTTTGCAGTTTTTCTCCGGACAAGGTTGATGATCCGCATGAGATCAACGGCATATTTGGCATGGTTCATGATTTCTGACGAGCTGATTACAGTTTCCTGTGTTCATTATGCAAATGTCTCGTCTGCCAAACCACTGTAACCCACTGGATGAATGGGAAAAAAAAAAAAGAAGCTGAGAATCAGAAAAAGGAACTTGCAGCCTACATCAAGCATATCCGTCCAATTAAGTAAAATGGCACCTAGTGATCTGTTGCGCTCTCCAGCGTGCTAATATTATACAGCTCTAAAGAAGTGTTAAAGGTGTTCATACTTCAAAAAAAAAGAAATAAAAAATTAAAACAAATTGGGAAAAAGAAGAATCAAGAGCCATTGAGCTACCAAGTTAGAGGGGCTCCGTGCGTTGGCCGTATTCGCTTATCCAATCCGGACTGGTTGAACTATAAAGTCCACAGTGATGTTTTTTCTCTAACAGATTGGCAAGTTGACAAATAACATGGTCGCATGCAAGATGTGGACATTATAAACTCAAATTTAGATTCTGAAACATAGCAAACCTGTATGTTGGATTTCATTGTAATACACATGAATCTTCTAGAAACAAAAGTTTTGATAAATAGTTTTTTTTTTAAAATGACTCAAATCATTTTCCTTTTTTTATTTGAATTTATGTTAGTGTGATTGATGAGGGCCTTTTTATAATAAATCTTTTGAATATCATCTCGATCATTGGAATGATAATCTATGATATTCGGTCGAAGTCCCGATCTGTCGGAAGATCTTTTAAGTCCAGTTTGTTGTTTTGCTTTGTATTAGGCTGTGAATTCTCAAGATTGTTGAGCTTTGGAGTAGTTGATGGTTGTTACTCCATTGGTGACTTTTTCTCTTGAGATATTTATCCAGGCCTAAAAATGAGTTAAGCAATATAATCATATCAAGCTATTATCCTAATTTATTAATAATTGTTAGTACAAATTTTCCTTTATGCAATGTCAAATTTCTATATGACTCAACTTCTCAAAGTAAAGAACAGTCTATTAACCATATGTTCCTTTTATATATACTTTAGTATACTTGAATTTTTAGTGAAATTGAATGAACTATTTGACAAACAAAACTAATTTATTACTTTGCATTCTTAATATACTATTTTTTTTAGAGCAACGCGTTTAGGTTTTAGTATTATTTTTGGATTCTTAGGTTATGAACTTTTAATTTTTAGGGTTGTAGTTTTGGTTTTTATTGTTGAGCCAATATTACTTTACTGTGGAAATTTAAATGAACTTCTACTTTCTGATGGGCTAATTTAAATATTGCTACTAATTCTTTTAGATAAGTTGGGTCGCAATTCTTATAGTTTATAGAGATGGCATTGTAAATATTACAATGGCTTGTGTAAATTTGAAAAATTGTAGGGTTACGACTGAACACCTAGGCTCTACATGAATCCACCTGCCTGCCAGACTCGCTCCCTGCACAAAATGTGCAGGAGCCAAGAATCTCATTCATCTGGCTTCTGATTGTTGGGACTATGTCTTTAGTTCTTTGTATAATTTCATAATAATTAGATAGGGTTAAAGATCTATCATTATTAGGAGATTGAGTCACATCATGATTAAGAGTTTGAATCATATTAATTAGGAAGTTAGGCAAGAGTTAGAGTTTTGGTGTCCTATATATATTCTTCTATTGTTGGAGGAAAATACAAGGAGAGGAAAGATAGCCAATATTTTTGTAATCTAGAGTTAGCAGAGGACATAGCTTGATTCAAGAATATTGTGGGAGAGGCGAGAATTTCGTAGTCTTTGTCCGTGCAAAAGATTACAACATTGAGAGAGGGTTTCGCAGCCATTGTTCGTTCAAAAAATTGTAAGAAGTGAGTTTTAGAGAAAATATGAGAATTGATTATGTATGTGGGGTTGAGAGATGAGAGTTGAATGATTCCTCTTGTAGTTCTCCCTAATACATAGTTGATTTTCTCGTATTATTGCCCAGTGAACGTAGGTCGAAGTTGGTCGACCGAACCACGTAAATCTCGGTGTGCTTTCTTCTTGATTGCAGTTGTTTTCTATCTTATTGATTGTACGTTAGCTTCCGAGTTGCGGAGATCGTAGAATGCGAGGAGACTAAAATTTCCAAACAAGTGGTATTAGAGCAACTCCAATCGTCCGCGATATCTTCATTTTGGAGCCGCGAATATTTCCAACCGAACTGCATATTTTGCAGTTAGCTGCAAAATCGGAGATTGATGCTGCAAATTTGGAGATTTCTCTCCAAATTTGCAGCCAACTCTATACTACTATTCCCAAAAAAAAAATACCAAAGTTAACCCTCAATCTCTTTAACAACATTTCATTATTCCAATTGTATCCCGTTATTATTTTTTATAGTTACTTAAAATATGTATATATATATTAATATATTAAATAATTTTTAATAAAAATAATATCATTGGAAATGTCTCGTCGATACCTTCAAAATGAGACTAATATCGAAATATAAAATTGCAAAACAAGTATGGTTGGAGTTGTAAAGAAAATTAATTTTATTTAAATATATGATTACATTATCAATTCATTAAAGAAAATTAATTTTATTTAAATATATGATTACATTATATATTTTTAAAATAAGTAAAAAAATTAAAAAATTGAGAGAAATTGAAATAGAGTTGGAAATGGAGGAGTATGGTTAGAGTTGTAAAACTCTAAAATGACATATTCCATAGAATATGCCAAAGTGGGGACTGCAAAATGCAGTCCCCCATTGGAGTTGCTCTTAGAGCCATGGTGATGGATCTAGGAGCGAGTTATGCCGTACAAAAGTGAAGATCGGTGACGTTATAAGAATCAAGATGAAGAAAAAGAAAAAAATACTGGCGATTGCGGGCGGGAGGATCATTGGCGACTGATGGGAGGCGCCGGTGTAGGGTCGTTGCAGGTGGCTACGTCTGTTGGAGGCACGACCGACCAATCTAGCACCACCAAGTAGAAGTTTTGGCTACTATTGGCAGTGACCAGCAAGGAGTTGGGTTCTTTCTCTGTCCAAGTGGAATTGGGAGAAACTCACATGTACGGTCACGTGTGGCGTTGGATTAATTTAAAAAAGTAGGTGGAATCCGGCGTGAAAACAGGGTTAAGATAGAAGAAAAGGTATCAATCACATGGGTGGGATTTCCTGTTGATCTGGTGCTGGTTGATTGGTGGTGTTTGGTGTTTTGTTTAATCTGACGGTCCATATTTATTCATCAGCAGATGGGTGAATCGGAGGCGAAATGTAGCGATCCAGGGGTCGATTTATAAGTTTTGGAGTGCTTTGAACGCGATGAGAGGGTTTGATTTTTAAGATTTTGCTCAGATTGGTCAAAAAGTACTGATAAGTTCTGATGGTGGTAACAAGACAGGTCTGATGGCAGATAGTGCAAATAAGTATGTGACGGATAAGACTGGTGTAGAGAATCAAATGTAATTCTAGCAGTAGAATTGTCAGCATATAATTATTCAGAGTAATTACGGGAGCAGGAGTTGGTTGGCGTGTAGACTCGAGGAGGATAGTGTCAGTTTAGGTGGATCTTAAAAGCGGGCACGGCCGAGTGACCCATGTTGGCCTTCTTGTTTTGATGATGATTTACAAACAATTTACTACTAATGTTATTTGTCTAGTGTTTTTAACCTAACAGTATTTTATGGGCTTATCGCTCTATTGAGGAGAGTCGATAAGTTGATTTGGTCGTCAGATGTGTGATGTTAACTTGACTGGTCCGTGGACCTATCGCTCTATTGAAGAGAGTCGATAAGTTGATTGTTGCGATCAAGGCAACTTTGAGGACCTATCGCTCTATTAGAGAGAGTCGATAAGTGGATTGTGTCAGAGGTGTTATATATATATAGTTATATATATATACATAAGTTTTGGTTTCTATGCATATATATAGTTATATATATACATACATAGTTTTTGAGTTTTTATGTTTATAATATGAAATCACATATTTCATATTTACTATTGTGTTTTTGAAAACAATGCATAGAATAGGTAATTTTGTGAAAATATTATCTTATTAGTTTATAGACTTTAATATAAGTTTATACATGTTTTACTAAGTCTATAAAAACATTTCACAAAGTTTTAAAAGTTGGTTTATGTCAAAACATCAAAATTCAAGTATCTCATATTTTTATGTTTTGGACTATTTTGTAAAATGATGATATTTTCATTTGGGAGGTCCTTTCTGATAACCAGTCACTGTAGCATGTTTATTATCATGTCTACAATCATTCACCAAAGTTTTACATTTTTTGAAATTTATTTGATATTTTTAAATAGTGTTTTAAATCAGCATATCAGTTTTCTGCTGTGTCAGTTTTTGGTCGACCGCACCGGTCGACCGATCATTTGTTCTTTCGTCACCATGCAGCAGAGAGTTGGTCGGTCGACCGAGAGCTCCATCGGTCGACCGACAGAATTTCCGGTCGACCGACAATAGATCCGTTGCTTTCCCAACGGCTATTTTCCTGAGCTGTTTGCTGGGACTGTTTTTGTCTTTTGTTAGGCCGGTCGACCGACAATAGATCCGTTGGCTTCCAACGGCTATTTTTCTGAGCTGTTTGCTGGGGCTGTTTTTGTCTTTTGTTAGGGGTTTTGGCTGAGTTTTTGAGTGGGTATAAATACCCTATTGCTGTTCTCTTTCAACCCAACCAAGAGAATTGTTTAAACAAGTTTAAGGGTGTTTTGTGTTTGTTAAAAAGAGTGTTTAAGAGTTTTGTTTGTGAAGCAAATTTCACAAGGACAAGTGGAGATCATCCTTTGGTGTTTGAGCATTCACTCTTCTCCCTCTCTCTTGTCATCTTTAGAGAAGTGTTTCTAAACTCATCTAGCAATTTATTATTTTGATTATAATTTCCATAAGCTAGATTTATATTGAGTTTAGTTTAATTGATTTTATTTATCTCTTTGTACACACACAACTATTGAGCTTATTGTATTTACATTCATAGTATAATTGGGTTGTGGGATTGTGTAACTTAGAGAGTGAGCTTATAATTCGTTCTCATTCATTGTAGAGAACAAACACTTTGTATTGAGCGATTATATTGCTCACTATCTAGTTTAGATTGTTTACCCTTGAGTTTATATATCCTTGCACATACATTGCATATTTCTCTTTGTTAGGATATATCTTGTTGTTCATATTGCTTATCCTAGCTCATATACATTGTTGTATTTCATACTTGCTAGGATAACTCATTAATCAATTTTAATTAGCTTTTAAATTGGATTAGATTAGCATAAGACCCTAATCACCCCCCCTCTAGGGTCTAACAATTGGTATCAGAGCTTGGTGCTCTTTGATTTAAGGTCTAACCGCCTTGAGTTAAAGATCCAAGTTATCTTATTTGTGCTAATCTAGTTAAGATTATTTTTGTTTTGCTTGCATATTTTCACATATATATCATGAATATGAATATATTTCATTTAGGCTATGAATCAAATATTGCTCCTAAATTCATCAATTTTTCCTATGCACAATGGGCTTCTAGATTTAAACAATTTGTTGAATCTAGAAATATCGACTTATGGAAAGTTATTGATTGTGCTTATATTGTGCCCACTTTGGAGATATCCAAGTGGAGTAATCATGATAAGAAAATGCTTTCAATGAACAAGCGTTTGTTAGAATTTTTGCTTAATGATTTTGACTCATCCATTTCTAACAAATTTGTTCATTTTGATAGTGCTTACAAACTTTAGAAGTTTATTGAAGCACATCAAGGGGACTTGGAGGCAATCCGACAAGCTTTGGAGGATTCTTCTTCAAGTTCATTTGGAGCATCATGCACACGGCCACTAGAGGATAACTCTTGTGTAGTAAGCGATTCCGATTCCGATAATGATTTATCTATTGATGAACTCGCTTGTGCATGTGATAGATTATCTCATACCTATACTAAATTTCAAAATAGTTTTATTGATCTTAAAAGCAAGCATATTAGTTTAAAATCCGATCATGAGTCGCTAGCTTCCAAACTTGATATTATTGTTAAAGAGAATGCTATTTTAAAAGAAAACAATGAGTTATTAAGTTTGGAAAATAATAACATGTCTTCATCTATTGCTAGTTTAACTCATGCTAATAATGATGCCATGATAGAAGTAGAAACTATTAGAAATGAGTTTAGTTCTTTTAAAAATGATCATGTTTCATCTACTTCTATTTCCAATGCTTGTATGCATAACGATAAATTGAATCTTGTGAAAAACCGCATATCATGCTTAGATTCAACTTTTAACACGTGCATTGATAATCATAAGAAACTTATGGACAAGTGTGCTAAATCTAGTGTCATAACTTATAAATCACCTACACATTATGCACACTTGTATGACAAAGTTTACAAATGCTCTATTTGCGGTCGTAAAGGCCACCTTGCTAAATTTTGCTATGATGCACACAAACCTATGATTGCTAATACTCCATGTGCATCTCATAAGGCTTCTTCTTCATCACATGTACACACACATGCACCCATTGTTCATCATAAGCATGCTAATGTGTATCATTGTGATTTTTGTGGTAGAGTTGGTCACTTAGCCAAGTTTTGTTTTGATTTGCGAAAAATTTTTAAATCGCAAAATATTTCAAGTAGACCAACATTATTTTAAAATGTTTCTCATTTGCAAAATAATCTTAAAAGACCATCTTTACTTGTAAATGTTCCTCGTGCACGTCCACATGGTCAACATAACCAAATGCATCCTCTTCATTATACTTATTGCAATCGAATGGGTCATTTACATAATTATTGCTATGACCGGACCCGTGCACTAAATGCGCCCAAATAAGTTCATAACCCTAGGGCTTTGAGCTTGAATGATAGGGGTCATGTCCCTAAATCTTTTGGTACCAAGAGTTCTTGGGTACCAAAACAAATTTAATTTTTAAACCAAGAATTTTAGAGTTTTTATTTTCCTTTTTCTTGGTTTTGAAAAATGTATTTTAATCTTTTATGAAAACAATTCCTTTTATTGGTCAAATTCTTTTGTTTTCATAATTCCTAGTTTTGTTTTTGATGAGAGGTTTGTAATTATATAACCCTCCGGATTTATTGAGTGTTTATTCCCAACTCATGTTTACCGGATGCTAGAATGATTATATGGGTTGGAACAAGCTTAAAAGCTTGATATATTGTTGCCTCTCTTGAAATTATTTTGTCAAAGATTTTGTTTTGAATTTTTGCTTTGAATTCATTATATTTTACTTATATGATGATATTTATATGTTTGCGCTCATGGATCATCTATTCCTGCCTTATAATGTATTTTATATGTGGTTTGATCAAGTCCTACAAAAAAAAATTTATTTATTGATCAAACATTGTTTTTGGCTATAAACTTTGATTTATGATTTCATTTGGTTGATTTGTTTTTATTTGAAAACTTTTTGCGTGATTCTCATGTTCTATCTTTTGATTTCATAAATCTATTTTTATACACTATGTTTTTAAGTTGTGTAATGAGACACTTCTTTCATATTAACATATTTATATGCGTTCTCATTATCTTTTTGTATGTGAGTTATATTTAGTATTTTTTAATCTATGCTTTCTCACATATGTATGCCTTAGTATTCATTTCATACATTCATGAGGCATTTTGATAGGGGGAGCAATCCCTATATTTGTTTTATACTCATCCATGCTTATTTGTAGGGGGAGCTTTCGCTCTCTTAATTCTTTTGTCCCCTTTTTGATGTTGTCAAAGGGGGAGAAATATTGTGAGTATATTCTTTCTTATTCATATGCATGATATATTATACTTTGTATATTCATTTCCTTTCATGCATATATCCTTTTTATAAACTTGTTTTGATGATGATTTACAAATAATTTACTACTAATGTTGTTTGTCTAGTGTTTGTGCATTCCTATGTATTGTAGACAAACAACGTAGTTGGAGGTTGGATGGATTGAGCCTACACGATCATATCAAGAGGAGGTTGGCGGAATTGTGAAATGAAGCAACGTACAATTCAAGTTAAAGATCAAGTTCAAGCTTCATCCGCAAGTGTACCAAGTCAAGCTTTTTATGATTATATATATGAAATTATATATTTCATATTTTCTATTGTGTTTTTGAAAACATTGCATAGAATATGCAATTTTGTGAAAATATTGTATTCTTAGTTTGTAGACTTCAATATCAGTTTATACATGTTTTACTAAGTCTATAAAAACATTTCACAAAGTTTCAAAAGTTGGTTTATGTCAAAACATCAAAATTCAAGTATCTCATATTTTTATGTTTTAGACTATTTTGTAAAATGATGATATTTTTCATTTGGGAGGTCCTTTCTGATAACTAGTTGCTGTAGCATGTTTATTATCATGTCTATAATCATTCCCCAAAGTTTTACATTTTTTGGAATTTATTTGATATTTTTAAATAGTGTTTTAAATTAGCATATCAGTTTTCTGCTGTGTCAGTTTTCGGTCGACCGCACCGGTCGACCGATCATTTGTTCTTTCGTTACCATGCAGCAGAGAGTTGGTCGGTCGACCGATGCGGTCGACCGAGAGCTCCATCGGTTGACCGCACCGGTCGACTGACGATGGTCCAGAACAGTTCATAGTGTTTTTGTTCTCCGTCGGTCGACTGATATTTTCGCCGGTCGACTGCCAATGTATCCGTTGGCTTCCAACGGCTATTTTTCTGAGCTGTTTGCTGGGGCTGTTTTTGTCTTTTGTTAGGGGTTTTGGCTGAGTTTTTGAGTGAGTATAAATACCCTATTGCTGTTCTTTTTCAACCCAACCAAGAGAATTGTTTAAACAAGTTTAAGGGTGTTTTGTGTTTGTTTAAAAGAGTGTTTAAAAGTTTTGTTTGTGAAGCAAATTTCACAAGGGCAAGTGGAGATCATCCTTTGGTGTTTGAGCATTCACTCTTCTCCCACTCTCTTGTCATCTTTAGAGAAGTGTTTCTAAACTCATCTAGCAATTTATTATTTTGATTATAATTTCCATAAGCTAGATTTATATTGAGTTTAGTTTAATTGATTTTATTTATCTCTTTGTACACACATAACCATTGAGCTTATTGTATTTACATTCATAGTATAATTGGGTTGTGGGATTGTGTAACTTAGAGAGTGAGCTTATAATTCGTTCTCATTCATTGTAGAGAACAAACACTTTGTATTGAGCCTAATTGTAAGGATTCACTTGTAATACACTTGTACACCGAGAGAAGTGTGTGGTGAGAGACGGGGTCGAATCCAAGAGTAGTGGCGTCGGTTGACGTGCCTAGGGTGTGACGCCCCTAGGTTCACACAAGGCTGTAGTCCAAGGTGAAACCAAGAATGTCAAACCTGCCATGCACCACACCGTGCAATAACATGTTTCACCATCACAATTAACATCTATCTAGTACAGTCAACAACTGGTGTAGGTACAAAACAGGTAAAAGATATTACAAGATATACTAATGGAATGATAACAGTCACATAAATATCTCATCATCCCACATACAGAAATACATAGCCAAGATCTGAGTAGATAAACTGGAATACTCAACAAGTCTCAAATACAAATATCTGACGAAAAGGAAATAAGGCATGTCTACACAAAAATCTACGGTGGAGCTCAAAAGAAAATATAACTAAATAGACGACTGAAGCTAAAATGCATCGCCATCAGTCTACGACTCTCCGGGCTCCTGGCTCGTTACCTGAAAGGGGGAGGGACAACGAGCGTCAAGCGCTAGCGAGTAACATCACAACCAACCCCAAGGGAACAAGGCTCGTTATATAAGAAAAATACAGTTAATATATAAGAGATCAAAAATCATTGATCTTACTAAAGAGGGTTTTAGTATTTAGAAATTTACAACACGAGCATAGGTACGTCGAGCGAAATAATCCAAACAAGGAAACCCTCATGTATATACCTTACATCTCAAATTGTAAAATCCTAAATACCAAACCCAAGGTTCTAGTACAGAAAACAATAATAAAAGAAAAACAGCTAATCTCAGAGCAAAAATACAGTACCATACCATAGCTAACATGAACATCATGTTATTACTTACATGAATATCATATCGAGATTTACATAAGTGTTATGACATAAACTCACATGAGTGACTGAAGTAAACGTCCAACTCATGAACTGAATATAACCGTTGTCCAACGCATGGACCGGATGTGACCGTTGTCTAACGCATGGACCGGATGTGACCGTTGTCCAACGCATGGACCGGATGGTAATGTATATCCAACACGAGGATTAAATAGCAATGCATGTCCAACACGAGGACTAAGTGGTATGCATGTCCAACACGAGGACTAAGAGGTAATGCTTGTCCAACACGAGGACTGTGGATTTTAGTCCAAAACGAGAACTGTGAAATGGTGAAAATATCACTAGGATACATAGTGAAATCTACCTATATCAATTCACAGTCAAAACAGTGTATATATCCATAATTGGTACCCTCAGGTCTTCTATCATGCCTGGGTACATAGTAAGACCAAATACCAATGTCAGATAGTCCAGAAAATCTCTCGAACCTGAACAAATATTCAAAAATGTACAAAACCGAAGCCCTAAAACGAGCTCAGCGGTCGACCGCTCCGGTCGACCGCCAAGCGGACAGAAACCCATATCTGAGTTTCTGTCAGCTAGAAACCTGAGACAAAAATTCTTTGTTAAACAAAATCTAACTTGTAGAGGTGTCATGAATCAGTAAAATCGCGAAAAATAAACCTTTAAAACTTTGCCACCAAGATTCCATAAATGTATAAACATGATTTACTCATCGTTAATAATAAAAACAGGGTTTTTACTCATTTCCTAGGTATTTTCAGATCTAGATCTGTTAACAGAAAACGTTGGTGAGTTTTTAAAACAGATAAAATCCCAAATCCATATTCTATGCCACAATACTCTATTAGCTATTTTAAAATACGAATTTGGCTCCATAAAAACCAATAAAAACTCAGTTCTTGGTATGAAAATGAAAGGGGTGGGGGTTGGGCGAGAAATTACTCGCCTTGGGTGTAGATGAACTCTCAAAAACAAGTGAGAATGATCCTCCTTCGCTGAACACTGATGGATCTCGCGTCGACTCCTCCAAAATCCTCCAAGAACGGATCTAGGGTTTGGGAGAGAAGAGGGGGGCTGCTAGGGTTTGTAAAACAGAAGAAAAGAGGTGATTTTCGTGATACAACATGTATATATATAGCAGCAAACCCGAAACCCGAAACCCGAACCCGAAACTGGAAATTCAGTCTGATTAGGAACATTCTCTTTGGTATTTTGGCTATAACGTTCTCATACGACCTCAGAATAAGGTGATATAAGATTTGTTGGAAAGCTCTTGAAGAGACCTACAACTTTGGTATTATATACTTTTCCAGATACTTAATGAATCAGTAAGAAAAACATAGAAACTCTCAACTGGTCAAAATTCCCAGATTCTCACTCTTGGCCTTTGTGCATGATTTGTGTATTTGTACTCACATATATACATATATACATTGAATTGATCTCAAATCAGTTCCTAGCATACTCAAACATTATAATATATTATTTATAAATGTATAACATATTTATTATTATTTATCATAAAGTATTCAAATTTTCGGGGTTTTACATTCTTCCCCCCTTAAAAGAATTTCGTCCTCGAAATTCAGAAATCATACTTAAGCAAATAATAATACTAGAAAAACACATAATGGGTCTAATTCAACCCGCAACCAGAAACATTTAGAATTTTACTCTTGATGAGCATATATGGATATTTATATTTAACAGTCCAGGATGACTATATTCCCACTCAACCCTTAATCGAATAGAATTAGTACGTCAGACGAAAAATCCAAACAAGGAACCCCCCATATATATACCATGTGTTCCGAAAGATTAAGAATTAAGTGAAAATATCCTCATTCTAGCGTTAAATCAAAATATAACCACACAAATAATCATACACATAAATCAATGCACTTCCTCAATAGGTTCAAGAAGTCGCGCGGCATAACATCTTCGCGACCCTGAAGATCATCTCAACTCCTTTCTGGTTCCACTGAGTTTTCTCCAAGGGGAAAAAAATATTTTGTTTCTAAATTTCTCGTCTTCTCTAGCAAGTATACAAACTGAGATTTCAATCGTAGTCAAACCATCCTGAAGCTAAATTTCTGATGCGTTCAACACTCACTACTGTTCTTCATCACGTAATTGTTTCTTAAGCATAGAAACATGAAATACATTGTGTATACTAGACATCGATTCTAGAAGATCTAGTCTGTATGCCCCATATATATACCATGTGTTCCGAAAGATTAAGAATTAAGTGAAAATATCCTCATTCTAGCGTTAAATCAAAATATAACCACACAAATAATCGTACACATAAATCAATGCACTTCCTCAATAGGTTCAGGAAGTCGCGCGGCATAACATCTTCGCGACCCTGAAGATCATCTCAACTCCTTTCTGGTTCCACTGAGTTTTCTCCAAGGGAAAAAAAATATCTTGTTTCTAAATTTCTCGTCTTCTCTAGCAAGTATACAAACTGGGATTTCAATCGTAGTCAAACCATCCTGAAGCTAAATTTCTGATGCGTTCAACACTCACTACTGTTCTTCATCACGTAATTGTTTCTTAAGCATAGAAACATGAAATACATTGTGTATACTAGACATCGATTCTAGAAGATCTAGTCTGTATGACACAGTTCCAATGCTCTCCAAAATCTGATACGGTCCAATGTATCTCGTCGTAACCTTTTTCCGTCTTCTGAATTGCTACATTGAAAGTCAATGACACAAGCCCGGCATCTGTTTTCCAACATCTAATTTACTCTCTCCGTCTGACCATCCATCTATGGATGAAATGCACTACAGTTTGATAAATCTGTTACCCAAAAGAATCCTGGAAACCCTTCCAAAAATGTGGAATGAACACTGAAGTCTAAATCTGATGCTATCGCATCTGGAATTCCATGAAGTCGAATAGTCTCTTGAATAGGTATCCTCGTATACATCTCAGCTGTATAGTGAGTCCTTGCTGGAATAAAAATGTATTGACTTCATCAGTCCATCCATTACCACCCAAATCGAATCATTCTCTTTCTTCGATTTCGACAACTCTACAATAAAGTCCATAGAAATATCTGCCCACTTCCACTCTGGAATGGGTAAAGGCTGTAGTGTCCCTGCCGGTCTCTGATGCTCTGCCTTCACCTGCTGATAGGTAAAACATCTAGCCACATAGTCTGCAATCTCTCTCCGCATACCCCTTCACCAGAAACGCCTCTTCAGGTCTTTGTACATCTTGGTAGTCCCTGGATGACTGTGTACCGAGTACGGTGCGCCTCATCCAATAACTCCCTCTTCAACTCTGCACTAGCTGGCATAACCAATCTACCCTTCATCCGTAATCCTCCATCTGTTCCAATGGACCAGTCTGCCTTAAGCTCTTTGGAAATCTCCCCCTTACGGGTTTGAATCCAAGAGTCCTCCAACTGAGCTCTGACAACTCTGTCACTCCAAGATGGCTGCACTGACATAGCTCCCAAGAATGCACTGGTTCCTCCAATCTCGGGCCTAATATCAACTGGCTAAGAGTGATAAGATCTCTGTACAAAGAACACCTCAAAGCCGCAACCCGATGCCGACGCTTCCTACTTAAAGCATCTGCTACGACGTTCGCCTTCCCTGGATGATACTGAATCGCGAACTTGTAGTCCTTGATAAACTCAATCCACCTCCTCTGCCTCTGATTGAGTTTCTTCTGAGAAAAGAGGTACTTCAGACTCTGATGGTCTGTGAATAGCTCAAACTGAACTCCATACAAGTAGTGCCTCCATGACTTCAGTGCGAACACTACTGCTACTAACTCCAAGTCATAAGTGGGGTAGTTCTGCTCATGCACCCTCAACTGCCGTGAGATGTAGGCTACTACCCTCTGAGTTTGCATCAGAACGCCTCCTAAGCCTGCCAACGACACATCTGTATACACAACGAATGTCTTGTCGCTGCTCGAAATGGTCAGAACTGGCGCTGAAGTCAGCTTAGCCTTCAAAATATCAAAGGCCTCCTGGTACTCCATGCTCCATATGAACTGTACACCCTTCTTCATAAGGCGTGTAATCGGCGTCGCAATCTTCGAGAAGTCCTGAATGAACTTCCTGTAATATCCAGCTAAACCCAAAAAGCTGCGAATCTCTGACACCGTCTTCGGTGGCTCCCAATCAAGAACTGCCATGACCTTAGCCGGATCCACCGCTATACCCTCTCGACTAATAACATGGCCAAGAAATCTGACTTCTGAAAGCCAAAACTCACACTTGCTGAACTTGGCATATAGCTGATGCTCCTGAAGAGTCTTCAATGCTATCCGTAGATGCTCCTCATGATCCGCCTCCGATCTTGAGTAAATGAGAATATCATCGATGAAAACGATCACAAACTGATCTAAGAAGGGATGGAACACCCGATTCATCAAGTCCATGAATACCGCGGGTGCATTGGTCAACCCAAATGGCATGACCAAGAACTCGAAAGAACCATATCGAGTAAGAAAAGCGGTCTTGGGAATGTCCATATCCCGAACCCACAACTGATGATAGCCAGAACGAAGATCAATCTTCGAGAAATACTGCACACCCTACAACTGGTCAAACAAGTCATCAATCCTAGGTAGTGGGTACCTATTCCGGATAGTGACCTTGTTCAACTCTCGATAATCTATGCATAATCTCATACTACCGTCCTTCTTCTTCACGAAGAGGACCGACGCGCCCCACGGAGAATGACTCCGGCGAATAAAACCCTGAGCTAATATCTCGTCCAACTGGGTCTGAAGCTCCCTCATCTCAGCTGGTGCCATACGATAGGGTGCGCGGGATATCGGGGCTGTGCCTGGCTGCAACTCAATACAAAACTCCACCTCTCTCACTGGAGGTAATCCAGGTATGTCCTGAAAGACATCCTGATACTCTGAGACAACTCTAGTCTCCAATAACTCAGCACCCTGATCTTGTCGCATCACCTCCTCGATGTACGCCAGAAATGACTCCGCAAATCGGTTGCCCTGAGAGGCGGCTACAATCATCTCGGACCCGTCGGACGCTCGTAACTTGACTGTCTTCGCAAAGCAGTCAATGTTAACATGGTAGGAAGACAACCAATCCATACCAAGGATGACATCGAACTCAGACATACGCAACACTATCAAATCGACTATGAACTCTAACTCGTCTAAACTGACTGTACACCTCCTACAAACGCTCTCCAGAAGCGATACCTCTCCTAAAGGGGTGGAAACAGATAAAAGGGGTGTCTAGAGGCTGAGCTACAAGCTGGAGTCTAGCCATAAATGCATGCGATATGAAGGAATGCGACGATTCCGAATCGAAAAGAATACGGGTGGAAAAAAAAAGATTCACAAAGAACGTACCCTCCAAAACTGCTCCATGATCATGCGGGACTACTGCATATACTCTGCCGGTGGCTAAAGACTGCTCTGTCACTAGTGCTGGAGAATATGGGACAATCTACCCCTGGGAAACCTCCTGAACTGCTAGAGCCTTCCCTTCAGTCTTCCGTTGCTGCTGAGTTGGACCATTTCCCTTCTGAGCTCTTGTTGGTGCACTGCGGCACTCTAATGCCTTGTGTCCGACCTTGCGACAGTTAAAACAAGATCCCCGGAACTTGTGCTGCTGACTTGCTCTCTGATCCTGTTGAGATCCCTTCTTATGAGGGCTCTGCTGATGCTGTTGGGATCCAATCAAGGGTCTCTTGTTCTTGCCCTTGTCTCCGGCGTGCCCTCTCTTAGCACTCCCTTCCTCGTCCTTCTGGAACTTAGCTGTCCCATTTTCTTGAGAAATGGTGGTTTCAGCTACTGGTGGTGGTGGTGTAATGTGATTCGCCACAAGCTCCTCGATTGCTGCTATCCTAGCGACTAGGGGAGCCATAAGATCTACCAGGTACTGGGGAGCCTGCTGCGGCTCAGGTGGATTTTGTTGTGGTTCAGCCTGTCCAGATATCTGAGTACGTGACATATCATATTCTGACATCTCTGCTCAAAAGAAAATAAGGGTTTAGGAGTCAAAACAAACCTCTATAAATAGCGTATCACAATACAATTTTCACAACATATAGTATTTGCACAAATACTTTAAACTTATACAAAAATAGTTGTCATAAAAAAATTTCTCAAATTTTGAGATATACGCATATATCGTCCTCACTCATACTAGGAAATCCTTACGGACTCTATACATGAATCCTAGGAAACCCTATCCTAGCTCCACGACTCGACACAGGATGATCCTAAGGATACTGGAATTAGAGCTCTGATACCAACTGTGACGCCCTGGGTTCACACAAAGCTGCAGTCCAAGGTGAAACCAAGAATGTCAAACCTGCCATGCACCACACCATGCAATAACATGTTTCACCATCACAATTAACATCTATCTAGTACAGTCAACAACTGGTGTAGGTACAAAACAGGTAAAAGACATTACAAGATATACTAATGGAATGATAACAGTCACATAAATATCTCATCATCTCACATACAGAAATACATAGCCAAGATCTGAGTAGATAAACTGGAATACTCAACAAGTCTCAAATACAAATATCTGACGAAATGGAAATAAGGCACACAACCTTTACAACTTCTAGAATAAGACTCTCAAATGTCTAAATAAAAATCTACTGTGGAATTCCAAAAGAAAATATAACTAAAGAGACGGCTGAAGCTAAAATGCATCGCCATCAGTCTACGACTCTCCGGGCTCCTGGCTCGTTACCTGAAAGGGGGAGGGACAACGAGCGTCAAGCGCTAGCGAGTAACATCACAACCAACCCCAAGGGAACATGGCTCGTTGTATAAGAAAAATACAGTTAATATATAAGAGATCAAAAATCATTGATCTTACTAAATAGGGTTTTAGTATTTAGAAATTTACAACACGAGCATAGGTACGGTCGAGCGAAATAATCCAAACAAGGAAACCCTCATGTATATACCTTACATCTCAAATTGTAAACTCCTAAATACCAAACCCAAGGTTCTAGTACAGAAAACAATAATAAAAGAAAAACAGCTAATCTCAGAGCAAAAATACAGTACCATACCATAGCTAACATGAACATCATGTATTACTTACATGAATATCATGTCAAAATCTACATAAGTGTCATGTCAAACTCACATGAGTGACATGTCAGAAAACGATTAAGTGTCCAAAACATAGACTATATAAATCAAACATCCAACTCATGGACTGCGTGAAGGAAACGTCCAACTCATGAACTGAATATAACCGTTGTCCAACGCATGGACCGGATGTGACCGTTGTCCGACGCATGGACCGGGTGTGACCGTTGTCCAACGCATGGACCGGGTGGTAATGCATATCCAGCACGAGGATTAAAATAGCTATGCATGTCCAACACGAGGACTAAGATGTAGTGCTTGTCCAACACGAGGACTGTGGATTTTAGTCCAACACGAGGACTGTGAAATGGTGAAAATATCACTGGGATACATAGTGAAATCTACCTATATCAATTCACAGTCAAAACAATGTATATATCCATAATTGGTACCCTCAGGTCTTCTATCATGACTGGGTACATAGTAAGACCAAATACCAATGTCAGATAGTCCAGGAAATCTCTCGAACCTGAACAAATATTCAAAAATGTACAAAACAGGGAAAATACAACAGAGAGTGCTGCGGTCGACCGATGCGGTCGACCGAACTCTGGCATGAGCCTGGCGGGCGACCGCTAGGCATCTCGGTCGACCGACCAGACGTCGCGGTCGACCGAACAAACTTGGCGGTTGACCGAAGCCCTAAAACGAGCTCAGCGGTCGACCGCTCCGGTCGACCGCCAAGCGGACAGAAACCCATATCTGAGTTTCTGTCAGCTAGAAACCTGAGATAAAAATTCTTTGTTAAACAAAATCTAACTTGTAGAGGTGTCATGAATCAGTAAAATCGCGAAAAATAAACCTTTAAAACTTTGCCACCAATATTACATAAATGTATAAACATGATTTACTCATTGTTAATAATAAAAACAAGGTTTTTACTCCTTTCCTAGGTATTTTCAGATCTAGATCTGTTAACAGAAAACGTTGGTGAGTTTTTAAAACAGATAAAATCCCAAATCCATATTCTATGCCACAATACTCTATTAGCTATTTTAAAATACGAATTTGGCTCCATAAAAACCAATAAAAACTCAGTTATTGACATGAAAATAAAAGGGGAAAAACATGGGAGAGGATTGGGCGAGATGTTACTCGCCTGAGGGGGTATTGTAGAACTCCTGAACACGCGTGAGCATGCTCCTCCTTCGATAGAATCGCTCCAAATCCCGCTGAAACCCTTCGAGACTCCTCAAAAATCGCCAAGAACAGATCTAGGATTTGGGAGAGAAGAGGGGGGGCTGCTAGGGTTTGTAAAACAGAAGAAAAGAGGTGATTTTCGTGATACAACATGTATATATATAGCAGCAAACCCGAAACCCGAACCCGAAACTGGAAATTCAGTCTGACTAGGAACATTCTCTTCGGTATTTTGGCTATAACTTTCTCATACGACCTCAGAATAAGGTGATATAAGATTTGTTGGAAATCTCTTGAAGAGACCTAGAACTTTGGTATTATACACTTTTCCAGATACTTAATGAATCAGTAAGGAAAACATAGAAACTCTCAACTGGTCAAAATTCCCAGATTCTCACTCTTGGCCTTTGTGCATGATTTGTGTATTTGTACTCACATATATACATATATACATTGAATTGATCTCAAATCAGTTCCTAGCATACTCAAACATCATAATATATTATTTATAAATCTATAACATATTTATTATTATTTATCATAAAGTATTCAAATTTTCGTGGTTTTACATTGGGAGAGGTTGTTACCGAGCACTTGAGGAGGAGGACACGGGCTAGGACCAATACTTAGTGTGTGAGTTGTGATTGCATAGTGATTGTATTGTGAGGTGTAAACGTTGTTCGGGTGAACGTAGAAAACCCGGTTGTGATAGTGGAAATCTCCTCGAGGTGAGGAGCGGAGACGTAGGTCGTGGGGACCGAACTCCGTAATCATATTGTTTGTTTGTGATTGCATTGGCGCACTTCCTTTTATGTTCATATCTTATATCGTCTTTGTATATTGCTTGTTGATTATATTGCCCACTATCTAGTTTAGATTGTTTACCCTTGAGTTTATATATCCTTGCACATACATTGCATATATCTTTTTGTTAGGATATATCTTGTTGTTTATATTACTTATCCTAGCTCATATACATTGTTGTATTTCATACTTGCTAGGATAACTCATTAATCAATTTTAATTGGCTTTTAAATCGGATTAGATTAGCATAAGACCCTAATCACCCCTCCTCTAGGGTCTAACAACCCACATGTTGATGAAGATTGTGGCATTGGACTTGTAAGGAGTTGTAGGAGAATGATTGCTCATATTCAGTCCAAGCTAAGTGATGGAGGAGATAGAGGCATCTATCTCGTAGTGTGGAATAGGAGAAGTACACTGATATGATTCAAGAAGAGAGATGCAGGTGGAGTACGATGATAGCAAGTGGGGGAAGGCTAGTGTCAAGTTTAGTTTGGAAGGAAAAATATGGTTGATTTGCTTCTAATGTTAGAGGTGACAGATCTCTTGGTGTGCACAAGAGAGGTGGAGGCACCATAGCGAGGCAGATGAAAGTGAGGGTCATAGGAGCATCCAGGTTGGAGTACGAGTGTTTCAATTAGGAGTGCAGTCGCTTTAGATTGAAGTACAAAAAAATTGAAGACTCTAGTAGGAGAGGCAAAGTTTCAAGACAAAGATGACATATCTTCAAGGGAGTTTGGAAATTAAATCTAAGGTGGAGATTGTTAGGATTGTGCCTATGATTCTTTATATAATTTCATGAGAATTAGATAGGGTTATAGATCTATCATGATTAGAAGATTGAGTCTCATCATGATTAGGAGTTTGAATCCTATTCTAATTAGAAAGTTAGGTCAGAGATAGGGTTTTGGTTTTCCTATATATATTCTTCTATTATTGGAGGAGAAGCCAAGAAGAGGAAAGTCAGCTAATATTTTATAATTTAGAGTTAGAATAGGGCGTAGTCTGATTTAAGAATATTATGCGAGAGGCGAGAGTTTTGTAGTCTTTGTCCGCGCAACAGATTACAACATTAGGAGAGGTTTCGTAGTCTTTGTCTGTTCAAAAGATTGTAAGAAGCTGGTTTTAGAGAGAATATGAGAGATGTTTTCATCGAAAATTGTTTTTTTCATTGTATAACTCATTACAACTTTGATCGTTATAATAAGTTCAAAAAGATTGGTCTTTTTATAAGACCTTTACATAATGAAAATAAAAGATACAATTCTCTTGAAAATAAACCCAAGATCCGTTTATCGTCTCCTGCTTGCGTGAGTATCTTTGCCGGTGCCAGAGTTTATCCGTGAACGACCGTCGATCAGATCCGATTGCTGAAAAATTTAGCAGAGCTCCTATTTTACCAAGGAAGTATTTGCTTGAAGCGCTGAAATCGACCAAGCGAAATCAGTAGCTCTTCTCGAGATTAAGACAAAGCCTAATCTCGAGGAAAGGATGAGAACGGGCTTCAGATCCTTCGAATTGCTCATTCTTTATGCCGGGATTCGCCGGGATCTCGCTAGCCCTTGCTGAAATTCGTGCTCCTTTGACTCCTCAATCCGGCAGCACCTCCTCGTCTTGATAATTAATCCCCCCTTTGAAATGAGCCCCTGAGCCCGTATTTATAGGATTCGGTTGGGGGGTTTGGATCAAAATGAGTGATTTGGCCTTATCTTCAGTTAATAACGGCCTAACCACGTTTGTAGATGATAGAACCTCTGGAACAGAAGAAACCGATCGAAACAGCCTAAAAATACATTTTGGAGGTTACAAGTAGTTCTAGGTGTGAGACAAACTAATGTGACCTACGTGGGCGCGGGTCGGATGGATCCGACCCGCCGCCACGCGGGTCGGACTGATCCGACCCGCCGCTGCGCGGGTCAGTTTGAGATATCTTCGGTATTTTAACCTTAACTCTTTCGTACGACCTCCGATTAAGCTAATTAAAGATGTGTTGGAAAGCTGACAAAGAGATCTACAACTTTTATGTTTTGAGATTTTTTAGATTCAAATTGCAGTATAGTCAAAACTTCACTTCTTTGCGCGGGTCGGATCATTGTAGCGCGGGCCGGATTATTGTAGCACGGGCGGATTACTGTAGCACAGGTCGGACTGTAGCTTGGGTCGGAACCGTAGCGCGGGTTGGACTGTAGCGCGGGTCAGACTGTAGCGCGGATCGGATTTGAGCATCCCAGAGTTACTATAGCGGTCTTAACTCACTCATCCAACCTCGGAATGAGGTGATTCAAGATGCGTTGGAAAGCTGACGAAGAGGCCTACAACTTTCATGTTTTGAACTTTTTCAGATTCAAATCATAGCATGGTCTAAATGCCTCTTTATTTTGCGGTCCACTTTTATGTTTTGAACTTTTTCAGATTCAAATCATAGCATGGTCTAAATGCCTCTTTATTTTGCGGTCCACTTTGAGGTGTTCGACACTTTCTGACTTCTCCGATGCCTCTTTATTTTGCGGTCCACTTTGAGGTGTTCGACACTTTCTGACTTCTCCGAACTTGTATTGCGTGTTTCGTCATTCCAGTGACTTGTACACTCCAATGAATCACTTTGTATATTTGTTAGCTTTCACGGGGCCAGATAATCCTTTCCTAACTTGGATGATGACGTTTATCGTCTGCATTTCGTCCCGAGCTGTGTGTAGGAACCTATAGGCATTTTTATACGTCTACAGATACCCCCTCCAAAGTATTTCAGACTCATTCTTTTATAGAAGAGTCTAGAATACTTTGGATAAGATAGGCCCTTTCCTCAATCTCATAGAGGGACCTGTGAACTGCTTTAATTCTTGACTTCTTCAGCCTTCAGTCTATTCGGTGTTTTGTCGAATAGATAAAGTTCTTCTGGTGCTGCATTTATCGTCTGACAGTTGTCAAAATCTTGGATTGCGGTTGATGCGCAAGTTTCCGAATTTAGCTTGTGCCATTGAGTTGACTTTGAACTGATCATCTTCTTAAAAAATTCATATCTGAATCCGATTGAACTTTCTAAAATCATCGTTTGCCTTATTTTGGCGAGATTGCTGATGTGTTGACTGGCGTCGACCTTTACTGTAACGCGTCGGCCGACGTTGACACAGTTTATACTCATACGTTTGCTGGAGTCTACATAGTTTAAGCTCTTAAGACGTTAGAGCGTGACAGTCTCAAATTTGGGGCTGTAGGACCAACTATTAAAGTTGTTTCGTCTACAGATATGGATCTTATCCCGAAGTTGTTGGATGCTCGAGTCACGAGACCAACTAATGAAGCTGATGTGTCGATGGCTTGCATTTATAGAATTTTTGGCAAATTCTCAGCCATCAACGGGTTTATTGAGCCTTTACCGACTACCGTTTGAGTCGGACTAGCATGCGGATTGTTTAAGTCCGTTCCGCATGTGATGTTATGCTAAAAGAGTTAACCCTTTTAGTGCTACGATATTGAATACGTAGACTTCGTCTTTCTCCTTTGAAAAAACTAAACAGCAACGTGTATCAGACGTTGACTTAGAATTTTTGGCAAATCCTCAGCCCTCAACGGATTTGACGTGCTTTTACCGATTACCGTTTGAATCGGGCTTACATGCGGATTGTTTTAAGTCCGTTCCGTATGTGACGTTGTGATAAAGGAATGAACTCCCTTAGACTTGATGCTACGACTTCGAATACGTAGACTTTGCCATTGTTAAGGGAACAGGCTATCCGGCAACTTGTGTTAGACGCTTACTTATTCCTACTTAGGATTCAGGATAAAAATCCCCAGACTGGCACTCTGGTGTCTTCTTCAATCGGTAAAAGACTAAATCAGCAACGCGTGTCAGGTGTTGACTTATCCTTGCTTAGGATTCGGAATAAAATTCCCCGCGCATGCAAGGCGTGAATTTTGGTGTTATTAATAACAACTCGCCACAACGTCGAATATGTGGGCTTTTGTTTTTTTCGCGCGTGTTAGGCGTTGACTTATCCCTACTCAGGATTCGGAATAAAATTCCCCGCGCGTGTAAGGTACGGATTATGGTGTTATTAATAACAACCTGCCACAATATTGAATATGTAAGCTTTTGTTCTTTGTTTACGATTAAGAACTAACCGACAAAGCGTGTTAGGCGTTGACTTATCCCTACTCAGGATCCGGGATAAAATTCCCCGTACGTGTGAAGCACGGATTTTGGTGTTATTAATAACAACCTGCCACAATATTGAATATGTGGGCTTTTATTCTTTTTTTACGGTAAAGAACTAACCAGCAACGCGTGTTAGGCGTTGACTTATCCCTACTTAAGATTCGGGATATTATTCCTCGTGCGTGTAAGGCACGAATTTTGGTGTTATTAATAACAACCTGCCACAATATTAAATATTTGGGCTTTTGTTTTTTTTTTTACAGTTAAGAACTAACCGACAACGCGTGTTAGGCATTGATTTATCCCTACTCAGGATTCGGGATAAGATTCCCCGTACGTATGAAGCACGGATTTTAGGAGTTTTAAAAAAGTGGTGTCTTCTCCTGGGGCAAAGACGAACCCGATGCGGAAGAGGAAGAATTTTATATTCTATCTCCCAAAGCTGAAGAGGAAGAATTTTATATTTATCTCCAGTCACAAAATAAAACTCAAAGTGGGATCTCCACTTCAAGAATTCGGTAAGGTGAAACTAAGAGTGGGATCTCCACTCTGAGAATCAAAAAGATTCGAATAATCCTAACTGTCGGAAGGTTTGATTATCGAACTAAAAGGTGGGTTTCTCGTTTATCGAGAGTGAATTATGATTTTGGCCCTAACTATAGGAAGGTTTGACCAAGCGGGAGTTTGAGGTGACCCTAACTGTAGGAAGGTTTCATCACTCGATTTAAAAGTGGACCTCTCGTTCATTGGAGGAATCGAAAGAGGATTTTGGTTGTGGCCCTAACTGTAGGAAGGTTTGACCGAGTGGGAGGTTTGAGACGATCCTAATTGTAGGAAGGTTTGATCGCTCGATTTGTGGCCCTCTTGTTCATTGGAGGAATCGAGAGGGGATTTTAGTTGTGGTCCTAACTGTAGGAAGGTTTGATCAAGTAGATAGTAGGAGTGGGAGTACAAATTATAGTGGGAGTGTTGACTTGTACAAATCACTCAAAGGAGGTTCTTGGTGTTAAGTGTCAAATACTTAACACGGAGGGGTTTAACAATCGTCAATGATCAGGATAATAAAATTCCGAGTACCATATTCGGACTCTAATAACGAGGATGTTGAGTGCACATATACATCGAAAGTTTGAGTGGATTTAATCGAAAGGAATTTTTTTAGTGGTCCTACTGTTAATTAGTCTGATCGATGGGGGATTTTGTGGTGGAAGACTGTGAGTCATCAACAAAAGAGTGTTCGGAAATTATAGGGGGTTTAGTGTTTATCACTTTGTTTATAATGATCGGGTTATCCCTAAGAATATTATATTTAACATTCTTCCGGGAACTTTCCGTTACATGAATTATCCACCCCCCGCTTCCTTTGTGGAACTGGGTTAGACTTTATACTCAGTTATATGATCGGGTTATCCTTAAGAATATTACATATAAAAATTCTCTAGGAACTTCCCGTCAACAGTAGGAAACAATTTAGACTCATATACCTATTGGAGTATTGAAAGGAGCAGTTTATACTCTTATACTTGTCGGAGTGATGAGAAGCAGTTTATACTCATATACTTGTCGGAGTATTGTCGTTCTCATTCAGCTTATCACAGCGTTATGACGCCGGCTTCAACCAAGGTTTGAATGCTATTCTTAAGAGCAAAACAATCCTTGGTGGGATGAAGGACCCTCCTGTGGTACACACAGTACTTTGGATCCGTAGTATTATCAGCTTCCTCCTGATTTGTGATAGGTGGTAGCTTGATCTTGTTATTTTCAAGGAGGGATTCGAAGATGGCTGGAACGTCTTCGTCCTTGAAAGAGTACTCTTTTTGGAGTCTCGAATCTGAAGTGTTTCGCTGTCTCTGGGATTACCGTTGTGACGTTTGATTAGCATTAACAGTAGCTGTAGGTACCTTACCCTTACCACGAGAGGTGAAGTTTGAGTTCGGAAGGTTAGCCATCGATTGGCTTCTTTTGGCTTTCTTTCTTTTGAGGAAACGTTCGGCCTGCTCTTCGCGCATCCTCAACTCTTTCCAGGTGTTGGATGGCGCTACTCCCATAATTTCCAACACATCCAATGAGAGGTTGTTGTGACAGGTTTGAAGGATGAAGTCCTCTATGATTGGATCTCGGCAGTTCATCGCCTTATTCCGGAAACGTTTGACGAAATCGTCGACCGTCTGGTCGTCTTCTTGCTTCTCATCGAAGAGTGTCCTTATTGACACCTCATCGTCATCATCAAAGAAATGAGCGAGGAATAGGCTCTCCAGGTCTTCCTAATTATTGATACTTCCGGACTTAAGACGACAGTACCAATCGAAGGCGGGCCCGCGAAGGGTGCCAACGAATGACCGAACCATCAAGGCTTCATTATCGGAGATCATACCCAAGTGGGACTTGAAGTAGATCAGATGTTGCATGGGCAAACCCTTCCCGTCAAACAGTGTGAAGTTAATCAGGTTGAACTTCGTCGGGTATGCTATTGAATCTCACTCTCTTGGATAGGGGCATGGAATGCCGGTCATTTTCACCTCTCGAGCAGACATCAGAGTGTTGATTTTGCTCTCAAGATCTTTCATTTTCTCATCCTCACTCGTATCGGGGCTTGGATGATTTGTGGGAGGAACAATGGGGCCACCCCCGATGTTATCATCATTGGCAGGACCACCCCCGGTATTATTATCTTCAGTGGGACCACCCCCAGTGTTCTAATCAATGGGAGGGTTCTCAGTATTGAGGTGTTCATCCACATCTGAATCGCTACCTACTTGGTAAGCAGCGTTACGACGGCTGGATTCACCAATTTGATTCGACAAAGCTCGGATTTGTTGGTCATGTTCTTCCCTCATCCGCCGCATAGCCGTTTCCATTTCGAACTTGAAGTTCACTTTTTGCCTGGCCAAGGCACCCTCAATCATTTTGGCTACTTCCTCGGTGTTAATCATAAACACTTCGCGGGATTGACCTAGGCTGGAGACCGTATTGTCAGAAATGACTGCAGAGTTGGCATCTGACGCTTTGTCATTCGAGGATAATCCTCTCTGTATTCTCTGGTAGTCCCTACGTCTAATGGTCCCTGCGCGTAGCTGAGTCAGACGATGCGATACGAGGGGGTCAGAACTAGAAGGTCGAATCGATTTTCCTTTATCAACCATATTGATGGTAACTTCTAGGGGTTCGTCACCTTGAACGACCGATCGTTTCTTACGGAGACGCTTTGGTTTGGACTTAGCCTTTCCGTTGGAGATCCTCTCGAATACTGAGACCCTCTGCGGAGCGGTCTTGGGGCAGCTACACGCTGATAATACTACCCTGATTAGTTCGGCGCACGGGCGGTGAGATTTTGTTTCTCGGGTATATCTCTTCTGAGACTTGTTCATACCCCCAGCCTGATAGTACAACTCATTGGTCAGATGACCGGAGTAACCTATCATGTGTTGACAGGACTCCCCTAGTATAACGTTATCATCGTCAGATGAATACGTTTCTTTCTGGGGATTCACCGCTTTATTAACATTCTCAAGAGTCACGTGTTTAGAACTACACTTTTGGGAGCGTAGGATCTCAACAGGCTCTTGGTTTTGGATACACACCCCCAGGCGGGTGGAAACCGGAGTTTTCCCTTTATGAGAAGGCTTGAAATTGTTGTGAGGGCATGTGCGACCCCCAGCTCGAAGAGTCACTCGGGGTACAGTCGCCGGACCCAAGAGTTCTTCGATCTGAACTTTGCCTCGATCCTCATGCAAAGGACCCAGGCGATTGACTATCCTCACCTTGAATCGGGACGAATCCATGCTGTCACGGTGCTCCACCGGAGGTGCGAAACTCGAAGGGATCGATGAAACACGTGCATAACGTTTTCTATCTTTACCCTGATGCGGGTCAGACTTGAGTGACCCGCGGGTTGGATGGTCGGATCCAGGTGACCCGCAAAGTGGAGGGTTGGATCCAAGTGACCCGTGATTTGGAGGGTCGGATCCAAGTGACCCACGATTTGGAGGGTCGGATGTAAGTGACCCGCGAATTGGAGGGTCGGATGTAAGTGACCCGCGATTTGGAGGGTCGGATCCAAGTGACCCGCGAAGTGGAGGGTCGGATGCAAGTAACCCGTGATTTGGAGGGTCAGATGCAAGTGACCCGCGAAGTGGAGGGTCGGATCTAAGTGACCCGCGAAGTGGAGGGGCGGGTCCTCCAAGTGACCCGCTTTTCTTGATCTTTTCGGCCGCCATCTTGGACTTTGGCCTCCAAACTTTGTGCAATTTTTGTGGCTTCTTTTCCACTTCTTCTCTTTGTAACATTTTAGCCTCTTGCATAAGAATTTTTGCATGTGCAAGCAATACGCGACGCCTTTGGATCCGCTCCTCAAGAGTTGAACGTGTCCTTTTGACTTGGACCCATTCATCCGTTGATAATTTGGAGGAGAGGGCATTTGTCCGCTGTTGGGGCGCTTGGCGTTGCCTAATTTTCAGATCCGCCTCATAACGGATCCCGTCAATTGACTCTAAAGCTCTAGCGAGTTGGCGTGCGAGGCGTTGGCGTTGCCTTTGGCGAGCTCTCTTCGATAAAGTAGGCGCGCCTTCTGAACTCAACTCCTTGATTGAGGACAAGTTCAGATCTACAGATCCGGACTCATTGGAGGCTGGAAGGGTGTTGCAAGGTTCAGCTATCGCAGCAATAGGGGCATTGATCTTCCTACACTTGCGAGAAGCGGAGGATCTGGAGGAGGAGGACGAGAGGTATTTTTCATACTTCTGTTGGTCGAACTCATATTCGATCACCTCTTCAACCGGGATCTTAATCATCGGTTGCGACACGACGGCCTCGGCAGCAAGACCGTTGGCTCCCACTATGGTCGCCAGTTTGTTTTCGTCCAAAATTATTATTTTTATTGTATAACTCATTACAACTTTGATCGTTACAATAAGTTCAAAAAGATCGGTCTTTTTATAAGACCTTTACACAATGAAAATAAAAGATACGATTCTCTTGAAAATAAACGCAAGATCCGTTTATCGTCTCCTGCTTGTGTGGGTGTCTTCGTTGGTGCCGGGGTTTATCTGTGGACGACCGTCGATCAGATCCGATTGCTGAAAAATTTGGCAGAGCTCCTACTTCACCAAGGAAGTATTTGCTTGAAGCGCTGAAATCGACCAAGCGAAATCAATAGCTCTTCTTGAGATTAAGACAAAGCCTAATCTCGAGGAAAGGACGGGAACGTGCTTTAGATTCTTCGAATTGCTCTTTCTTTATGCCGGGATTCGCCGGGATCTCGCTAGCCCTTGCTGAAATTCGTGCTCCATTGACTCCTCAATCCGGCTGCACCTCCTCATCTTGATAATTAATCCCCCCTTTGAAATGAGCCCCTGAGCCCGTATTTATAGGCTTCGGTTGGGGGGTTTGTATCAAAATGAGTGATTTGGCCTTATCTTCAGTTAATAATGGCTTAACCACGTTTGTAGATGATATCTAGGCAGTTAGAAACCTCTGGAACAGAAGAAACCGATCGAAACATCCTAAAAACGCATTTTGGAGGTTACGGGTAGTTCTGGGCGCGAGACGGACTGATGTGACCCACGTGGGCACGGGTCGGATGGATCCGACCCACCGCCGCGCGGGTCGCCCGCCACTACGTGGGTCAGTTTGAGACATCTTCGGTATTTTGATCTTAACTCTTTTGTACGACCTCTGATTAAGTTGATTAAAGATGCGTTGGAAAGCTGATGAAGAGATCTACAACTTTTATGTTTTGAGATTTTTCATATTCAAATCTTAGTATAGTCAAAACTTCACTTCTTTGCGCGGGTCGGATTATTGTAGCGTGGGTCGGACTGTAGCGCGGGTCGGACTGTAGCGCGTCGGACTGTAGCGCGGGTCGGATTTGAGCGTCCCGAAGTTACTATAACGGTCTTAACTCATTCATCTGACCTCGGAATAAGGTGATTCAAGGTGCGTTGGAAAGCTGACGAAGAGACCTACAACTTTCATGTTTTAAACTTTTTCAGATTCAAATCATAGCATGGTCTAAATGCCTCTTCATTTTGCGGTCCACTTTGAGGTGTTCGACACTTTCTGACTTCTCCGAACTTGTATTGTGTATTTCATCATTTCGGTGACTTGTACACTCCAATGTGAGGTAGAGAGATAGAGAGACAAGAGTTGAGTGGTTACTCTTGTAGTTCTACCCGATACATAGTAGATTTCTCGTATTGTTGCCCCTTTGATGTAGGTCGAAGTTAGTCGACTGAACCACATAAATCTCAGTGTTCTTTCTTCTTGATTGCAATTATTTTCTACTTTATTGATTATGGGTTGGGTTGGGTTCCGAGTTGCGTAGATTGTAGTACAAGGGGAGATTAAAATTCCCCAACACTGACCACTATAACACATTCTTGGTTACAGATTGCAAGAATATTAGCGGACAATACAAACCTTTAGTTAACTATTGACAAGTGTGCTAAGTGGGAATTCTAGTAGACTAAGGGCATGTTTGGAAATCACATATTAAACTTTGTTTGGGTTATAAACTATTAGTAGACAATAATCCAACTAGATTTATGTGTTTGATAAAGAGGGTGGTCTACAATGCATGCATTTTTTTTGGGTGACAGAAACCCTTACAAATGGAAGGAGAGAGAGAGGGGGGAAAGAAATGCAAATGAATATAAAAATTTGATGAGCATTTTTGTCTTTTTCTTTGTTAAAGATGTGGATTCTAATCCAAAAAGCACAACCTAATTGGTATATTATTGTCCAGGATAATCCAAAAAAATTGATTATCAAACATGCAAAAGTGAAGTATCTTGTATATTATTATAAAAGTGGGTTGGATATCAAAAATCAAACATGTATAAATATAATACATATGTACATGCATAAATCATACCCTCTTCAAATTAAACACACACATAAACGCGCGTGTGCGCCCACACATGCGTGTATGTGTGTGTGTGCACGCGCATGTGTGTGTGTATAGAGAGAGAGAGAGAGAGGGTGAACTTATGTCAACTTAAGTGGACAAGAGGCCTTTGTCCACCAAATTTTCTATCCACTCATATATATATATTATATATATATTATATATTATATATATATAGTTATTATATATCATATATATATATATATATTATATATATAGAATAGAGAGAGAGAGAGGAGAGAGAGATGCGAGAGAAGAGAGAGAGACGAGAAATGGTACTTGTCATAGGGAGCGGATTTCCTCTATGACGCCTCTAAAATGCACTATGAATTGAGCGACCATTAGTGATGATCTGCTCCGTATAACTTGCATCTACATATTCTAAAACTCCAACCACACCAAGTTTGGGGTGACCTCGTCGGTTTGACCTTCATCACTCGTATCAATTTAACGTTTTGTTATGAATAGAACTTTTCACATGGCTCGATGGACGGTCAACGACGACGGATTCACGCCCAAACTTGGTGTGTTGGGTTTAGAATTAGTAATCCAAGTTAAACGGAGGTAGATCACCATAATGTCGCTCAATCAATGTAATTTAGAGGCGTGTACGGAAGGAAATCCTCTCCTATGACAAGGGATAACGCCATTAATTCATATATATATGTATATATATACATATATATGTATATATATATATATATAGAAGTGTTCCTAAGGTGACGTCTTAGATAATCATCTAAGGATGTTGCCTAAAATCATATGATTGAGCTACATTGTGGATGATCCGCTCTATTGAACTTGATCTACATATTCTAAAACCCCAATACACCAAATTTAGGGTGAACCCATTGTTGTTTGACCCTTCATCCACTCGCATTAATTTTAACAGTCTCGAATGAATAGAACTTTTCACATGACTCGACGGAGGGTCAAACGACTATTGGTTCACCCCCAGACTTGGTGTATTGGAGTTTTAGAATATGTTGATTAAGTTCAACAGAGCGGATCATCCACAATGTAGCTCAATCATGTAATTTTAGGTCGTGTTCTTAGATGATTATCTAAGGCGTCACCTTAGAAACACTTTTCCCATATATATATATATATATATATATATATATAT
>NC_033797.1:83352847-83355594 GCF_001876935.1 Asparagus officinalis | reverse complement strand
AATTGGCTACTTGATTTGATGATCTGCACTGCCCATCGTGATTTGCACTCATCATGATCTATATGTAAAAAAAATATATTATTTTAAAATTTTAGTAATTTTTTTAGTTATATGCACAAGGGATGACTACTAAGTTGCTTGAAAAATTAACATATTAAACTAGTTTGATTCATATTCCAGAATGCTCCAAGTTATGTAAAAATTTTATCATATACATTTAATGACGTGTTAAACAAGCTGTATAGTGCCGATTATGAATTTGATGAGCTGACTAGTCTAGCTCATGATAAGATTTGAGTTAATCATCTCACAGTATCATTACGCTAGACACGTACACACACGCGCGCACGCACACATACATATATAAATGAGAAAACCAGAGGTGAGCTGCCAGCGAAGGAAAATTCATGCGTTGTCGTTACATGACATCTTGTGATTCACTAGAAAAAGAAATTGTTTTTAAAGAGAACATGGAAAAAGTAGTTACTAATAATATCAAATAATACAACTAATAAGGGTCCTATTCGTAAAAATTTCCTAACATTCCCTCTCTTTTCATTCCCAACTTCTGCAATATTTACGAAACTCATAGCCATAGATCCCTCCCTTCCCAATCCCTTTTCCTCTAACGTGTTAGGAACCAGGCCTTAAGAGTTCCTGGAGGAGATGCTGTTAATGTCAACACAGGGTTGAACATGGACTGATACGCATATGGAGGACTGATACGCATATGAGGGTCTTTTGTGCAAGTCCTTAGAAGATGGAGGGGTTGTTAGCAAGCTATTAGCAAGTGCGAAAGTCCAGCTCAGAATTCCTATAACAAATTACCTGTTTTCCTAACTATTTCCGTTTTGGTTGTTAGTGTGTACGTGCACAAATAGTGCTCATTTTATTTTCATTTTGTTTTGAAGAAGAGAACGACATTTTTATATAAAGGGAGTGTTGTAAAATACATTGAGGAGGAGGAATAAGAATTCTGTTCTCTTCCACAAATTCTATCTACTTCTCTCTAAATTCTTCTCCAATTCTCATTCTAATTCTTCAGTTTCTTCTCTCGAATCTCTTAGTGAGTTTATTACAGGCTCATTATGACCAAGAACACGGCCAAAAGAATCAGCCGAGGTTCTCGAGCCTCACAATTGGTATCAGAGCAGGTTGAATTTGAAGCTAGAGCATGGCGGATCTGGAGGAAACTTCTGCTGATGCAGCAGTTCAAGCGGGAAGAATCACTTGAGTAGAGGAGGCGATCGATCAACAACGCTCACTCCACCAACAAACATCGGCCAAGGTGGAGGAAAACTCTGCAAAATTAGATGATCTTGCTTCTCAGATATAAGGATCTTGATCCAAGAATTAAAGAATTCCAAGGAGTCCAGCCAAGGGATATTGGGGTCTGGACCAGGGAGTGGTCGGGAATTCTTGAACTCAGGATCAAGAGATGATAGAGAAATTCCAAGATCAGGAGCTAAAGATTCAAGTAGAAGGGATTACAATCATGAATCTAATTTTCAGAATCGAAGAGATGTAGATTTCAATGGAGGGTTTCCACCAGTACACAGTTTTGGTAATCTCTCAACCCAAAAAAATTCTTTCTTTAGTAATCAGAAGATTGTTCAGCCTAAGTCATTGCGCTTAGATTTTCCTTTATTCTCTGGTCTTGAGAATGTGGTAGCATGGTTAGATCAAACTGAGTAGATTTTTGATTACTATGATATTAAAAATGATGAATGAGTAAAAGTTTGTTCATCTTACTTGAGAGATGAGGCCCTACAGTGGTATAGGTGGCTGATTAGAAATGTTGAAGACCACCATCACTGGAATGTTTTTAGAGAGGAATTGGTTACCAGGTTTGGACCCAGTGAACTGGCAAGGCCCTATGATGCTTTCTCCACTATAAAACAATTTAGTATAGTTAGAGAATACCTGGGGAGGTTTGATCAAGCATTGGGACTATTAGATGACCAGTCCTCTAGGAGACACATTCTTGAAAGATTCATTAGGGGCTTAAAGATGAATTGAAGTATGAAGTGGTAGCTGCAATGTTCGGGGAGAAAGTTGATGTATTCATTGCTGTATTCATTACAACGTTTAACGTTACAATAAAAATAAAAGTTAGTCTTTTTATAAGACCTTTACACAATAAAAATAAAAAAGTACAACTCTCGTCAAACAGAGCAACGAGTGTTTATCGCCCGTTGCTTGCGTGAGATCTTGGCCTGTGATGGGGACGTTGATATCTGTGGACCACCAAATGATCAGATCAGATCCGAACCTTTGTTGATCCACAAAGGAATCAAGAAACCTAAGCAATTATCTCGGCAACAGCGAGATAACCACTCTTCTCGAGATCACCACAACGGGGTAATCTCAAGGAAAAGAACCGGGAACTGTAGATCTGACGAGCTCCTCTTCTTCGTGCTGACGAACTCGATCCGATCTCCTCCCCTCTTCTGAAATTCGTGCTCCTTCAGTCTTCAGTTCGGCAGGGCTTCACCAACGCTCGAGAATCCCAGATCCGAAAAAATGAAGGTCATGGGGCTGTATTTATAGGCTTCAGGAGTCCTGTTTTTGGATAAGAATGATCGATTCCCTTTTATCCTCAGTTGTAACCACTTATCCACGTTCTTGGATGATATCAGATCAGTTGGAACAAATCCAGGTGGTTAACATCAAAAAATGGCTTCAAAACCATCAAATCTGATTTTTTTGGTTTGCAGACACCCGTGGGAGACACCCGATTGGCTGAG
>NC_033797.1:83343881-83352837 GCF_001876935.1 Asparagus officinalis | reverse complement strand
AGACACCATCGGGTGTCTCGGCCAAGCCGAGACACCTATGTGTGTCTTGGTTTGGCTCAGGGCTTAGTTTCATGTATTCCGTTCGTTTTCGCTATATTTTTATCATCCGAACTCGGAATTGCGCGATTCAATATGCATTGGAAAGTCGATGAGGAGATCTACGAGCTTCCATGATTGAATCACATGTGGAGTAAATAGGACATGAGGGGTGTTTCGTGTTTTGTAAATGACGTGGAGCTCCCGATCAGTTCATGTTTTCGTTATTCCGCAGTTTCATTATTTCGCGTGGTCCGTCGGCTCACTTCATGCATTTGTCATCATTAAATGAGCTTCTGTGACTCGAATAGCAATGTTCATCGTCTTCTCTTTGTCTCGAGCCGCGTGCGGGGACCTATAGGCAATTTTTGATGCATACATGCAAGACCTATGTCATTAAAACGGATAGTATCATTAGCCAAATTGTTTGAGGATAAACAAAGAAATGAGAGGAAACCCAGAGAGCAATGGAACATACCAAATATAGGGGGTCCTTCAGTTAGTACTCCTCACAACCTTCCAGTCAAAGATAACTTCAGAGCTTCTCCTCAATTCAAGAAATTGACACCTGAGGAGATACAAAGGAGAAGAAGTCACAATCTGTGTTTCACTTGGGATGAAAAATGGCATAGAGGGCATCAATGTAAAGGGAAACAATTGTTTATACTGGAAGGAATATTAGAAGGGGTTATGGAAGGTAGTGGAGATGATGTTGCTGAAAAGAATGAAGATTCTCTGGCAATGGAATTGGCTGAAAGTTTAGTTAAGGGGGCTCCTTCCATTTCTGTACAAGCACTGAGTGGAATCAATGCTTCCCACACCATTAGAGTGATGGGATATTACAAGAGTCAGGCAGTGAGTATCCTAGTAGATTCTGGTTTAACACACAATTTCATTAATGCAAATCTGGTTAAGAGGTTGGGGTTAACTGTGACAGAGTCTAATGACTTCAATGTATTAGTTGCTAGTGGAGAACTAAATAAAGGAGCAGGAGTTTGTCAAGATGTGTTGTTGGATTGCCAAGGAGTAAAAATTCAAGTGAACCTGTTAGTAATGCCTATGGGGGGTAGTCAGATTGTATTGGGGGCAGACTGGATAAAAACATTAGAGGATATCACCCTGAATTTCCAGAAGCTACAAGTATCTTTTATGAGTGATGGAGTAAAAAGAATACTATAAGGAGTAATTCAAGAGGAAATGAAATTGGTTGATGAAAAACCCATTGCTAAATCATTCAGGGAGTAGGAGGAAGGGTATTTAATTCAGCTGTGTAGTGTGCAGATACAATAAGCAACCACAGAAAATACTACTGAAAACCTTCCAGCAGACCAGCACAGACTGATACATGAGTTCCAGGTTGTGTTCCAAGAATTACCCAATCTTCCTCCTCATAGAGATGTGGACCACAAAATTCCTTTGGAAGAGGGAGCCAAACCAGTCTGCATTAGACACTACAGACATGCTCACTTCCTAAAGGAAGAAATTGAGAAACAGGTAGAAGAAATGCTGCAGAAGGGAGTCATAAGACCCAGTAACAGCCCATTTTCTTCTCCAGTAATAATGGTTTAAAAAATGATGGTAGTTGGAGAATATGCATGGACTACAGATCCTTGAACAAATGGAAGCAACGGCCACATCTGGATGCTACTTAGGAGTCCTATTGGGATTTGGTGAAAAGGTTTCCTGCTTTTGACCTTGAGACAAGGTCAAAATTAGGGGGGAAGAATTGTTAGGAACCATGCCATGAAGAGTTCCTGGAGGAGATGCTATCAATGTTAACACAGGGCTGAACATGGACTGATACACATATGGAGGACTGATACGCATATAAGGGTCTTTTTTGCAAGTCCTTAGAAGATGAAGGGGCTGTTAGCAAGTGTGAAAGTGCAGCTCAGCATTCCTGTAACAAATTACCTGTTTTCCCAACTGTTTTCGTTTTGGTTGTTAGCGTGCACGTGCACAAACAATGCTCATTTTATTTTCATTTTGTTTTGAAGAAGAGAACGACATTTTTGTATAAAGGGAGTGTTGTAAAATACATTAAGGAGGAGGAATAAGAATTCTGTTCTCTTCCACAAATTCTGTCTACTTCTCTCTAAATTCTTCTCCAATTCTCATTCTAATTCTTTAGTTTCTTCTCTCAAATCTCTTAGTGAGTTCATTATAGGCTCATTATGACCAAGAACACGGCCAAAAGAATCAGCTGAGGCTCTTGAGCCTCACATAACGTGTCAAGAAACTTTAGCGAGAATCATTTTCCGACGAGAACCTTTCCGCATCGGGTTCAGACTCGCACCAAACAACTCCGAGATCTAGATTTCTACTTTACGAAGGGGAGCCCGACGGCGATATCTCTAGGGAGCTTTTCGTGAAGACATTGTCCAACAGTCCTTTCTTTATGCTCGACGACTTCATCACTTAATCTTCATACTCGATGAATTTTTGCCCCAAATTGAAATTGGCTAATTTAGCTATTTGGGTGCTTCTTATTTCTTCTTCTACTTTGTTAAAGAATGCAGGCACGAGAGATTTTATTGTTCTTGCTCCAGTTAAATTGAAAACACTTCATATTGGAAGAAAGAGGGGGAAAAAGAACAAGAAGAAGAACGACAATGTTGGAATAAAAATCAATTAAATATCTTTGAAAATGCAGATCCTAATGTCAAATATCATAATAAATTATTTCTAAAATAAGAAGATGAATCCTACGATGAAATGTTTATTTCATGAAGTATGTTAAGATCTTTTAATGGATTTGACGAAGAGAAAGAGAAGGGCAGAGAATCTAAGATTGGAGGATCGTTTTTTAAGGGAAAATTGCCTCTAGCCTCCAAAATGAGTCAAAGTGTTTCACCCACTCCAAAGACTTTTTCAACCCTCCCAAAACCCCCAAAAGTAAACTTATAATTCTCTGAGCCCCAAAACACAAAACTAAAAAGTTTTAAACATGTGAAGATCATAATACATTTTCTCTCTCTCTCTCTCTCAGTTTCTCTCAATTAGCTTTCTCTCTCATCAAATCAATAGAGATTTCAGCTAGGGAATTTTGTAGGGATCAGAAGTCCCCATCTCCTTCAACCTTGCCTAACAGCAGCTCGAGAAGTAGCACGAGCTCCAACAATGGTTGCTCGACAAGCAGCACGAGCTCCAACAATGGAGCTCAGCCATCAGCATCCCTCCCTCCTCTAACTCCCAAATCAAATCCTAACCATAACCCTAATCTGTACCCAATGACCTTCATCAAAGACGACACTCAATTCTTCAAACAAGCCATCCAAATGCTCATCGGATCCTTAACATCGAGTAGTGAAGAAAATGGTGATGAGGACAAAGTCAAAGGGTGGTAGATGCGGCTTATCGGGTTATCGGGTTTCGGATCTGTGTCGGATGGTATATCGGACTCGAAGATGGCCGGCGATCAGCAGTAGAGGGTGGGGATCACTATTGGAGAAGGATGACTGATGCCGAGCTCGCTGAGGATCATTTCGTCGTGCTTGAAGACGGTCTCGTCCAACGCCGGCAGCATTACGACTACCATTAGATTTGCCAGAGCTTCGGTTACTGCTTCGAACGCGTCCCGACCGAGGCTAATAGAGACCAGGTTTTAATTTTTTTATATTTTTTTAATAATAAAATGAGTCTATTTGTTAGGATCTCTGGTTAATTATGAGAAAGGAAACGGTTGTTGGCTGTTTTGTTTGGTAAAAATTTGGAAAGTTGTGATCTTTTGTTGGTTGTTAAGGTTACGTGTTGGTTGTAAAAGTTACGGGTTTATTGCTAAGCTTACACGTTTATTGTGAAGGTTACACATTGGTTGTGAATGTTACGTGTTGGTTTTAAAGGTTACGATTTGGTTGTGAAGAATACGCGTTGGTTGTGAAGGTGTTACAGGTTGGTTGTTAAGGTTACGAGTTACTTGTTAAGGTTACGTATTGGTTGTAAAGGTTACGAGATGGTAGTTAAGGTTACACGTTGGTTGTCAAGGTTATGTTGTCAAGGTTACAGGTTGGTTACGAAGGTTATTGATTGATTGTTAAAGTTACAGGTTGTTTGTGAAGGCCTTACGGGTTGGTTGTGAAGTTTGTTCAAAATCCTTTTCTTTAATGTTACTACAGTAATTTTCTTCAAAATAATGTTACTACAGTAATTTCATCATTTTCTTCAGTAATTAAACCGGTGTTTATAAGTTATATTAAAAACATTTTGTGCCAAAATAAAGTTCATAGAAAGAGGAGGGGAAAATAGAACTACAGAAAGAGTAAAGATTAGAGAACAATTTTCAACAGGCCCATGCTATAAGAATAAAACACATCAAAAAAGAAACTAAAACATATTTTCTTTCTTGTACAATATTATGCTAAAAGCAATCATAAAGAAACTAACACAATATTATGCTATAAGCAATCTAAAGAAACTAAAACATATTTTCTTTTTGAAATAATGTGAAGGTTTATGTGTTGGTTGTTAAGGTTACGGGTTGGTTATTAAAGATAAGCGTTGATTGTGAATGTTACGCGTTGGTTGTGAAGTTAACCTTCATAATCAACTCCTGAATGAGGTTCACAACCAAACCCGTAACTTTCACAACCAACTCGTAACCTTAACAATCAACTCATGACCATCACAACCAACCCATAACCTTAACAACTAACTCGTAACATTAACAACCAATGCGTAATCTTAACAATCAACCGTAACCTTCATAATCAACCATTAACAATCAATCGTAACCTTCACAACCAACTCGTAACATTCACAATCAATGTGTTGTTGGCCTTCTTGTTTGGATGATGATTTACAAATAATTTACTACTAATGTTGTTTGTCTAGTGTTTGTGTTTTCCTATGTATTGTAGACAAATAATGTTGTTGGAGGATGGATGGAATAGAGCTTCAACGATCATATCCAAAGGAGGTTGGCGGAATGTCGGTGAAGCCTTACAATTCAAGTTAAAGATCAAGTTCAAGCTTCATCCGCAACATGTGCCAAGTTGAGCTACAATGAAGATCAAGATCATTGCTTGGGTAATTTTAGTTTAGGTGTTATATTATGTGTGTTAGATACTCTAAGCTCAATATCGTATACACACACATTTATTGGTTTCTTCGTATACATATATAGTTATATATATACATAAGTTTTGGTTTCTATACATATATATAGTTATACATATACATACATAGTTTTTGAGTTTTCATGTTTATAATATGAAATCACATATTTCATATTTACTATTGTGTTTTTGAAAACATTGCATAGAATATGCAATTTTGTGAAAATATTGTATTCTTAGTTTGTATACTTGAATATCAGTTTATACATGTTTTACTAAGTGTATAAAACATTTCACAAAGTTTTAAAAGTTGGTTTATGTCAAAACATCAAAATTCAAGTATCTCATATTTTCATGTTTTGGACTATTTTGTAAAATGATGATATTTTTTATTTGGGAGGTCCTTTTTGATAACCAGTCACTGTAGCATGTTTATTATCATGTCTACAATCATTCCCCAAAGTTTTACATTTTTTAGAATTTATTTGATATTTTTAAACAACATTTTAAAATCAGCAAATCAGATTTTCTGTCATATCAGTTTTCGGTCGACCGCACCGGTCGACCGAACCTCCATCGGTCGACCGCACCGGTCGACCGGAGATGTCTGCTTGTTTTCTTTTGTTTTCGACCTGGATAGCGGTCGACCGAAATTTCCGTCGGTCAACCGAATGATTTCGTCGGTCGACCGAAAATTTCGCCGGTCGACCGCCCCTTAGTCTGACAGTTTCCAACGGCTATTTTTTTGTTACCGTTGGCTGGGTTTTTGGTCTTTTGTTTTGGGAGTTTTGGCTGAGATTTCAAGTGGGTATAAATACCCTATTGCTGTTCTTTTTCAACTGTGCTAAGAAGTTTCTAAACAAGGTTTTAAACAAGGGTTTAAGGTTTCTACTGTTTGTTTAAGTTTGGGTTTCTGTTTACAAAGGAGGAAAGGAAGTTTTCACTGCAGATTAAGGGATTCATTCTCAATCCTCTTCATCCTCTTCTTTGTGTTCATAGAGAAGTTTTCTAACTCTTTTCTCTAGCAATTTCATTATTAATTTTCATATTCTTATTATTGCTAGTTTGCTAATTGACTTAAATTTTATTTTACTCATTGTTACACACACCCACATTGAGCTTTTAGTATTTACATACATAGTATAGTTGGGTGGTGAGAGATTGTAACTTTGAGTTGTGCTTTCATTGTGTTCTCATCCATAGTTGAGAATAATCAAATTATTGTATTGAGCCTTATTGTGAGATTCACTTTGTAATACACTTGTACACCGAGTGAGGAGTGTGTGGTGAGAGTCGGGGATCATCCCAAGAGGAGTGGTGTCGGTTGACGAGCCTAGGGAGAGGTTGTAACCGAGCACTTGAGGGAGACACGGCTAGGTCCAACACTTGGTGGGTGTAGAGTGGGATTACAATAGTGTGTTGATTGTAAAGTTTTTGGTTAGCTAGAAAATCGAGTGTGAGGTGTAAACGTTGTTCGGGTGAACGTAGAAAACCCGGTTGTGATAGTGGATTTCTCCCCGAGTGGGGAGCGGAGACGTAGGACGGAAGGTCCGAACTCCGTGATCATATCGTGTGTTTGAGTTTGTCATTGGCGTTCTTTTACATTCATGCCTATTGTTTATATCGTATATATATATATATATATTCATCATATATGATATATTTCATTGTTTACATTGCTTATCCTAGCTCATATATCTTGTGGTATTTCATACTTACTAGGATAACTTGTTAATTAATTTTAATTAGCATTTAATCGGATTAGATTAGCATAAGACCCTAATCACCCCCCTCTAGGGTCTAACATGTGTAACCTTCACAACCAACCCGTAACTACCACAACCAACCCGTAACTACCACAACCAACCCGTAAACTTCACAACCAACCCGTAAGACCTTCACAAATAACCCGTAACCTTCACAACCAATCCGTAACCTTAACAATCAACCCATAACCTTAATAACCAACGTGTAACATTCACAATCAATCCGTAACTAAGCCTAACAACCGCCCCCAACTTCTCCCAAATAGTAATATATCCTCAATTGAATCAGTTTGGATGAGAAAACCATCTTAGATGATTTCATAAACTTCTAATAAGAAACATAGGAATTAGTATGGCCTGAGCTAAAAATAAGAAAATGAAAAAAGCAATTTGTGAAGAAAGTCAATCCAGTTCTAGCGATATAGTGAGGGGGGCCGACTTCACCTTTTATTCCAACTTCAAAACTCATAGCAAAATCCAGTTCTAGCGATATAGTGAGGGGGGCCGACTTCACCTTTTATTCCAACTTCAAAACTCATAGCAAAACATATAAAAGTAGTAACTAACTTTTTGGCCGACTTCACCTTTTATTCCAACTTCAAAACTCATAGCAAAACATATAAAAGTAGTAACTAACTTTTTATTCATTGATTATCCATCATTACAAGATAAAAGCGACCCAAAAAAATTAACACTAAATACTTAAGTGCCTCATCATCCATAGATCTCCACACCCTGCATCAACAGCGAACAAAAAAAATCACAAAAAATCAACAAAAAATACATTAAAAAAAGAAAGAATTTATGGCCACAGATCGATCGATGGATTGTCTAATCGATGTCGCTGCTGCTGCTCCCATTATCGTGACCCTTCCTGTCCTCACTATGCTTCTTATTCTTCTCCTTCTTCTCTCTGTTGTGCTTCTTCTCATCGCTGTCACCGTGGATCTTGTCCATCATGCTGCCATCATCACCGTGCTTCTTGATCTCCTCGTGCTTCTTCTCCTCGACTTTGTGGTGTTTTTCTTCCTCTTTCTTGTGGTCGGCTCCTCCTCCCATTCCCAATTTCTCATTGATCTTATGAAGTTGGGGGTGGTTCATCACAGATAAAAAAGAGAGAAAGAGAGAAATGGCATTATGGTCTTCACATGTTTAAAACTCTTGCCTTTTGTATTTTGGGGACTTAGTGAATTATGAGTTTACTTTTGGGGGTTTTTGAAGCTTTGAAAAAGTCTTGGGGGTGGGTGGAACACTTGGACTCGTGTTGGGGACTAGAGGCAATTTTCCCTTTTTTTATTACCACAGTCGGCTGAATTTTGGGGAGGATTGAGGGCAATGTAACACATAACTCCTTTCCAACTTTATTAAGTATCACATCTCTCTTTTTAGAACGATTTCTGTTATATCACAGAAATTGCTAAGTGTAAACTATTCTCAAGAAGATGAAACGTGTCTCGATTAGCTGACTTAAATTTGATACACCGACCTGACCCTAGTCTAGGGTTGGGCGTGGGCTGGTCGACCTGCGGGCTAACCCGGTCCAGCCCACCATGGGTCACGACTCGGCCTGACCTAGCCCGGACCGGCCTGGCCCATGGTATACCAGGTCACGGGTCAGGCCGGGTCCAGTCCCAGACCTGGGGTTAGAGCAGTAGGCCCGGCCCATGCTGACCCGGCCCACAATCGACCCTCCTTGGCCCAACCCAACCTGCCTCGGCCCAACCTAACCCGCACTGACCCATGATATATTTTTTGGTTAGTCTAACTGTTTATTTAGCCCTTTGCGTCTGCAGTTAGCTGCCAACAAATCCAAAAGGCCACATGCCTTTAACTCGTGGGCCTTTTGGTCTATTGAGAAACAAATCAATGATCTTTAAGCTCGCCGCTGCCTAATTGGAATGATTAAAATGTTTAAGTCAAGTTTAAAAATAGTTTAATACAAGTTTAAATTACTAAAAAATTAATTAAAAATAGTTTTATAATTGTAAATATAAGTTTCATATAATTAAAAAGGTAAAAAAATATAGGGAAAAAATTGGATAAAAAACTCATGGGCTAGCCACGGCTCACGACCCATGGGCCGTGGGCCGTGTCAAACCC
>NC_033797.1:83336655-83343871 GCF_001876935.1 Asparagus officinalis | reverse complement strand
TCGTAGGTCGGGCTGGGTCTAGTCCCAGACCCGAGATCAGAGAAGTAGGTCTGGCCCACTTTGACCTGACCGTGCCCAGGTCAAGCCCAGCCCGGCCTTGAACCTGACGAATCGGGCCAAGGGCCTGAACCGATCCGGCCTACACCCACCCCTACCCTGGTCTCACGAATACCGACTACTCCTCCTTAAAACACTTTGAGAATTGAGGCGAAAGACGTTGTCACTTGAGACTTCTCAAGGAATTCAATATGAAAGACGTCGTCACTCGGGCCTTCTCAAGGAATCCAATACGAAAGGCGTCCTCACTCAGACTTTCTCTCAAAACTCCAAGATGAATGGCGTCCCTACTCAGACTCTCTTGAAGGGCTGACACGAAAGATGTCTTCACTCAGACACGACGACACATCTTGAACCACGAGAAAACCTATTTGGTTCGTCTTTCTAAGTGACGTCAGCTAGTCACCGTCAGATTAAATGCATGGCCGGAGCCATCATTACTCCTCCGTCGAAGTTATAATGACTCTTTGAACCATGTCAACACCTTAGTCATTTTTTGCTGTCGCATTAAATGCAAGGATGACTTGGATCACCTATTGCCGACGTGTGTAAAATGTTAACTGACTAAGCCGACTGCATGGACCCGGCTAAAATTACCCAAATACCCGTATCGAAGCACTATAAATAGGAAAATTATCTTCTGCATGAACGTACGTTTTTCTCTACAAAAAAGCACTCTACAAATTACTTCTTTCATAAACTTTTCTCGCTTAAGATCATCACTAACTTGATCGTCAAAGGAACCACTGAAGAACCCAACTTCGGCCCTCTAACATCCTGTATTTGTGCATGATTCTATTCAACGTGATCAGCCATCAAAGAGGATTGAGGGACCCTAAGCTCTTCCAAATCTATCCTAACCATCATAATTAAGTTTCTGACATAAATAATTTCTTAGTCTAGCAAGTCACATAATGCCATGTGGCAACAGTGCAGGATCTTATCATGTTGTGGACTAATTGGGTCATCAAATTTATGATCTGTACCATATACCTTGCCAAAACATCATTAAATGTATATGGCCAAATTTTCACATAGTTTGGAGCCTTCTAGAATATGAATCAAACTAGCTTAATATGTTGATTTTTCAGAGAGTTTAATACCTGTCCATTTTACACATAGCTAAAATAATAGTTATAAATATCAAAGTGAGATGGTGAGATAAAATTCTTGTTATGACATGGCCCAATAGGCTATTGGAAATAATGATCAGACCACTCATCATGATTTGCACTCATCATGATCTATATATAGAAAACAATTATGTTATTTTGATTTCTAACTATTACTTTAGCTATGTGTAAAAGGGACGGTTATTAAACTGTCTGAAAAATCAACATATTAAGCTAGTTTGATTCATATTCTAGAAGGTTCCAAACTATGTGAAAATTTGACCATATGCATTTGACAATATTTTGAACAATGTGTATGGTACAGATCATGTATTTGATGAACCGATTAGTCCACCTCATGATAAGCTTTCATAGGCTATTAGGCCATTTCACGATAATAATCGCATTTCACCATCTCATTTCATCACACACACACACACATACATATATGAGATAAAATTGTTTAAGGCCCCAAAAATCAAAATTTCATATAGCCCCAACTATATTATCTGGCCCCAAATAGATAGGCTTTTGTGATTCAGCCTCCATTTACATTGCCTAAGGAAAAAAAACTAAAAGGAAAAAAAAACTAAGAAAATTGCTTCTAAAAATAGAATTTCACATTTCTTGACAAGTTAATTATCAACAATCAACACATGAAACCCAAAATTAGACCCACAAAATCCCAAAAAGTCACTAGGAAAAAAAAACAAACATATGATACAAATTCTTGCAAGGAGTGTCATTCAGCATGCGTTCCGCAACAAGAAGCCTCTCATCTCCAACACAATAATATTCAATCAAGTTCGTCACTCTCCATCTCCAAACCCCCATTATCATCATCATCATCCATAATCATCAAAATTAAAATCAATCTATCTAATAGTAACTCCTTTTCTCCTTTCTCAATATCCACCAAGTCCATAACACTCATAGATCCCTCTTCCAATCAGCCATTATCATCATCATCATCATCCATCATCACCAAAACCTAAATCAACTCCTCTACTAGCAATTCCTCTGCCTCTTTTCCTCTCTCAAAACCCATCAAGTCCATAACACTCACAAATCTCTTTCTCTCAAATCCTCATAATCATCATCATCATTATCATCATCATGCCTATTATAGATCCAAAAATCACTCATCCAACAACAACTCCTTAACAACAACTCGTCCTCTTTCCCCTCTCAAAACCCATCAAGTCTATAACCTCATAAATCTGACCGTAGCGGTAGCAAGGTAGCGGCAGAGAGTATAGTTGATTGTGGCAGTAACAGTGATACCTTTGGAGATGAGTTTTAGGTCGTTGATAGATCTAGTGGTTGTTTCTGTGAGTTTAGGATTTAGAAAATCTAAATGAGGGGAGTTTTAGAGAGTTTGATTGGGATTTTTGAGTCGAAAGGAGAGGAGTGAGGAAAGAGAGGGAATAGAGGTAGAGTGGAGCAAGGGCAAGAGAATAAGAATAAAAGGGTTGAGTTGGGAGGGGGAGGCAGAGTGTAAGGACCATAAAATTTCGATACTATTTAAAATAATTTTTTTGGTATTTTAAAATATTTAATTATTATTTTTAAAAAGAATATTTGTATTTTCTCTATTTTCTAGAATTTTCTACGATTTAAAAAACTAATTTTATATTTATTTAATAATTTTGATAATTATAAATTAATTAGTTATAGTGAAAACTTTTAAATAAAAATATTTGTTTTCTTATCATTATTGTTATTATTGTTATTGTTAATCATTTATAAGAATTCTCCCTAATTATTCCTATTTTCCCTATTTTATTTTCTTAATTATGTTAATCCTTTTAACCCTGACCCTAACCCTAACCTAAACCTATATATAGGCTCTCTCCCCCCCCTAGGTTTTCACGCCGCAACATGTTTGCGGTGAAAGTTGATTTTCTCATTATCAAACTCATTACAACTTCTTTCGTTACAATAAGTTCAAAAAGTAAAGTAAAAGTCGATCTTTTTATAAGATCTCTTTACACAATAAAATAAAGATTACAACTTTCTCTTAAAACAAACGCAGAGGACGTTTATCACCCGCTGCTTACGTGGGATCTTTGCCTATGTCGGGGACGCGTTAGTTCGTGGACCGCCACAGATCTGATCCGGTTGACAAGAGTTAATTGATGCTCTTGTTTCATGAAGGAAATAATTGCAGAAGCGACAATCACGACCAAGCGAGATTGTGTCTCTTCGCGAGATCAAAACCAAGTTTGATCTGGAGGAAAAAAGGGAAAAATAGTTTCAGATCTTTCGAATGCTCCCTCTTTATGATAAAGTTCGCCAAAATCTGTCAACTCTCCTCTGAAATCCGTGGTCTACTGTTCAAATTGACAGCACATCGTCCTATGATTTCAGATCCTCTCAAATGAAGACCCTAGGCCGACCAGCCACCTCAGCGACGTCAAAGCCCCGTCCTCATCGCCGTTCGTCGTTGCCTCAACTTCGATGTCGACGCCACCAAGATCTGCCACTCCCCTCTCCGATAGTCCATTCAACCGTCTCTACCGCTTGCACGCAGACCCGTAGTCTCGCACGTCGACGTCGATTCGTTCGACGAAACCCCTAGGCAAGATCCCTCTAGCTCATTGACTTGTCATTTTAATATTCATATCTATTATTATTGATTACATAGATTAGTTTGTGATATAATTATCTGCGTGGGATTGTTTTATAAAGAATATTAAATATATCATAGAAATATGATAAATAGCATTTTCAAAATAATTATAATGAATTAAAAGAATTTAGTTCGGCAAAAGAATTATTTTTAGATAATTATAATAATTTAAATGAATTTATTTTGGAAAATGAATTATTTTAGATTAGTTGTTAAGGGAAATAATTTAAAATGAATTAATTTAGAAAAAGATTATTTTCTGAATTATGTAGACACTGTTTATGATTTATAATTCTTAATTTTGATTATCTGATATACCATGATATTATTGCACATGATTAGTTGTATTGATTGTTACTTATTGTGATTGAAAATCGTTATGAGTTTATGACAATAGTGACCTATGTGACATGATATATTTTATTTTTTATATATTATTCACACTATTAGTCATTTCATTAGTATATTACCTATTTTAGTTTGGTAAAATATTATTTATGAATTGCATCATTTTATATATTGATATAGTGTTCTTGTAGATGGTGTATATTCTAGTTGACATATGATATTAGTATATATTAGCATTGGTTAATTACATGAAATGTATTCATGTGTGTGTTTGTTATAATATTCATTTAGTCATATATTCTATCATTATATTATATATTTTCATGTAAAAATCAATATATAGTATGTCATATATCAATCATGTTTAGTTCATTGTTAGTAATATTTACTTAATTTGCATGTCAATTATTATAACTATTCACGGTTTCATAATATTTTGTATATGTCAATATTTTATATATTTATTCATATTTTTAGTATTTACATATTATTTATTACTTTTGGGTGATCAAAATTTTCATATTACTATTGTTATATTATCTCAGTTAGCATCAAATATAATTTATCTTAATATGTTATTATAGTATATTCAGATTTTTATTTTTTACTCTCGTAATTACCTTCATATTGTATTTAATTTATCTTAATATGCGATTAATGTGTATTATTGAAGTGTATTATATTCAATTAGTTAATTATTTTTTATTCAATCATCATCCTTTTTATTATATTTCGATACATTTATTGTTACATATTAGTATGTGATATGTGCTTAGTGAACATCTATTAATATCATTGTATATTTTGTTATGATTTTGTTAGTATTGTTTATATATTGTTCATATTATCATAAGTGTTATATTATATGTGTTTTTTATTTGACTATGTTATTTATACATTTTTAATTGTACAAATCATGTTCATTAAGTGTTTCACATTGCTTTAAACTTCACTTATACATCATATAACATATCTGATATTCAGATTATTTCTTGTATTAATTATACTTTTGTATATCTACATTGTGTATGTGTGTACTTTTTCTGTCATACCATCTATCATTTATTTATGTTCTAGATTATTATACATTGTTCATATTTTATGATATACATTAATAAGTTCATGATTTTAATATTTTACATATGCATTATATTCTTATTATTTATTTATTCATCCCCTAATATTTTCAGTACATAGTTTTCTTATCAGTCAGTTTTGCCTTGTTTAGGTTATTTTAGTATGTTCACCTTGGTTTCATTATTTTTAAGAGCAATGTATTTCTATTTTGATATTCAAGCATTTATTAATATTGTTAGGATTGATTTTGAGTTACTAATTATATAAGTTTTTGTTATATTATCATTATTAATTATTCTAAATAGCGTTGTGGGTATGTATGATATTTACCCATGGGTTGTTTATAGTGCATTTGCATATTCTTTATTTGTTTGCTTTGTTTTCGATGTTTATTATTTTTTATTTGTGACAATATACATTTTATGTACATGTTATTTTTCAGTATTTATTTTATGATATTTTTAAATTTTATGTCATTTTATGGTGAATTTGTTTGTTGTTCATTCTCTTCATTATTTCGTTTACTTGTGTTGTGTTTTATTTTTCATTCTTTTTCATTATAGTGTAATCACGCATATTATAATGTTTATGATATATATTTTTATTGATTTATAGTCATTCATCATTTTTAGTATCAACTTTGTCTAATCGTATTCTGTTTCATGTATTATCATTGTTTATGTCATCAATCATTCATGGTATGTTTATCTAAAATATATCAGTGTTTTATTATACAAATTTATACTGATTGTATTTATGTAATTTTTAACTACTATGCAATATGTTAATAATTCTAAATTGATTTTATAAAGTAATGATTATTATTGTTACATCTTGTTTATATTTATTATTTTACTTTATGAATATTACTTATATATTTCTGATTTACGATATTGTTTGTCGAATATATATAATTATGTCATTTTTACTATATTTTATATAATATGTTTATTTTGAATCACTTGTTTACTCTTACGTCTATTTTATCATATAATATTTTGTTGAGATCTTTTATCTTTTATCTTCTTTATGCTCTTCTTTAATTATTTATATTGTTGAGTTGATATACTTTGTCATATATTCTAGTGATTGATAATTGTTTGAATTATGTATTTATATTTCATATCATATTTTTGTATGTTATATAATTGTTATATTTTGCCAATTCTGTGTTATTAATTATATTTTAACACCTTAACGTGTTGTCTTATGATGATATACTAATAATATCATATTGATATATGTCCCATACTTTTTGAATGATTCGTGTATTATGCATAAGTATACATGTTATTATGATATATGTATTATATTTTCTATGTATTTCTTGTAAGACAATTATCACTTTTTGTGTCTCGTGTATACTGAATAATAGCATATTTTATGATTGTGATACGGTTGCATATATTATGACATAAATTTTTTCATACACTACTAATTGTTCTTTTTATGTATTAATATTGAATTTCTTGATATCACCTTATACTATTATACGAAAACTTATTTTTACACTGATATATGTCTATTGGGTTATTTTAATTCTGAGGACGGAATTTATTTTAAGGGAGGTAGAATGTAAGGACCATGAAATTTTGATACTAGTTAAAATAAATTTTTTGGTATTTTAAAATATTCAATTATTATTTTTAAAAAGAGTATTTGTATTTTCTCGATTTTCTAGAATTTTCTACGATTTAAAAACCCGATTTTATATTTATTTAATAATTTTGATAATTATAAATTAATTAGTTACGATGAAAAATTTTAAATTAATATTAATATTATTATTATTATTGTTGTTATTGTTAATTATTTATAAGAATTATTCCTAATTATTCCTATTTTTCCCTATTTTATTTTCTTAATTATGTTAATCCTTTTAACCCTAACCCCAACCCTAACCCTAACCTAACCTATATGTAGGCTCTCTCTCTCCCTAGGTTTTCATGCCGCAACCTTGTCACCATCACCCTCTTCCTCCCTCTCCTCC
>NC_033797.1:83301130-83336630 GCF_001876935.1 Asparagus officinalis | reverse complement strand
ACTTCGCTGTCGACTAGCCACCTTAGCGACGTCACAGCCCCATCCTCATCGCCGTTCGTCATTGCCTCAACTTCACCGTCGACGCCACCAAGCTCCGCCACTTCCCTCTCCATAATCCATTCAACCGTCACCACCGCCTGCACGCAGACCCGTAGTCTCGTACATCGACATAGATTTGTTCAACGAAACCCCTAGGCAAGATCCCTCTTACTCATTGACTTGTTATTTTAATATTCATATCTGTTATTATTGATTACATAGATTAGTTTGTGATATAATTATTTGCGTGGGATTGTTTAATGAAGAATATTAAATATATCATAGTAATATGATAAATAGCATTTTTAGAATAATTATAATGAATTAAAAGAATTTAGTTCGACAAAAGAATCAATTTTAGATAATTATAATAATTTAAAGGATTTTATTATGGAAAATGAGTTATTTTAGATTAATTGTTAAAGGAAATAATTTAAAATGAATTAGAAAAAGATTATTTTTTGAATTATGTAGACGCTATTTGTGATTTATAATTCTTAATTTTGATTATCTGATATGCCATGATATTATTGCACATGATTAGTTGCATTGATTGTTCCTTGTTATGATTGAGAATCGTTAGGAGTTTATGACTATAGTGATCTGTGTGACATGAATAATACCTAGAGGCTTGTGTGTTGTTGACTTAGAAATACAAGAGATGTTGGGGGTGGGAAAGTCTCTGTTCATGTAATCGGATAAGGATGTTGATATATTTTCCAGGCTCGCACCAGTGGGTCGGTGTCGCCACTTGGGTTGGTTTGTTGGGTCAAAGTGGATCAGTGTCGCTACTTTGGTCCGTGAATTTGATATTCACCAGAGTGGGGTTGAGTTCAGACCAGGCCAGAGTTGGATAGCGTGTAGTCCTACTGGATGCACGTAGGGGGATTTGTGAACAATCAGTTATCCGATAATATGAACGTTGACTCTGTGTGAGATGTGAACCGGTGACCTGTTGTAGGATGATGACCTCGTTTCTTGGCTAAGTATGAATTCTTGTGAGATGTAGGCCAGTTGTATTTCTTTTCATACATAGATTGGGATTAATATTTAATTATCTACAATTTGAGACATATGGTATATACATAAGGGTTTCCTTGTTTGGATTATTAATATTTAATTATCTACAATTTGAGACATATGGTATATACATAAGGGTTTCCTTGTTTGGATTATTTTGCTCGACGTACTACGTCTCTTGTTGTAGATTTTTAGGTATTTATTCAATCTAGTTGTATGGCCTTGTTACTTGGATGATTATTCTGATCGCTAGCTGCATGATCGACTTGTTACTTAGTTGATTTTCTTGGATTCTTCTGATTATTATATTCTAGTGATAGATTGCATTTAGATTATTAGTATTCCAGTAGCATGCTTCTATTATTATTATTATTACTGTTTTTGCATTGGTCGTTCGACCGTTTCTATTTCTCTCTGTGGGATCTAGCCGTGTTCTATGCATGCTGACGTACACCTATTTTCTCTGGTGTACGTTAGATTTAGGAGACAGATAGCCTTAGTTCGGAATCGTACAGGAGCCAGATAATTCTCAGCAGGAGTGCCTTGCAGACGGAGCAGAAGAACAAGTTGAAGCTTAGCTATTTCCTTAGTTATTTGATGGTCCTTAGTTTATTTTGGCAGTACTTCCTTCCTATTCCTGTTGAACGATGTATTTTCATATTTCTTTAGTACTTATTTGGACTGTTTTGTAATAAGGGCATGTTTGACCCAAACTTTGTGTCTCGGATGATATTCTACTTGTGATATGTCTCTTTTCCATTCTGAGTTGTTCATTATATTCTTGCTATGTGTGCTTGGGGACCTGTGACTTTGTAATTTATATTTGCTTAACGCTTAGTGTATTAGATTGAGTAGAAATGGTCTAGTATCTATTTCTCCCCAGTCTAATATGCCGCGGACTTGTTCACATTCCAAATCCCCGGTATTTTGGGAAGCGGGGCATGACAGAGAGGGATAATCTACAATGGCTATGAACTCCAGTAGAGAGAAAGAGAAGAGATAGAAAGAGAGGCTGATTGTAATTATGAGAGGAGTATATAGGGGATTTTTGTGCATTTTCTCTCTGTTGACTTGGGATAACACAAGAGAAATAACACAATGGTTTGGTCACATGTACTTCTAAATTTTGGGGTCTTGACACAATTTTTCATACACACACATATACAAATACACACACACACACACACACACATATACATATACATATACATACATATACATATACATATATAGAGATTAATGGGTATCATATGCTATATGAGGGGATTTCCTCATATACAATGATGTGGCACAATCTCCACTAAGTGAACAAAGTAGAAGAGAGAATGCCTCATAATTATACTTAGTAGAGATTGTGCCACATCATTATCTCCTACTTTATCCATTTGGTGGAGATTGTGTCACATCATTGTATATAAGAAAATCCCCTCATATAACATATGGTATCCATTAATCTCTATATATGTATGTAGGTGTGAATTTCTGATCTCCCGAAACAGGGATTTTGTTTGTATTGATAAGAACAGCTTATTATAAACTAATGAATCGAAAATTACAACAGAAGAGGAGGGAAAATTACAACAGGGATTTCGGTAGCTATAGGATGTCTTGCTCGGTTCTCGCACCAAGTCTGCTTCCCTTGGACGACCCGACTGAGGTTGCTAGTGAGCTTCAGTACGCAGTAGAAGCTCGAGTCGGTAGAGTTCGAGTCTCCGAGTTCGACAATGATTAGGGCCCGCAACTGGGAGAAGACGCTACAGTGCAAAGATTATGCAAAGAGCTTGTCGTCGACTCCTTTGAGAGTCGAGAGCTAGTGGTTTAGTTAACTGATTGAATTAATCAATTAACCATCAGCGTACCCCTTTTCCGTAGCCAGGAGAGGTTTTTAAATAGAGGAGAGATGGCGTGTCCGCTCCTTGAATCATGGGATATGACCTTGTACTATTGGGAGATACCATGCCTTGGGTTTATACTATGAGCGGCTGCTTGATGGGCTCGGAGTACTGTACTCCTTCTCTTCACGTCATGAGGAGTGGGATGGCCCCTCCTTGTACGTAGGACAGCGGCTGCCCAGTACTCGAAAGGGTTTAGCCAGCTTGCCGCTTGCAGGCGGATTCAGTTCTTGACTCGGGTAGGCGAGGCGAGCTTTCTGCAGGCGGACTTGGCGACTGACCGGCCACTCGTACTATGAGCGGCTACTTAATGGGCTTGGAGTACTATGCTCCTTCCCTTCACATCATGCGGGAAGCAGGAAGGCCCATCCTTATATGCAGCGTAGCGGCTGTCAAGTACTCAAGTAAGTCTAGCCAGCTTGCCGTTTGTAGGCGGATTCAGCTCTTGACTCGTGCAGGCAAGGCGAGCTTCAATCGTGAGCGTGCAGGCGGATTTGGCGATTGCATGGATTTGACTGGTTGGTCGTACTACGAGCGACTACTTGATGGGCTTGGAGTACTGTGCCCCCTCCCTTCACGTAGCGAGAAGCGGGAAGGCCCATCCCTGTATGCAGCGTAGCGGCTATCAAGTACTCAAGTGAGTCTAGCCAGCTTGCCATTTGTAGGCGGATTCAGCTCCTGACTCGTGTATGCGAGGCGAACTTCAATCGTGAGCTTGCAGGCGGATTTGGCGACTGCATGGATTTGACTGGTTGCTCGTACTACGAGCGGCTATTTGATAGGCTTCGAGTACTATGCTCCCTCCCTTCACGTCACGGGGGAGTGGGGGAAGCCCATCCCTGTACATAGCGTAGCGGCTGTCGAGTACACTGTTTGTAGGTGAATTCGACTCTCGTCTCGTGCGAGCGAGTCGAGTAGACAGGCGAATTTCAGTCATCTGGATGATCTTGACTAGTGCGGGCGAGTCGAGTAAACAGACGAATCTAGATTATCTTGAATTGTGCGGGCGAGTCTATCATACAGGCGAATCCGTGATCAACAAATGCGAGCGAATTTGGCGACCGCGTGGTTTGGGTTCGCGCTAGTGAGTCAAGCCCATGGGTGAGCCCCACCCTTAATTTGTGTGGGCGACTCCGACTCGCAGGCGAATTTGTGTGTAAGTTTGCGGAGGTAATTTTTATCATCTACAAGACTCCCATCAATGTTTTCAGACCTAAACTGGCTTGCGTGTAGTCTGGGCTACTTTGAATAAAGAAGTTCTTGGTGAAGCAAGTGTATTAGGTTCCCTTTAGGGTTTTTTTTGCCTTTACCGATTACCGTTTGAATCGGGCTAGCCATACTATTCCCCTCAGTATGATGAGTTGTCGAGTAGTTTTTCTTAGGCTTAATGCTAAGATTTCTGCTCTAACCCTTAGCCGTCAGAGGCGTGGGTTTGAGTGAGGCCATTCCTTTGGTGGTTCACAACTCTGGACGAGTCGTGTCATCCATAATTCGTTTTCAAAGGCGAACGAATCGTTCAGGCAAAATTCATTTTCGCAGGTGAAATTTGAATTTGTGGGGTCCAACCAGGTTTTTGCAGGCGAAACCCTTCCTTTGGGCGGAATTAGATTTGGCAGGAGGTGAACCACGTGTTCGCCGAGGAGGCTTCGTGCTTTCCAGCTAAGGCAGCGTGAGTCCGTCAGGTCGCATTAATTATGATTCGACAGTGTGACGTCAGCTTCGTGCACCTCACTCAATGACGAATCGTGACCGTGGTTTTTGAATCTAACCATTAGATTCAGTCGTAGATTTTGGTTCGGGTCCTGGGCTTTGACCGACCCGTTTTCTGTTTCGACGGTTCCATCGTAACCGCAGAAGAGAACGAACTATGGAGAGTAATCTGGGACGTCGATTTCAATCATGGCCACGTCTCTTAACCGCCAAAGTTTCGCCTCTTGAGAGCGATCGTGGCCACGCAAGCATCTCCGCCTTTAAATAGGCTTTGTTCCCCTCTTTTGAGAGCTACTGTGCTCAGTTATTTCATTTCGTGAAAATTTTCTAAACAGAGAGAATTCCCGCTTCGTTCCCGACTCTAAGACATGGTGCCGAAATCTAAGAAATGCGTTCCAAAGGGAGGAGGTCCTGGACGCTATTCTGATCGCCTCGCCGCCGGTACGATCGCCAGTGTGCCTGAGACGCATTTGGGTAAGTCGAAAGATTTGTCTGACGACCTTGCATTGATTGCCGACGTCGGGTCAGGAGGATGAGTTTCGCTCGTCTTCCCTAGTGGATTCTGCCATTTTTTGGCAGTTTTCCTGATTTGGATAAAATCGGCCTTTTTCAGGAGGATTTTACATTCACTTGTAGAGGATGATTTCTGCCTTTACAGGTGAAATTCGGCCCCTATCGGGCGAGGGCGAACTCGTTTTTGACAGGCAAGTTCGACTTTTGTCTGGTAAAGACGAATACAGTCTATACAAGCAGATCTCGTCTTTGTCAAGTGGATTTCGCTTTCTGACAGGGAGATTTACATCTGCCTGCTTTGGCTTGATAGGCGGATTTGCCCATAGGGCGGACTCCGTCCTGATTCTTTGGTTCTGTTTTGCAGCGATCTTTTCTGACGAAGCCCTTCCGAAGGGCGCGGCTATCGGTCTTGTCGGAGGTACAGGCTATTCGGCGCCTCTTCGATTCCCTTTCCTAGATCCGGTACCCATGTTTGCTGCCGACAAGCCTGATGGACTGATAAAGAGAGTCACTGACGGGCACCATTTGACGTTGCGTGAGTTGACTACTGACGCAGCTGTTCGCGGGAAAAATTGTGTTCTTCATTGATGTCATTGCACACTCTTTAATAACAGTTAATCGGTTACAAAGATCCGGTCTTTTTATAAGATCCGGTTACAACGAAATCAAAGAAAAAGAAAAAAGATTACAACTTTCCTTTCGAACGAATCACGAGCTCCTGTTTTGTGGTCACTCGCTTTGTGGGTTCTTCGCCTGCGCCGGGGTTTATCCGTGGACCACCGCGTGATCTAGATCTAGTCGGATCTACGCAGTATGACGGGTATTATTTCGCCAAGGAAATATTAGCCAAGGGTACTATTTCGCCAAGGAAATAGTAGCCTTTAATTCCCGGGATCAAAGGCCAAGCTTTGATCCGGAGGATGACTACGTAGATCTGAGATCCGGTTCCTCTCGAACTCTTGCCTTATTTGGCGTTGATGATCGCCGAGCACCGGATCTGGAAGAGCAAGTCCTCAAAGTCCCAAAGCTTCAATCTTTTTTAATTCTGAGCCTTGAATCCAGCAGAGCTTCACCTCCAAAAGTTCCAACCCCTTAACAAATGAGCAAAAGCCTATTTATAGGCTCTCAGATCTGTGCCTTGGCACAGATCTGGGCCGGCCACCTAGAGGTGGCTCGGCCACCCTATAGGTGGCCGGGGCACACTATAGGTGGCCCGGTTTTGGCGGAGAATCCCTTTGGTGTTTGGGTTTTTGTCGCCGCCCGAGGGGCCACGCTATAGGTGCCGCGGCGCCCCATTATAGGTGGGTGGCTCGGTTTTGGCCGAGTCCCCTTTGGTGTTTGGGTTTTGTCGTTTTTTCCGGTCTCGTGGTTGATTTGGACTCTGATTTGTTGATCTGAATCCTGATTTGGCAGTAAACCCGCTTTGTTGTTGATCCGGACTCTGATTTGACAGTCCGAATCCCAATATGGCAGTAAATCCGCCTCGGTGTTTGAGTTCAAATCCGTTCTATGGTTGGATGACTCGTTGACTCACCGAATTGTTAGCTTGATTCCGCATGCAAATGGACGTATTCCATTGTTTGCATGCGGTTCGTTAGCCTCGTTGCCTCGTTAATCCGCTTCGTTGCGTGTTACTTGGCTTCGGTGTTGTGGACTGACGCTCATGCTTGGATATGTCGCCCGATGATTCGTCGGTTTGTGCCGAGCTGTGCTAAGGGACCTATAAGAAATTTTATACGCCTACAGATACCTCCTCCAAAGTATTTCAGTCTCGTTCTTTTATAGAAGAGTCTGGAATACTTTGGATATGATTGTCCCAACCTTCAGTCGGTGTAACGGGACCTTAGAATGGCTTCTGTTCTTGATTCCTTCAATCCTTCAGGCTATTCGGTGCTTTGTCGAATGTCTGTAAGGTTTTCGGTGCTGCATTTATTGTTTGACCGTTGTCGGAATTTTGAATTTGAAGTCGGTTCCTAATTTCTGATCTTTAGTTCGTGTTTGTTGGTTCAACATAGAACTGACCATCGATTGTTGGCGCTTATTTGCGACGCGTTGTCCGGCGTAGTGTTGTTGAGTTATCCTTAAGAGTATTTTTAGAAAAACATTCTCCAGAAACTTCTCAACCAAAAATAGGGAATAGTTTATACTCGTATACCTTATTGGAGTATTAAGAAGCAGTTTATACTCGTATACTTTTCAGAGTATTGATTCTTTCATTGAAACGCACTGATAGGCGTTGACCTAGGGTTACGCGTTGACCGGCGTTGACCATAGGGTTTCAAATGTCGTACGTTAACTTTTTTGATCATAACACGTTGACTGGCGTTGACCCAGGGTTACGCGTTGACCGACGTTAACCTTAGGATTTCGAATGTCGTACGTTGACTTTTTTATCACAACGCGTTGACTGGCGTTGACCTAGGGTTACGCGTTGACCGGCGTTGACCATAGGGTTTCAAATGTCGTTGGATGCTCAAGTCACGAGACCAACTAATGAAGCTGATGCGTCAGTGACTCTCGTATTTATAGGATTTTTGGCAAACCCTCAGTCATCAACGGGTTTGATGAGCCTTTACCGACTACCGTTTGAGTTGGGCTAGCATGCAGATTATCTAAATCCGTTCTGCATGTGACGTTGTGCTAAGAGAGTTAATGCTCTTAGTGCTACGATATTGAATACGTAGACTTCGTCTTTCTCACAGGAATAGACTACCCGGCGACGCGTGTTAGGCGTTGACTTTAGGATTTTTGGCTAACCCCCAGCCTTCAACGGATTTGATTAGCCTTTACCGACTACCGTTTGAATCGGGTTAGCATGCGGATTGTCTAAATCTGTTCCACATGTAACGTTGTGCTAAGAGAGTGAATTCTCTGAGACTTTGTGCTATAACGTCGAATACATAGACTTCGCCATTGTCACGGGAATAGGCTACCCGGTGACACGTGTTAGGTGTTAACTTTAGGATTTTTGGCTAACCCCCAGCCTTCAACGGATTTGATTAGCCTTTACCGACTACCGTTTGAGTCGGGCTAGCATGCGGATTGTCTAAATCCGTTCCGCATGTGACGTTGTGCTAACGGAATGAACTCACTTAGACTCGCTGCTACGACCACGTAGACTTCGCCCTTGTCACGGGAGTAGGCTACCCGACAACGTGTATTAGACGCTGATTTATCCCTACTTAGGCTTCGGGATAAAATACCCCAGAATCGAACTCTGGTGTCTTTTTCTACGGAAAAAGACTAAACCGGCGACGCGTGTTAGGCGTCGACATATCATTTCTTAGGATTCAGGATGAAATTCCCCATGCGTGTAAGGTATGGATTTTGGTGTTATTAATAACAACCTGCGCTGACTTATCCCTACTTAGGCTTCGGGATAAAATACCCCAGAATCGAACTCTGGTGTCTTTTTGTGCGGAAAAAGACTAAACCGGCAGCGCGTGTTAGGCGTAGACTTATCCTTGCTTAGGTTTCAGGATAGAATACCCCAGAATCGAACTCTGGTGTTTTTTTCTATGGAAAAAGACTAAACCGGCAGCGCGTGTTAGGCGCAGACTTATCCCTGCTTAGGATTTGGGATAAACTTCCTAGGATGAATCCTATATTGACAAATTTTGGAAAAGATCGGTGCGAGAAAGGAAGAATTTTATATTCTATTTCCCGCTCTTCTTTTTTTTTTAGGGTGAAGGCGAACCCGAATACAAGGAAGGAAGAATTTTATATTCTATTCCTTGATTCTGGAAAGGAAGAACTTTATATTATATTTCCAGCGCAAAAGAAACTAGAAGTGAGATCTCCACTCCGAGAATCTGGAAGATCTAGATAAACTTACCTTTTATAGGCTTGGTTATCTAATCGGAAGATGAGTTCTTCGTTTATCGAAATGAAACTTCAACTTAGGTTATGACCATGAGAAGGCTTAACCAAAGAGAAAAGAAATGAGTTCTTTCGTTTATCGAAAGGGGACTCTGAACTGAAAGTGGACCTCTTGTTCATGGAAAGAATCAAGAGGGCCAGAAAGACATTTTTGGTGGATCCACTGTCAATTGAAATTGATCAGTGAGGGATTTTGGTGGTGAAAATGATTTTGGGTTATCCTTTAGAATATTAAGTGTAATATTCTTCAAGGAACTTCCCGGTAAATGGATTATTCTGAATGTACTAGGGATGGTACTTTTTCAGGAACTTCCCATTTATTGGTATTAATTGCCTGGCGCCGTCTTGAGTAATCAGGCGATATGCGCCGTTTGAGTAGACTGTGTCTATCACAAACGGTCCTTCACATTTGGGTTCAAATTTACCTTTTTTCTTGGAATTGAGGATTATCGGTCGGCAGGCAGCGAGGACCAGATCTCCTTCCTTGAAGCTTCTCTGTCGGACTCTTTTGTTAAAAGCCCTAGATATTCTGGCTTGATAAAACTCAATGTGTTGTTGAGCCTCCAAGCGCTTTTCATCCAACCTCTCGAGTTCTTCGAGACGTTTTTGATGTTGTTCTTCTGTCGTCATCTCGGTTGCGAGAGCGATCCGAAGGGATGGGATTTGAATCTCCAATGGTAGCACAGCTTCACATCCGTATACCAACGAATATGGGGTAGCTCCTGTAGGTGTGCGTATGGTGGTGCGATAAGCCCAGAGTGCTTCACCGAGTTTATCGTCCCAGTCTCGTTTATTGGTCTTCACGAGCTTTGACAGGATTTTAATAATCGTCTTGTTAAACGCCTCAGCTAATCCATTCGCAGCGGGATAATAAGCTGTTGACGAAACATCTTGAATTTTGAACTTGTCACAAAATCTGATGAAGGCGTTGCTTATGAACTGTGGACCGTTGTTATGAATGATCCGTCTTGGCACGCCGTATCGGTATATGACATGATGCTTGATGAAATTGATGACGTTGTTCGTCTTCACTTCTCTAAGCGGAATCGCTTCAGCCCACTTTGAAAAGTAATCCGTGATTGCGAGAATGAATCGATCACCTTTGATTGAAGGGGGAAAAATAGGACCGACGATGTCCATGCCCCATGTCTCGAACGGCCAAGACATGATGTAACTGCTCTGGTGGTTGATGCATATAATTTGCATGTATTTGACAAGCATGACACTCTCGGGCGTATTCGATTGCGTCACGAACCATTGTTGGCTAAAAATATCCCATTCTCCTGATGCGATCATACAGTTTGGGACCGGGCTGATGCGCACCACATTCTCCTTCGTGTGCTTCCTTAAGAACTTCTTCTGCTTCTTTGTTCGAAAGGCATCGGAGTAACAAACCATCGTACCCTCTACGGTATAATGTATGGGTCTCGGTATTATAGAAGAATCTTGGTGCTCTTCGGCGGATTGATTCCCTTTCTTTTACATCCTCTGGCAAAATACCATATTGGACGTAGTCAATGATAGGAAAACGCCAATCTCGGGACTCAGACCCAATTTGAGTTGAATTCACCTCCTTGGCGTTAATGTTTCCGTCATTTTCCTCTTCAATATCCATATCGTATATGGGTATGCAGAGTTGATGCGTCCTCACTGTGACTAACAGCTCGGTTTCGGGAGGTTGCGCAAGTGATACCGCTAGTGCTGCCAGTGCATCCGCATAAGTGTTCTGGAGACGAGGGATATGTTCAATACAGAATTCCTCAAAAGATTCTGCCATTTTGATGGCTTCCTGGTGGTACGGGATCAGGTCTTGGTTCCTGACTTCATACTCTCCACGAATCTGGTTAACTATCAATTGAGAATCCCCAAAAGCTTCGAGATATTCGACCCCCAGCTCCTTGGCAAAACTGAGTCCAATGAGAAGCGCGTTGTACTCGGCTACGTTATTGGAGCTTGGACTAGTCAATGAATAAGCTCGAGGCATCACATGCTTCCCCGGAGAAATTAAGACAACTCCAACTCCGGAGGAGACTGTAGAACCTCCCGGGGTTATTACCCTATTAACTGCTCTCGAAGCACCATCGAAGTATAATTGCCATACTTGTTGGTGCGATGTAGTGTTAACCTCGTGGGTTTCATCCGGCAAGTCATCATATACTTCTGCCGTATCCGTGGTCGGGTTTGCCGCCAAAAGATCGCAAATCGCTTGTCCTTTGATCGACTTCTGTTGTTTGACTTAGGTAATAGACTGCCTGTTCGTGACCATTATCATTGTCTTGTGCTAGTAAGGCACTTATCGAGTGGTTCATCGCCTTGAGATAAATCAAGAACGGTCTACCTGATTTTGGTGCAACGAGAACAGGAGGATTCGTCAGATATGTTTTGATATCTTCGAATGCTTTTTGGCAGGCGTCGTCCCAGATGAATGACACCCCTTCTTATTTAATTTAGAGAACGGTTGGCACTTTCCAGAAAGATTTGAGATAAACCGCCGGATGTAAGCTAATCGCCCTTGCAATCCTCTGAGCTCTCTTAGGTTTCTAGGAGGTTGCAGTTCGTGTATCGCTTTCACCTTATCAGGATCGATATGTATACCTTTAGTGGTGATGACGAATCCAAGGAATTTTCCGCTAGACATTCCAAGGAAGGATTTAGTGGGGTTCATCTTCAATTGATGACTCCGCATGAGATCGAACATCGTCTTCAAGTCCTTAATGTGATCTTCTTTGTTGCGGCTTTTTACAACCAAATCATCCACGTAGCACTCGACTGTTTTCCTGAGATGTTCTTGGAAAATCTTAGTCATTGCTCGCTGGTACGTGGCGCCTGCGTTCTTTAAACCGAAAGGCATCACCGTGTAGCAAAAGACACCAAGAGGCGTTCTGAACGCTGTATGCTTTTCGTCATCTGGGTGCATCTTGATATGGTTATATTCTGAGAAACCATCCATAAAAGACATCCTCTCAAATCCGCATGTATTGTCGATAATGACATCCGTGATTGGGAGAGGAAAGTCGTCTTTTCGACATACCGTATTCAGGTCCCTGAAGTCGATACAGATCCTGATTTTACCGTTCTTCTTCATGACTGGAACGATATTAGCTAGCCAGTCTGGATGTTGTTCCTCTCGGATAAATCCTAATTCGATCAATTTCTTAACCTCTGCCTCAATGGCTTCCATAATCTGCGGACGAAACCGTCTTTGCTGTTGTTTGACAGGTTTGGCATCCGGCTTGATATCGAGGCGGTGCATTGCCACATTGGGGTCGAGTCCTGGCATATCTTCATAGTTCCAAGCGAAGACGTCAATATACTCCCTAATGAGAGCAATTAACTCCTCCTTCTCATTTGGGGGAAGGCTGTCACTGATGAATATGGGCTTTGGGTTGGCCTCGTCACCCATGTTAACTTGGACTATTTTATCTTCAGTGGGGGGTTCCCTCTGTTCGAACCTATCACCATACTGCATGTTCAGGTGATGAACCCATGGATCTTCCCACGTTGGCATTTGATTGTCATCTTCTATCGTCACAGGATCGACCGTAGTCATATGCGACATCAGTTTCTTGAACACCTCCCCCAAACTTACGTCGGAATCCCCAGCTGAAGAATCAGAATAGTATCCATTCTTGGTTTTGTTAGCAATTTGATCGATAATTTGCCAACCACATTCATCATCAGACGAGGAAACATAGCCTAAGCCTCTTTTGTGACGGTAATAATCATCCGGTTTCCCTTTTGGCACATATGCTGCTTTAGCTGGGATACGGGAACCTCGATCAAAGTACAAGCCTTCTCCGAGTGTGAAATCATATCCCTGTTTTTCCATGAGCTTGCGCGCTTCAGGACTATACTTAGATAAATGTCGACCAGGTTTATCTTCCTCTTCGTCTTCTCTTAGGAAATGATCTGGTAATGGAAAATTCTCTCCTTTACCATAAATCACCTCTTTTTCGACTCCTGTTTTAGCAGGCACGACCAGGGTTGTTCCGAAAGAATGCTGGAGTCGTTTCTTTGTTACATAAGATGATCGGAGCGGCGTATGTAAATCAGGATTATCGTATAGTCCTTTTGTCACATCATCAAGAGACAACGAGTACTCTAAATCATCTTTTATTTCAATATCGGCAAGTTGCCAGTTACAACCTCCATCTGACGATTGTTCATCGTCAAGATTGATTACAAAGGGTACAATGTCATTTAAAACAAAACCACCATTGTAATCGAATCCGGCTTCGGAATCAGCTTCTTCTCCGCTGTCCGTGCCCTGGACCGATTGTTCCGTGTCGGATTCATTACCATAGAGAAGAGAATCAGTGAAATAATTCTCAAACCCTTTAAATGGTTGTTTATCCGTGACCACCATCCTGACCCTTCCACCAGTGTCGACATATTTCAGACACTGATGTAGGGTGGAGGGAACTATAACATTACTATAGATCCAGGGCCGACCCAGTAGTAAGTTATATGATGTCTTAGCATCAATCACGTAACACGTGACCTCTGTCTTCAGATCACCCATTTGGCACTTTATCCGGATCTTTCCCAAAGGCCTTGACCCGCTGGTGTTGAATTCGTAGATGACCGTGCCTGTAGACGCCAATTTGCTGACTGGAATACCAAGGCTATGCATAAGGCGAAGCGGCATAATGCTCACAGCGGAACCCGGATCCACTTGGATTCGGTTGACTTTGCTGGAGCCAATGTACCCGATGAAGTATAGCGGTCGATCGTGGTTTGAATTCTTCGTCTGCATATCCTCTTTGGTGAAGGTGATGCAGGGAAGGTTCTTAGCCGCTATGTTGCAGTGTTGAATTGACAGTTCTAGCTCTTCAGGTGCCGGATTGACCCGAGTGAGGAATGCTTCAGAATCAGCCAAGGCTTCTCGTAAGGCTTCCCTAGTCTCCTTAGACAACCGCAACAACTCATACAACGTTATCCGCGTTGGAATATTGGCTAATTGAGCCATGATATCGAAGACGCACGGAGTTTTCGAACTCTGCGGTTTATCCCTTCCAATCGGACGACTGAAACGAGACTGCTTCGGATTCTGTATTTCCTGGGGTTTTTGTTTATCCGCCGGCTGTCGTCGAGCATCTTCAATCGGTTTAGGAACCGTAATCACCCCCAGCTCTGTGAGAATTTTGGCTGGTCCCCGTTTATTCACCCCCTGCTCACTAGGTGGTGGATACTTGTAGTGATACTCATTTCCGCTTCTAGTGGCGAAGACTTCTTGTTCTTCTTCGGAGAGCAGGAAAGTAGGAGCTTCATCGCCATCCTCCTCGAAGATTGCGGATGTAGCATTGCAGGACTTACCTTTGCCCTTTCTTCTTGAGGAAGTCGCCCACTGTTCGTCTTTAATGAGATCAGGATGAACCCATAGGATTTCGCCGTTTGGGGCTGTGTGTGCCACAAGTCCTTTTTGGCGCTGTCCATGTGGGTCATCGTTCACTGTCTTCATCCCTACTTTGATGATGCGCTCCGGTTTGAACCATGTTGTGGGCACCGATCCAAAGCTGATTGAAACCGCATTTGCTCTAACATTCTTGGACGGCTTCGGGGTTATGACGCCTACATCAATTAGCACCTGGATCTTGTCCTTGAGGTGGTAGCACGACTTGGTAGGGTGATGGACCGCTCTATGGTATGCGCAATACTTCGGATCCGTCACTTTGTTTGCCCCTTCTTGATCCACAATCGCCGGCAGCTGGATTTTGTTATTCTCCAACAGGTACTTAAAGATGCCGAGAACTTCGTCATCTTAGGAGTATACTTTAGGAAACCTCGGCTCCGAAGATTTCTGCTTCTGAGGCCGTTGTTGCCATTGCCCCCGAGGTTGTTGTGGTGCTTGTTGCTGCTGTTGTTGCTGAGGTTGCAATTGGAAAGTTTGATTAGTATCAACTGCATTAGCATGTACCTTACCTTTCCCTCGTGGGACAAAATTCTGTTGCGGAGCATTATTCGCCTGCTGGCCTCTCTCCGCCTTCTTCCTTCTGAGGAATCGCTCGGCTTGCTCCCCTCGGACCTTCAGATCCTTCCACGTTTTGGACGGTGCTGTCCCCATTGCTTCCAACACGTCCAGTGCGAGGTTGTTGTGGTAGGTCTGGAGAATAAACTCCTCGGTGATCGGGTCCCGGCAGTTCATCGCCTTGTTCCGGAACCTTTTGACGAAGGTGTCCACCAATTCCCCGTCTTTCTGCTTCTCGTCCAGCAACGACCCAATGGATATCTCTGTGTCATCGTCGAAGAAATTGGTGAGGAACATGGTCTCCATATCATCCCAGCTGTTCACGCTACCTGGCTTAAGGCGGCGATACCAATCGAAGGCGGCTCCGCGAAGAGTGCCGACAAATGACCGCACCATCAGAGGCTCATTACCAGAGATAACCCCCAGGTGCGATTTGAAGTAAATCAAATGCTGAGTGGGTGAACCCATCCCATTAAACGGCGTGAAGTTAATTAGGTTGAACTTCGCCGGATATGGGATCGATTCCCACTCTCTTGGGTATGGACAGCGAATGCCGGTTTTCTTCATCTCTTGAGCGGAAATCAATGTATTGATTTTGCTCTCGAGGTTCTTGATCTTCAAGTTTTCATCTGTGTTTTCGCCAGCATTCACATTACCACCCCCTGCGTTGACGGGAGGATTATTGGCATTATGCGTCTCATTCGCATTTGTGTCCTCATCTTCCAGATTAACCTGGTTATGACGACTTGGCTCGGCTTGCTGGTTCGTCAATGCTTGGATTTATTGGTCATGCATTTCCCTAATGTTCTGCATGGCCATCTGTATTTCGAACCTGAAGCTCTCCTGTTGTTTAGCCAAAGCTTCTTCGAGCATCTTGGCCACTTGTTCTGCACTTATCATGAGTGCCTCACGGGGTTGTCCCTCGCTAGATACCGTATTATCTGATGCAACCGTGGAGCCAGCATCAGATTCTTCATCTTCTGAAGGTAATCTTGTCCGAACCCTACCATAAGTTCCTCGTGTAATGGCTCCAGACTGCAGACGAGTTAGATACCGGGGTACTAGCGGAATTGACTCGGGAGATTATCTCGTGCCGATGTCCCTCTACTGGTCATGTTAGTGGTGACCCTCGGAAATTATCCGTCTTCAACCACTGTTCTTCTTCATCGGAAATGCCTAAGCCTTGGTTTTGGCATTTCGGTGCTAAGCCTTTTGAACACTGAAGTTCTCTCGGGGACTGCCTTGATGCAGTTGCACTCAGACAGTACCGCCCGAATGAGCTTTGAACAAGGGTATTGAGTTTCTAGCCTTCGAGGACTTCTCTTACTGGCTTTGCTCGTACCCCCAGCACAATAGTACAGCTCTTCCGTTTGAAAGTCGGAGCAACCTATCGTGTGTTGGCATGATTTCTCAGGTATAACGCAATCATCATTAGACGATAATGTTTCCTTCTGAGAGCGAATTACCTTCTTCGGACCTTCGAGAGTCACGCGCCTCGAAACGCGCCTTTGTGGGCGTGAATTCTCAACGGGCTCCTGAACTTCGATGCGCAAAGTAGTGCGCTTGGGTGCCATGATTTCTTTGTCATGTTGAGGGTTGCGGTGACCCCCATCATGTTGATTCGTTCAGGGCTTTGTTAATGGGCCCAAACGTCCTTGAATTGGAGCTTTGCTTCGCTCCTCGGGAAGTGGACCGAGGCACTCCACGACTGACTTCCTTTTTGGGGTGGTCCTGCGGGATCTCCCGGAGCAGTTGTGGAAATCATCGGTGGTCTGGATTGATTCATCGGAAGTTGCACTTTCGATGGTTGCAATTGCTGCTTTTTGGTCTGAACCGCCGCTTCAGACTTCGGCCTCCAAACTTTGCGGGTTGGTGGCGGCTTCGGGCTTCTTCGGCTTGAGCCCGTGCCTGCGCTGATAGTGCGCGGCGTTTGCGGATACATTCTTCCAGTGTCGAACGATTCCGTCTGACACGGATCCATTCCATTGTTGGCGGCTTGGAAGAGGCGCCGTTCATCTGTTGTTGAGGCTGTTTGCCTCTCTTGTTCTTCAGATCCGCATTGTAGCGGACCCCGTCAACTGACTCCATGGCCTTTGCGAATTGTTTTGCAAGGCGTTGACGTTGCCTTTGGCGGTCTCTCTTCGAGAGAGTCACCACGCCCTCTGCGGCAGAAGGGTTGGCTAGAGCAAATCTGCCCTGGTTGTGAATTGGAGGAATCTCACCCGATGCGACTTTGGCATCAAACGAGGCGAGATCTTCGTTGGTGTTTTCAACGTCTTCATACCAACGAGTTTTTCTCCTGGAGGAGAACTTTTTGGACTTGTGGGGGGAGGTTGATCCGGACGAGGACGACAAGTATTCCTCGAACTTCTGCTGATCAAACTCGTATTCGACCTCCTCCACGACCGGGATTGAGATCCGCGGCTACGACGCTCCGATCTCGGCAGCGAGATCGGCGGCTCCCACTGTGGTCGCCAGATTGTTCGCGGTGAAAATTGTCTTCATTGATGATGTCATTGCACACTCTTTGACAACAGTTTATCGATTACAAAGATCCGGTCTTTTTATAAGATCCGGTTACAACAAAATCAAAGAAAAAGAAAAAAGATTACAACTTTCCTTTCGAACGAATCACGAGCTCCTGTTTTGCGGTCACTCGCTTTGTGGGTTCTTAGCCTACGCCGGGGTTTATCCGTGGACCACCGCATGATCTAGATCCGGTCGGATCTACGCAGTATGACGGGTATTATTTCGCCAAGGAAATAATAGCTGAGGGTACTATTTCGCCAAGGAAATAGTAGCCCCTAGTTCTCGGGATCAAAGGCCAAGCTTTGATCCGGAGGATGACTACGTAGATCTGAGATCCGGTTCCTCTCGAACTCTTGCCTTATTTGGCGTTGACGATCGCCGAGCACCGGATCTGGAAGAGCAAGTCCTCAAAGTCCCAAAGCTTCAATCTTTTTTAATTCTGAGCCTTGAATCCAGCAGAGCTTCGCCTCCAAAAGTTCCAACCCCTTAACAAATGAGCAAAGGTCTATTTATAGGCTCTCAGATCTGTGCCTTGGCACAGATCTGGGCCGGCCACCTATAGGTGGCTCGGCCTATAGGTGGCTCGAATTTGGCCGAGTCCCCTAGGTGTTATGGTTTTTGTCGTTTTTTCTAGTTTTGTGGTTGATTTAGACTCTGATTTGTTGATCTGAATCTTGATTTGGCAGTAAACCCGCTTCGTTGTTGATCCGGACTCTGATTTGACAGTCCGAATCCTAATATGGTAGTAAATCCGCCTCGGTTTTTGAGTTCAAATCCGTTCTATGGTTGGATGACTCGTTGACTCACCGAACTGTTAGCTTGATTCCGCATGCGAATGGACATATTCCATTGTTTGCATGCGGTTCGTTAGCCTCGTTGCCTCGTTAATCCGCTTGGTTGCGTGTTACTTGGCTTCGGCGTTGTGGACTGACGCTCGTGTTTGGATATGTCGCCCGATGGTTCGTCGGTTTGTGCCGAGCTGTGCTAAGTGACCTATAAGCAATTTTATACGCCTACAGCAGCATTGGTAGACGAGGCTAGGACAGAGCTCAAAAAGCCTCGGTTTTTGTTTGGTGATGCCGCGACTGATCCTTCCGCTCTGTTGCTCAGGGAGAGCAGGTGGCTCCGCGTAGTGGAGGGGGTCCACTACTACCTTCCCAACATGCCCAGAGGGTTCTCAATGGTTGAGTTGTGGTCCCTTGTAGTCCTACGAATGATGAACTGGGATTTGACCCCAACTCAAGACGGGGTGACTTGTGGTGTCTTCACGGGCTCTACGGCTGGGTACGGGGTGGACAGCTCTTGCAAACGTGTGACCGCTCTACGTCCTGGCCTGCCATTCAACGAGTTGCCCGCCGGGGAGACGACTGCGATCACGAAGACTTTCCGTCATTGTTTCTTCTAAGCTGGTGGGAGATTTCCTCCAAAGGACTTTAGACCCCGGGGTGGATCTACTCCGTGCCTGGTAGCAACACCTGGTGGTCCAAGATTACTGACTACATTTTGGCCGAGAATTCTGATCTTATGGATTCAGAGCTGTATGTAGCCATTCGGGCCACTCGACATGGTCTAAAAATCAATGCTCCTCAGTTCCACAGCATCCTGAAGCTGTATTGTTCGGACAGCGGCACGTTCTTCACCCCTAATGGTGAACTCGGCATAACCCTTCACGAGATGTATGACGTGTCAGGGTTGTCCTTGGGAAGCTTTCCGTACGAGGAGTATGTCCCAAGTCAAGACGAGATTGACCAACTTTCAAGCCATTCCCCCTTGGTGGTTGAGACTCTATGGGAATTGCTATGCCATTATCATATATGTCTTAATACCCTGGGGGAAGTAGATCATAAAGGCAAGAAGAAGAGGGCTTCGGTGATCAGCCATAAGAACTGGGCTGATTACTTATTCCTGGAGAAAGGGAAGGCCTACTCTACCGTTGGGTGAGTGCGACCAGGCCGAAGTGGACAGGAGGATAGCCGAAGGGGGAGCCACCGTGACTCTTGAGCATGACGAGGGCAGATTCAAATTTGGAACGGTTTTACACTCGTTCCATCACCAGGCCAAGTCCCCTGTATCTGGAAAGGCTCTGCTCGCGGGGTACCTCATGTTGTGGTTGAAGAGGGGTGTGGTCCCCACTCATTCCTTTGAGGCGCTTCCGGTAGAGGTCATGTATCCTGCGGTTCGCTTAGCCCACGGGAAGTCCTACGCGTTGGTGTCGGCGATGGTGGCCTGCATCCATCGGGGACTCCGTACATTGACGGCCCAAGTTTACCGTGTATCGATTGTCGACGAAGGGGAAGGAGAAGTCGTCAGGACCCCTAATCCTAGAGTGGGGCTGCCCTACACTTACTTGATGACGTTGTTTGTCTACTATTGCGAGTGCTTGATGAGTGCCCCAGCGACTCTTCGAGGAGAAAGGTTCGTTCCGTTCGTCCAGCGTCTGGAGAGATGCTCTTGGAAGTGTAAAGACATCCCTGACGCGAGGAAGACGCTGTCCCACTTTGGCCATTACAGTTTCCATTGTTTCTTCCCCTATTTTAGTGGAGGAGGGTATGGCGAGTCCCTTAGCGATGTATCGATGGTGGACCATCACACCGTTCTTTCCTGTAGCGCTTTTTGATGGTTGGTGAACATTCGATCGGGGTATCATATCTTGCGAACAGGCTCTATGTGCTACCTCGAGCCGTACATTCCTTGCAGATTCGCCCGCCAGTTCCGGTATGACCAACTGTACGTGGGAAATATCAACCCCCACTTATATTTCGAAGGAGGGTTAGTGGATGGTGCTTGGGGATGGTTCTGGACTCATGCTGATGGCACCCATGCTCGTTTCGAGCTTCCTGCAAAGGATCGCAATCTGCACCATACGCTCCTGTATTGTCGGTGGTACCGGGGCGCTAGCGCTAATCCTGAGGGCTTTCGGTTTCAAAGTTCCTGTCTAGCAGAACACGGGCGTCGCCCAATGGGAGCTCCTCATCCCTCGAGGTGGAAGGGCCGCCAAACTGCTAGAGAGTAGTTAGGGTTTTGATGTAGGTTTAGACGAATCTGGGGCACCTGAGGCTCAAGCTCCTTCCCCTAGCCTTTCGTTGGATCCTGCCGGTGGGCAGAGAGAGTCCAATGAGCTAGTCTGGATAGGTGAACGTTTGGAACAGGCCCGGAGCACGATAGCTGGATGGATGGGGATACCCCTCCTATCTCTGAGTAGGTCGCTTCTCTCTAAACGACAGTGAGAGACAGCGTCCGAAATCTCCTGAGTGGAGGCGGCCAAGAAGGTCCGTCGTGAAGAGATGGTTGAGGTTGCCAGAGCGGCGGAAGGTCAGGATGATGCTGCTCAGGTGATCATTCCTGGAGTGACTGCTTCTGGGACTGGGGCTGTTTCACCCGCTCCCTCTGCCACACCGGGGATAGTCCCGGTAACTTCGGAGGATGCTCCTCCACCATCTAGTGTGAGGCCACAGGCGAGGGCTTCAATAACCCCTACGACCGTACCAGGAGGTAGTCTTTAATGCCGTACCCTCGGGTGTAAGGTCGAATCTGCACCCCCTGACATTTGCATTGACTTTATGTAGGTATAGTTGAGAGAGTGATTTCCATTTCTTCCGATAAAGAGGAGGGAATCGGAGACGAAGGGGAGCTTGGTGGCTCAGGTAAGAGTAGGATCCGGCGCTACTGACCCATACATACTGAACTGTCAATGGGGCTCTTCTTGAGGGGCATTTACTAACCCTCTTCTTGTATTCGCAGTTGACCCATCCCATGAAGCTGCTAGTAAAGAGGATCCCCCCTCTTGGGTGGGTCATTCGGCTGGAGAGATGGGTGAATCAGAGGCGGACGACGACGTCTCGATTCATGAGGCGATATCAAGCGAGGAGGGGGTGTCGGTCCATGAAGAGGTGTCGGACCGACAAGGGGAAATCCCTATTCCCGAAGAAGCGTCAGTCGGGGGTGGACCACCGATGCAGGAGTCTCTGATCCAAGGGGAGACACCCGCTCGACTGGTGACCGCTTCCTCATCCTTGGTGACTGTCGGCGTTGGCGTCGGTAGGCACATCGGCCTTGGCAGCGCCTGTCACCACTTCCACCATCATGACTACCAGTACCTTGATCGTGACTTCGACCATGACGTCTGCGGCAGATGAGGCTACCCTCTCTCCTTGGAGCGTTCACGCAAGAGGAAGGTGGCTCGAACCCTAGCTAACTTCCAAGACAATCTAGCTGACTGCATCAAGCTCGCATTGGAGGAGAACTGCCCCTTTGAGGAGTTCAAGGAGGACATTGATTATGACATGTCTTTCTTGATCAAGAAGCTTGGTGCTACCGCGGCTAACCTGTACTTCCAGCGTTTGGAAGAGGTAGAGCGGGCTATCCGACATGTGCTTACCCTTCGCGTGATGAGTTTCGAGATCGTTCATCTTACGTCCGGCGAGGTTCAATCAGCATTGGAGGAGTGCGACCGCAGACTGAACGAGACCATGTCGTTGGAGGCAAGGTTGTCGGAAGAGTTGGAGCGTGTCAAGGCCGAGAACAAACGAGTGAACCACAAGCAACAAAAGGCTGACTCCCGTCTTTCTCGCTTGTCTTCGGAGATAGTGAAGCTCAAGCAAGTCATTGCTAATGCCCAGGCCTCACTAGCTACTCAGGAGAAGGCTCGTGAACAGTTGGTAATGGAGGTCGAGGAAATAGAGTCTCAACGGCAACTGGTCGCTGGTTCTGTTGAGGAGAAAGACCGAGCCCTCAAGGAGGCCAAACACACCGTCCAAGACTTGGTTTCGCGCACTGAGGAGGATCTTTACCGAGAGATCCTAAGGAGGCTCGAGCTTCGCCACGCTGGGGAGATTCGTGAGGTGGAGTCGCGGTTGAGAGCTTTGTAATTTGCTTTTGATTCCATCGTTGTATTAGGATTTCTTTTAATGAATGGAATTATCCGTTTGTTCCTGGTCATTATTTCTTTTGTGTACGCCCCACCTCATTTTTTTTGTTTTTGGCGTTGTTCAACATGGACCTGTACCGGTCAGAGTTTGGCCGCAGGGGTATCCTCATTGCGGGTGGATTCCAGCTACTAGCGAGTTTCGGCTGCAGGCGGATTCTAGTTATTGGTGGGTTCCAGCTGCAGGCAAAATCGGGACTGACTCGAGTTTCAGAGTGGTGTACGAGCCTAAACGGCTGAAACGTCAGACGAGCTTGATTGTTATGAGCTTAAACGACGAATTCGACCTGTGGGTGGGCTCCGCTCTTAGTGGGCCACGTGCCAATCCAAGCGTTAATACGCTCATTAGTTAAGACAACGTAGGCACGTCCCTTCGCATTAAAGACGGCGTAGTGGGCCTCCTTGTTCTCCATGCCCGATTTGGGCTGTTGGTTGAAGATCGTGTCTAGAAACTGCCAGATCTTGGCCGCTCATGTGAGATCCCGAGTTGTTCGGCCTTACTCTCGACTGTTTGGCTCCGAACGGTCCAATCGAACGGTGGACAACCGTCTAGGCCCTGAGTATTTAATGATCCTCCTCCTTGTTAAGGGGGGTCATAGTTTTCTTGTCGTCTTCTGCGGAGAAAATCCAAGCTTCCTCTCATTGCACTCGGAATGGCGCCGAAGGTGAAGAGAGTCGCTTCGAAGAAAGAAAGAGGGGGTCCCTCTTCGGGCATCGCCGAAGCCGCTACCGGTGATGGTGTTTTATGTCCAAGTCTTTGCGTAGTTTGGTTAGGGGGTCGTATGTCGAGGCGTTGCCCCTCGTTCCTAACTCTTTGTTGTGTCTTTGTCATGTTGTACAGTCCAGGATGAAGCGCTGACCACCGAAGAGTGCATGGCCGAGCCCATTTTGATTTCTGATGACGAATCTGAGGGAATCGGGGCTTCCTCCGCCTCAAACCCTATTCCACCATCTAGAGCCGAACCTTGTCTCAAGATCCCACCTATCGCGGTGCTCGCCCCGGGTCATGAGTCTGTCTCCTCAGATTCCTTGTCCATACAGGATCGCGTTGAGGAATTTGAGAATGCTGTGAAGCAGATAATTTCCCTTGTCAGTCTTAGCATGGGAACCTACGATGGCTTCAAACAGTCCCTCCTGGATCGTGTGGCCAATCTCAGGTGGTTGGGTGAATGTCGGCTTGCTACACGTTGTGTGCAGAGGCTCCTTTTTCTGGAGTCACGCCTGACGAGTTTGGAGAGCTTGCTGCGAGAGGGTCCGGAAGCCGATGTGGAGTCCTTTCTGTCTCGTATTAGGCGCTGGGAGGCCTAGGAGTAGGAAGTCCGCTCTAGGGAGATAGCAGATCTGGAATCCCACGTCACCTTCTGGGTGGGTCAGCAGCGCTCCCTGGAAGATCGGATAGGCGACTTCACTTCCACCGTATCTTGTCTGAGGGCCGAGCTGGAGCAGGCGGAGACGACCCTGAGGGGGCTTCAATCTGAGAGTGTAAAGGTTAGCAAGACTGCTGAGGAGGAAACTCGAAGCCTCAAAGCATTGTGCCAGGAAGACGCTACCGCCAAGTCGAGCTTTGAGGATCGAGCTCGGAAAGAGGCTGAAGACAAAGCCCGGGAGGACCACGCGAGAAGGGTAGACGCGGTTAAAGCAGAGCTTACATCCTTTAGTTTGTTGGACTAGGATCTCAGGTCTAAAACTGTGTTAAGACATTTTGCTTGTTTTTCTTTTTACACTGTGTCATGACTTGTTTGATTATGAAATCATAACTTTGTTCAAATGCACTGTCTTAAAATTGGACGAATGCTATGCTCTTCTGGTTTCCCAAATGGGTTTGTGCATGTATGTCTCCTAGTCACTGTTGTCTTTTATCTTTCTCTGTGAGGCCGTTACATGTGGGCCTTTACTTACAGGCGGGTTCAAGCTACAGCCGGATTCTGGATACAGGCGAGTTCAAACCACTGGTGAATTCTAACTATAGGCGAACTCAAGCCATAGGCGAATTTTAGACATGGGCGAATTCTGACCATAGTCAAATCATGCTGAAGACGAAATTAATGTTGATTCGGGGGGAAGCCACAAGTCTGATCGCGGTCTTGAGTGCTCGCCAGCTGGACTGACATTAGCACATCGTCTCGCATTAAAGGCGGTGTAATGGACGGTTCGGCCACCCCATCTGGACCGTTGGATGACAGACACGTACGTCATATATTGCCCTCTTTTCTCGTCGGAAGGAGCGTTGCGTTGATTTTCTCCTTCTTGTTCAAGATGGCACCACGAGCGAAGGCGTCTAGTGCGAAGAAGATAGGGGATGATGCCTCTTCCTCGGCCCTCACGCCTGACCGTGATCCGGAATCAAAACCCTCGGACTCCGTTCTGGCCCGGTTAGAGGAGTTGGAGGGCGCCGTGAAACGGGTGATCTCGTTCGTTGATCAGGGTCGTGGTACTTTCACGGAGCTAAAGCAGTCGCTCTCAGACCGCGTGTCCCGACTCCGTTTCCAGGGTGACTTTATGCTCGAAGTACGATGTTCAATGAGGCTCATCAATCTGGAATTGCTCCTGATGAAATTGGAGGACTTACGACATGCGGATTTAGAGTCCGAAGTGAAGCTGTTCTTGGCTCCAGTCCGTCGTCGCACCGTGTAGCAACAAGAGTGTCGAAGGCGAGACATAGATGACAAAAGGGCCCTTATTGATCATCTAGATTTTCGGCACCGCCTATTGCAATCTGACATGGAGTCTGTCATCTCTTCGATCTTCTTAGGTACGATCTCACGCACAGAGGGGGAATCAGCTTTGACGGGCCTACGCATTCAGAGCGAGTCGGTGCAAGGCGATCTTGTCAGAAAGAGGCGTAATCTTCCACTGCTGCTTCAGGAAGATGCCGCTGTTAACGCTTCTTTCGAGGCACGGGTCCAGCAGGAGGCAGAAGCCAAAGCTCGTGCCATGCATGCGGAGAAGATAACCGCGGTCAGAGCCAAACTTGCATCTTTCAAACTCCTAGAATAAACCCGTAGTATAGGAGTAGATTCAAGACGTTCTGTTTCATGTTTTGCTTCTCGAATGTAATGTTATGACTCTCTTGGTTGTAAAGTCATAACTTCGTTCAAATGTACTGTCTAGAAGTATCTAATGAAGTTTACATTTTCTCGTTGTACACACACTCCTTTTCATATTTTGTTGTGTCACCATTCAGTGTCTTGGGTAGACTCAACCACCGGTGATTTCATGCTGCAGGCGAAGCTCAGGCTGGGAGAATTTGCGTCACAGACAAACTGACGAGTTCGTGTTGTAAGCGAGGCCTAAGCTGGTGGCGAGTTGAGGGAAACTCGCGTGTTGGTGAGTTTGTGTTGAAAGCTAAACTCGAATGCTGGCGAGTTCACGCTGAAAGCGAAACTCAAGTGCGGGAGAGCTTGTACTGCAAGCGAAAATCAAGTGTTGGCGAATTTGCTCCACGCGTCTGTCCGCGGACCTAAATGCTTGCCAGCTAAGGCGCTGTGGGCGCGTTAGTGCTCATTAATTACGAAGTGATGGGACGCTTCGCCTTCCGTGCTTAATCTGAACAGTCGGTTTGGAGTCCCAATGACGACGCTTTTATGGGCGTCGAACCCAAAGCACCGCTAAAGATCTGGGTCGTCCGATCCATTTGAGGCAGCGAATCTTAGCCGTCCATCTTTCGGTTATATAGTGTGTCTGTTGTCTCTTCGATATAGTTCTACTGCTTACGAAAACTTGCCAGAAGAGAATTCTAACAAAAATCTCTCTGATCAATGGCCTCTAACTCCGATTCCGGTGTTGGCTCCTCCTCCACTGCCGTCAGTCTTGGCATCCGCGGCGGCGTCCGCTATCTGCGACCGGGTCGACTCAGGGTCCTGCGGGGCAGACCCTACTTCAGACGCTGTTCTCCTCCAGAAAGTTGGCAGGAGGACCTTCGCCGAATCGGTTGTATGATCAGCCAAGCGTCGGGGGTACGACGAGTGCTCCTGCCTCATAGCGAAGCCTGGAGGAGATCTCTGTCGCGTGGCGTCCGCCAGCTGGCCGGCGATGTGAGCGGGAGGCTTCAACGTTTGGTGGGGCTGCTGCATCGCTTGGAAGAGTTGGTGCACGCTGACGCTTTTGACGACCCACCGCCTCTCACGATGAGAGTCATGTTGGAGCGCGAGGATCTGGCAAGGCGCATTCAGGTGAAAGAGGTCGAGCTCATACACTTGCGCAGGCAACATCGCACGGTGTTGGCTGAGATGGATGCATACATGGACGCCGCTTTCTTCATGGACGTCGGGTCCCTTGCGGGAGAGGCGAACTTACGGAAGCTCGAGCGCGAAAAGATGCGGCTTGGTCGGCGGTGGCAGGGCGCTCCGACTTCTTTGCCAGGAGGAAGAGGATGGCGATGCTGCTTTCGCCAAACTTCAGCAAAGGCAGGAGGAGAACGATCGAGCCAGACAGGAGGTAGAGCTCGCTGCTGTTAAGGCAAAAATTGCCAGTTTTAGCCTCTTGAAGTTGATGTAGGGCGTCATTCCCCTTGCTTAACACCTTTTTTTTGCTGATGCTTGAAAACTCTGTACATGTAATTTTGGCCTGGAATGGCCTATTACGCTTTTGTTTATTTATTGCTTTCATGCATAGCCTTTTTCTTTATTTTGTGCATTTGGTCTGTGCTTCGGACTGTTGGTTAGTCCTTGATAGCTACTGTGTTAGATTCGCTTGTGCTGCTTGGTGCCCGAGTTGAGCCAGTTATACCATTTCTCGCAGTGTGGCGAGCCTTCGACGAGTCTGTCTTGGACTTAGTCGCTAGGATTCCCCTCTGCTTTTGGTTGTTCGTAGCGTGAGGTCGGGTTAACTCCGACTTTCGCATTGCAGCTCAAGTGGAACCGAGAGGGCAACACTTAGCTTGAAACAAAGGAAAGTTGCTCGTTCATGCGACTAGCTGAAGACCTCAACAATGACTTGCCATTTGGCGAGTTGCTGTTTGAGGGGATAGTTGGGACATGTCGCTTGCCAAGCCGCCTTTGATAATCATCGTCGTCTGTGAGGACGACGATGTAAATGACAAAATTGCCGTGATGTGAGCGACTTTGGTGGGCTCACCATCCTATTGGAGAGGATTGGTAAGTTGATTTTGTCAGAGGTAATAGTTAACATGACAGAATTGTTTTGGTCCCAACTGTAAGAAGGTTGGACCAAATGGCGATCTAGGTCACGCTTAAGAATGCTGTTAGGAGCGTCTCATATAGGGTTTCCCATTGGAGTATATGAAGTAGGAACAGTTTAGTCTCGTGTACCAGTTAGAGGGAGTGAAGACCAATTTAGACTCATGCACTCATGGGAGTTTGGAGGGGAACTAAGGGTAGTCCTTCTTTAAGTACTTGCCGTTGATGGGCATCATGATCTTGTCGCAATTCAGTTTGATGAGGCGATAGGCTCCATTCGAATAGACTGTCTCTACTACGAACGATCCTTCCCACTTGGACTGAAATTTGCCCTTCTTCTTAGAGGTGAGAATCATTGGTCGTCGAGTGGTTAGTACCAATTCTCCCTCCTTGAAGGATCGACGCTTAACTTTCTTGTCGAAAGCCTTGGCCATTCGGGCTTGATAGAACTCAATGTGTTGTTGAGCTTCCAGTTGCTTCTCGTCCAACGCTTCAAGTTCTGCGAGGTGCCATTGTTGATTATCCTCAGTCGTCATCGACGCGAAGGGATAGAATTTGAATCTCTAATGGTAATACGACCTCACAACTGTATACCAGTGAGTAAGACGTGTTGCCAGTCGGTGTGCGAACCGTTGTGCGATACGCCCATAAGATCTCATCTAGTTTCTCATTCCAGTCGCGTTTACTATTGGAAGTTAGCTTGGTTAAGATCTTAATGATTGTTTTGTTGAAGGCCTCGGCCAAGCCATTCGCCGAAGGATTATAGACTGTAGAGGAAAGGTTCTGTATCCGGAATTTATCACAAAATTGGGTGAACGCATAGCTAACGAATTGTGTGCCGTTGTCATGGATGATACGTCGAGGTACGCCGTATCGGTATATGACATGATGTTTGATGAACTTAATCACTTCATTGGTCTTGACTTCTCTTAAAGGGATAGCTTCAGCCCATTTAGAGAAGTAGTCGGTAATCTTGAGGATGAAGCGATGGCCCCTTGCCGACGATGGGGATATTGGCCCGACAATGTCCATTCCCTATGCTTCGAAAGGCCATGAGACCGTTGTCGAGTGTAGGTCTTCGGGAGGTTGATGTATGTAGTTGGCGTGGATTTGGCACGCATGGTAGCGCTTTGCGTAAGCGATCGCGTCACTAACCATCCTAGGCCAAAAGTAGCCTATCCTTTGTAAACGATCCCAAAGCTTGGGTCTAGGCTGGTGAGCTCTGCAAGTGTCGTCACAGGCTTCGCGCAGAGCTTCTCGTACTTTTGCCTTTGAAAGACATCGAAGTAACAAGCCGTCGTACGACCTTCGAAACAACATCTTGGTGGTCAAATTGTAGTAGAACCTCGAGGCACGTCGCCAGACGGACTCTCGCTCCCTAGCGTCTTCGGGCAGCATGCCGTACAGGACGTAATCGATGATCGGGAGATGCCAGTCTTTCAGGTCGGGCTGATCCAAAACTTGATGGGTGGCGTTCGCTTCTGGAACGTCCTTTAGTCGAAAGAGCCTTCGGCTTGCCACAGTGACCCATTGGGTCGTCTCTAGTGGCTGGGTCAAGTTAGCCGCCAAGGATGCGAGGGCGTCCGCATGCGTGTTCTTAGAACAAAGCACGTGCTCGATGCGGAAACTCTCGAATGACTCCACTAGCTTGGTAGCTGCTTTGTGAAGTGGGATCAAATCATCGTTTCTAACTTCGTACTCCCCCGTCATCTGCTTGACGATGAGTTGAGAGTCGCCATAAGCCTCGAGACGCTTTATCCCTAACTCCCTTGCCAACTTGAGTCAATGAGTAGTGCATTGTACTCAGCCACGTTGTTTGTGCATGGCTCTGTTAGAGAAAAGGCTCGGGGCAATACGTGGTTATGTGGAGAAGTGAGGACCACCCCCACTCCTGTAATAATAGAGCTACTCGTGCCGACGCGAGATGCGCCGTCGAAGAATATTTGCCAAACCTCTGGTGATGAGCTTATGTTAACTTCGGGGGGGTTCATCTGGTAAATCTTTAAATAGGTCGGTCTTTGCCCCTAGCGGATGACTAGCTATAAGATCACAGCTAGCCTGTCCTTTGACTGACTTTTGTGGCATGAAGTGAATATCATACTGAGACAGTAGGAGTGCCCATCTGGCCAAACACCAGTTTAAAACCTTAGGCTGCATCATGAAAACTCGGATGAGGTCCATCCAGGAAATGACGTGGATTGTCTGCTCAACCAGGTAGTGTCGTATCTTTTGGATGGCGAATACTAAGTCCAAACACTCCTTTTTGACCATTGGGTACCGCTGTTCGGCGCCTTGTAGGGTTCTACTTAGGTAGTAGATGCCCTGCTCGTGTCTAGCGTCATCATTTTGTGCTAAGAGGGCACCCAGAGAATGCTCCATAGCCCTGATGTAGATGAGGAATGGCCTTCTTGAGATTAGAACTGCAAGGACGGGCGGGCTTGAGAGATAAGCTATGGTCTCCTCAAAGGCCCGTTGGTAAGGCTCGTCCCACACGAAGGAAGTACCTTTCTTCATTAGTTTGGAGAAGGGTTGACACTTGCCCGAAAGATTTTAAATGAACCTTCGGATGTAAGCCAACCGTCCCTGAAGACCCCTAAGTTCCTTAAGATTTCGGGGGGCGGAAGCTCTTGAATAGCTCGTACCTTGTCTGGGTCAATCTGGATTCTTTTCGTCGTGACGACGAAACCAAGGAATCTACCGCTAGACATCCTTAAGAATGACTTCATAGGATTCATCTTGAGTTGATGAGTCCTCATGAGTTCGAACATCACCCTCAAGTCTTGGAGGTGGTCATCTTTACAGCGACTCTTCACGACCAGGTCGTCCACATAGCATTCGACCGTCTTTCGTAGGTAATCTCGAAAGATTGTGCTCATGGCGCATTGGTAGGTTACGCCGGTGTTTTTGAGTCCGAAAGGCATGACCGTGTAGCAGTACACCCCCATGGGAGTCCTGAATGAAGTGTGTTTTTCGTCCTCAGGGTGCATTTTGATTTGATTGTACCCTGAGAACCCATCCATGAAGGACATCCTCTCAAACCCACACGTGTTGTCAATGATGACGTCTGTGATGGGTAAAAGAAATTCGTCCTTAGGGCACGTAGCGTTGAGGTCCCTGAAGTCAATGCAGACGCGAATCTTACCTTCTTCTTCAGGACTGGGATAATATTGGCTACCCAGTCGGGATGCTGTTCCTCTTTGATGAAACCAGATTCGATCAGTTTCTTCACTTCGGCCTCGATTGCCTTCATGATTTGCGGACGAAACCGCCTTTGCTGTTGTTTGACTGGTTTGGCGTCTGAGCCGATGTTGAGGCGATGCATGGCGACCCGTGGATCGAGGCCGGGCATATCCTCATAATTCCATGTGAAGACATCAATGTATTCCCATATGAGCGCAATGAGATCTTCTTTCTCGTGAGGAAGTAGACTGCCACTGATGAATATAGGCTTAGGATTGCCCTCATCGCCCATGTTCACCTGGAGGATTTCATCTTCGGTCGGCGGTTCACGTTGCTGGAAGCGACTGTTCCACTGAGTGTTAACGTGGCGATCCCATGTCTCTTCATAAAGTGGGACATGTCCGTCCTCTGCCATTTCAGCGGGATCAATTGCAGCCATATTGACTGTAAGGTTGTCGAACAAATCCCTTATGCTGACGTCTAAGTCCCATGCTGAGGTTGTCGACGATCGATCCCCTGAACACGCATAGTCGGAGTCCTCGTTGACATAACAGAACAAATCCGATGACTAAGAGGAGTAGCCTAAACCTCTCCGAGTCCGGTTGAAGTAATTTAAGGGTTTGCCTTTAGGTACGTAAGCAGGTCGGATGACCGTCTTGCGTCCTCGGCCATAATTCAGGCCCTCTGGGCGAGTGAGGTCGTACCCCATGTTGATCATCATGCGTTTTGCGATTTGACTGTACTGTGAAAACTGAGGCGCGGGGTCCTCATCTTCAGATTCGTCCCACAACATGCGCAAAGGGTGATCAATTCGTCCGAAGATAATATCCTTTTGATAGTTATCCCGGGCCGGCACGACGAGTACAACTTGTGAAGACTTGATCGGCTATGCCTTCGCGACATACGACGAGCATATAGGAAAGTGCAGGGAGCGGTCATTATAGAGCTTCGACATTAGGTCATTAGGCGCATCATCCTCGGACGTTGAGCAAGACGATAAATAAGCAAAGTTGAACTTCTCATTCACGGTAAACTCCTCCGCCTGAACAGCGTTGGTTACATTACGACTTTCGCAGCCAATTACAATTGATTCGAAATCATTCAGGACCAGGCTATCACCATACTTAGACTCGCTATCCGCCTCATTGCCGCTCTCGAGTTCCTCGATCGGCAGCTCGTCGGGGTCTTGGTACAGCAGAGAGTCCGTGAAGTAGTTCTCGATGCCTTTGAAAGGTTGTTTGTCGGCTACTACTGTCTTTATGCGATCATAGTCGTCCACGTATTTTAAACATTGATGTAAGGTAGATGGGACTATCCGGTTACCGTGGATCCATGGCCGTCCCTAGAGCATATTGTAGGATGGCTCGGCGTCGATGACATAACAGGTCACTTCTGTCTTCATGTCGCCTATCCGGCACTTCAGACGTATTTTGCCCAGCGGTCGGGTTCCCGTGGCATTGAAGCCTAAGATAGTTGTGATAGTTGTGGTAGTCGTGGACAGACGCTTCGAGGGCACCCCCAGGTGTTTGATCAGTTTCAGGGGTACGATGCTTAGTGCATACCCCGGGTCGACCTGAATTCGATCCACTTTTGAGGAACCGACGTACCCCGTAAAGTACAGTGGTCGATCATGAGAGGTGCTTTTGATGATCATGTCCTCAGGAGTGAACGTGATGCAAGGGACACGCATCTCAGTGGTTTGGCAACACATCGCACATTCCCGCTCCGTGTCTTGTTCCCTCGAGAAGTGGGTGGCGAAGACTTCTGAGTCAGTCAGTGCCTCTTGTTAGGCTTCCCTGGTAGGACTGGACAAGTGTAGGAGGTCATACATGGTAATGCGTGCGGGAATGCTTTTCAGTTGCGCAAGCACATTAAATCGGAAGGGCTGGTTGCTCGAGCTCGGCATGTTTGGATCCAGAGGAGCTGCTGCCGCTGGCCTCGTGGGAGGTCCGATCCAGAGGAGCTGCTGCCGCTGGCCTCGTGGGAGGTCCTGCCGGGTTCTCAGCTCTCGTAGGGTATTCTTTTGCGAATTCCTTCCCTGCTCTCGTGGAGAGGACAGTGGTTTCCTCCTCGGAGTTGGTGGGGGCAGCCATTGCTATCTTATCTCCACCCAGGATGGCGGAGATGACATTACAAGGTTTGCCCCTAACCTTTTTCGAGGGCTTTGCAGTCCATTGTTCGTCACTGAGGAGGTCCGGATGGACCCACATCACCTGACACGATGGCAAAGTCTGGGGTACTAAATCTTTCCCTCGTTGGTTATGAGGGTCGTCATTAGTGATTTTTAGGACGGCCTTGGGGATAGGAATTACCCCTGACGGAGCCTGAACCTCTGGGAGATCTGCCCCAAAGCTCAAGGTGATCATATTCGTGGTCACCTGCTTTTGTATCTTCTCCTTCTTTAGGACTCCTGCATCGTAGAGGGCCTGAAGCTTGTCCTTGAGGATGTAACACTTAGAGGTGTGGTGGCCAAGGAATCTGAGGATGTAACACTTAGAGGTGTGGTGGCCAAGGAATCTGTGATAGGCACAATAACCCAGGTCATTGGTCTTGTTCGCCTCTTCAGGCTTTGTGACCTTTGGTAATTTAATTCGATTGCTCTTGAGTAGAGTATCGAATGTCACCACCACTTGGTCTTCCTTGAAGTCGTACTATGGCTGGGGACGTTGCTCGAATTGCCTAGGCTTCGGCCTTTGAGCTGTTTTGGGTGCTAGGACAGAATCAACGGCCATGATCTATTTTCCTCTTGTTCGAAGGGGATTCTTTGGCACGGTCGGCTCTACGGCTCCTTTCTTGGGATGTGGCTCTTTGGCTTCTAGCCTTTTGATCATGTTCTCCACTTGCTCGCCCTGGCAAACAAGTTCCTTTCAGGTTCGGGTTTCCACCGTACTGACCTTGGATAGAATGTGGATTGAGAGATTATTGCAGCACATTTTGATCAATGTAGACTCGGAGACCTGGTCTTAGCAATGAACTGATCGATTCCTGAATCTCTTTACGAAATCGTTGACCGATTCCGACTTCCGCTGCTTTTCGGCGAGGAGGGTGGCCATCGACATCTCCTTGTCATCATCGAAGAAGCGGGTCAGGAAGAGCCTTTCCGCGTCGGCCCAAGATGTGATGGAGCCAGGCTCCATCTTACGGAACCATTCAAAGGCCACCCCTTTGAGGGTGCCGATGAACAACCGGGTGAGGATGGCTTCATTCCCCATAAGGAAACCAGTTTGCGCTTTAAAATAATAAATGTGCTACGAGAGAGAGCCCTTGCCGTCGAACTGTACCAAGCTAATCGGCTTGAACTTTGCTGGGTATGGGACAATATCCCATTCGACAGGATAAGGCCTGACTACCCCCAGCTTGTTCATGTTTTGTTGGAGTTTCAAAGCGTTGAGTTGTCTTTGGAACTCATCGAACCTCTTGTCGCGGGCGCTACCCCCAGTATGCGACGTCCCTAGCGATGTCTTGGAAGAGTAATCGGATTGTAGACCGATATTATCTTCCGTTTTAGTCGCCGGACGATAGGGAGGTACCCATTCCTTACCGCCCGCCTGTCGCGGTACGGTGTGCGGGGTTCTTTTCTTCTTCTTCTTCTTGTTCAGAAGCTGCTCCAATATTTCCCTTACGGAGTCGATGGTCGCCTGTTGTTCTTCGAACTTTTGGGCCACCGTATGCTCTTGTGTGGGTTCAGCCATGTGCACCCTTGCCAGTGCGTCCTAACTTGAGTGCGATGTTTGGGACGTAGCTGCCGTTGAGTAAATCTCGTCTTCGCCATCGGAGGGAGGTGCTAAGGTTGAGTAATCAAACCCGATGCTCGCCCCTGTGCGACTACGGGTACGCTGGTATATGCCTCCTTGTCCACGTTGAACAAGCAGAGGATTAGGCCCCAGGAAGGAGTCTGAATTCGGAGAACCGGAAAACACGACCTTACCCCTGTCCGTCATGTTGATTGTAGCGGACGGGAGCTCTAGATCATCTGCGGCGCATCCTTTCTGGTGACGATGTCTTCGACGAGAAGGTCTTGGTCGGGAAGGCCGTTGAGAAAGCCTCTCGAACACCGAAGGTTTCGCCATTCCTATACATTGGCAGTCGGCAAGTACTATTTGGATAAGCCTTTCGCAGTGGCACTGAGGATTCGCCTTATGTATGGTGCGTTTGCTAGTTAGGTAACCTCGGAGGTCTTCTGTGGATGGTTGGCGACAACCCCCAACGTCAGACGGGTCGCCCGGGTGATTGGACAAGAGAGTTTTGGATGCACTCCCTGGTGTACACTGGGTGGAATGTTTAGGTGTTAGAGTTGGGCAAGTTCGCCTTGACAGGCGAGTCTTCGCGCTTGGACGAACTCCATCGTGCAGGCAAAACTCAACCCTTTGCTCACACAGACGAGTTTGCGAGGTATCGCCTACTGCTTTGCCTTCGTAGTCAAGGCTCTCCCGCTTGTTACACTTATCCGTCAAGGGGTCATTGCGAGGCTCGCCCGTCCTCGAGGGTTCGTCTACTCGGGTGGGCTCGCTCATTCGGAGTGGTCTGTTCACATCAGGGATGTGACCTGAGAAGCGGAATCCACTTGAGCGGGCGGTCTTGCCCATCGAGGTTGGCACGCCTGATTTGGAGAGCCTTCCAGTGCCGTGCGGGTTGCCCCTTCGTCTTACATTCTCTGAACCTGGGTAATAGTTCAGGCCGTCGTATGAGGTGAAGGATCGGGCCTCCT
>NC_033797.1:83278630-83296130 GCF_001876935.1 Asparagus officinalis | reverse complement strand
ACTTGAGAAAAACCAGTTGTTAATGAAGAAGAAAAACCAGGTTAAAATAATAAAGGAATCTTCATTAGGTCCAAAAAGAGTTACAAGGGCCTCCTCAAATAATTACTCATGACAATGTTATTTTGGAATGTTAGAGGTATGAACAATTTGGGTAGAAGAAGGGATATTAAAAGGCACATTCAATCTTTGAAACCCAGTGTTATTGGTTTAATAGAGACCAAAGTAAAATCAACAAAGGCATACAGAATTACTAAATGTATTCCTTCTCAATGGTCATATTGTAACAACTATTCTGCTTCTAGTAGAGGTAGAATATGGATAGCTTGGGATGCTGATGTGTGGAATGGGACAGTATTATCAGTTACATTACAACAAATTACTATTAGTCTACAGAACAATGGTGGACTCACTCTGATATTGAGTGTTATTTGTGGTGAGAATTCAGAATTAACAAGAACATCTTTATGGGCTGACATTGTAGACATCTCTTCTCAAGTTAACAATATGCCATGGTTGCTAGTGGGTGATTTTAATGTGTGCAGATTCACTTAAGAGAAAATTTGAGGTATGAAACTTACTGCCAAGAAACTTCAAGCTTTCAATCACTGTCTTCAGCTATGTGGTCTATCTGATATCAAAAGTACGGGATCAACTTGGACATGGCATAATAATCAGCAAGGAAAGTACAGAATCTATGGTAAGTTAGATAGAGCTCTGGGCAATTCCACATTGATTGATAAATTTTCTCATGCTTTTATAGAATATAAAAGTACCTCTTCTAGTGATCATACTCCTTCTATTGTTCATCTTGTGGCCTGCACAAATTCAGATCCGAAGCCTTTCAGGTTCTTTAACTACTGGGTTCAATGCCAGGGATATGAAGATGTGATCAAAGAAGTCTGGAAAAATCATTTTGATGGCTCTCCTATGTTCATTTTTGTTAATAAACTTAAATATCTTAAATTAGCTCTGAAACAATGGACTAAAGAGATATTTTCTTCAACAAGGGCTAATATTATTAAATTATCCAAACAGCTGGAGATCTTGCAAAATAATTTAAATCATGATATGGAAAATGAAGAACTACAGGCGTCAGAATCTGCAGTATCATATGAGCTTAGTGGTTGGCTTGATAAGGAAGAAAATGAGTAGAGACAAAAAAGTAGACAATTATGGCTTCAACAAGGAGATAGAAACACAAAATTCTTTTATAATGCAATCAAACACAGGATTTCTTCAAACAATATCAGGAATCTAATTGATAAAGATGGGTCTCCAATTTCTTCTTTTGACAAGATGAAGCTGATTGCTCCTAGATTTTATGAAGATCTTTTCAATCAAACTACATATTGGAATGTGTTTCCTAAAGTCACAGTGAAGAAAATACTTACTTTTGAAGCTAAGCAATGGTTAGTGAAGGAAATCAATCACAAGGAGATTAAAGAGGCTCTTTTCCAAATGAATCCAGATAAGGCTCCAGGACCATATGGTTTTAACGCTTATTTTTATCAACACAATTGGAGTTTGATCAAGGATGATGTGATTCTAGCTGTGAAATCTTTTTTCTCTTCAGGTAAGATTCTAAAACAGATAAATCACACCTGTAGGCTGTCAAAAAAATCACAATAGATAGCTGATCCCCATCAAAACACCGATGATGGAAGTCACAATCTGACGACTTCCAGAAGGCTACAATTTGAAGACTTTCACGTAGATCGCTGAAGGTTACAATCTGACGACCTTCACGACAACCGATGAGAGCTCTAGTTTAACAGCCTTCACCATCAACATCGAGAGTTACAATCTGACGACTCTTGCATATCAAAGAGCTAAAGTAAAGATTACAAAACAACGATCTTTGCAACGCTTCGACAGAAAGAGACTACAAATCGACGGTCTCTTCAAATCAAGCTGCGGAAGTCCTCCCCGCACACCAGCATTAAGACGCACCGCATTCATAGCCACGAACGCAGCTCAAACTTAAATGGCTCTTCTACTGGTTTTTTTCAAAGCAATAGGGGTATAAGACAGGGGGATCCTCTATCCCCATATATCTTTGTTTTGGTGATGGAATTTTGGTCTATTAGTATGGAGCTTGCTACCATTTCGGGGAAAATTCAGAATATTAAGAAGAATCAGAATCTACAAGTGTCTCATATTTTATTTGCTGATGATATGCTGGTTTTTTGTAGAGCTAACAGGAAATCCTTTGAAGGCATTAACAATTTGTTAGAGTCTCTTACACTTAACACAGGACTGAGTATCAATAAAAGCAAAAGCAGAATTTTTTTCAGTAAAGGATGCAGAAATAAAGATGTTCTAAGTTCTGTTATAGGCATATCTAGTGGGTCTCTTCCTGTAAAATATCTGGGGCTTCCTTTATCTATCAGTTATCCTAAAGCAAAAGATTTTCTCCCACTTATTGATAAAGTTAGGAAAAAGATTGAGGGCTGGATGACATACTCTTTATCTTTTGCTGGAAGGATTGAACTCATAAAATCAGTTCTTTTTAGTACAATAGCATATTGGTATTTTGTCTACAAACTTCCCAACTCAACTGTTCGCAGTTTGGAGTCAATTTTTGCTAACTTTCTTTGGAAGGGTAAGTTACATGCTATCAACTGGAAGGATATCTGTCGTCCAAAACAAGAAGGAGGATTTGGTTTGAGGAAATTAAATGATCTCTGTCTTGCTGCTGCCCTTAAATTGATATGGAGACTTCTTTCTACTTCTACTCTATGGTCTAATTGGATGAGAGCAAGATATGTCAGGGGAGGTAATTTTTGGGATACTCCTGCACATGCTTTGGACTCTGGAACTTGGAAGTTTTTATCAGGTATTAAATCTAAAGCTATGTGTTGCATAAGGAAATCTATTGGTAATGGTGAATGTAAGACCCCGTTGATTTTGATAATTCATATATGTGGATATTAGTGAAACACAATATTCAATATGTGAAAAATATCCTCATGGCATGGTTGTGCATGAAATCTTACATTTTTGAGCTTATGAGAATGTATATATGCATTAGTTATGAAGTTGAGTTTGCAAATTTGCAATTCATAAGCATCAGAGTCGAAGAACTCAGTTTTCAGCTCATGAGTCGACCCATGACTGTCATGAGTCGACTCATGATATCATCTCCCTTTGTCATAAGTTTCTGCTGAGTCGACTCATAAGATTATGAGTCGACCCATGAGTCATGAGTCGACTCACGACTGAGCATGAGTCGACTCATCGAGGGTTTTCCAGTTTTACGGTTCGGGTCAGTTTGGGGTATCGGGTCGGGTTTTACTGTTTATATAGATGCTCCTCTACCCGAAAACACTTCAATTCATCAGTTCTCCCCAGAAACCCTAGTCCCCCTCTCTCCTCTCTCAAACCCTAGGTGTTCTTGGTGATTTTGGGACGTTCCAAAGGATTTTTCAGCAGTTTCTTTTGGATTTCAGCGAAGGGAACCGTTCTTCATCACATCTGAGGCGAGTAACATCTCGCCCAATCTCTCTCCCATGCTTTTATGAATTTATAAACGTTTTTCATGAGTTTTATTGAGCCTAAGACATATTTTCAAATATAAAACGATGTTCTTATTAGTGTAAATGCTAAAGATCATATGTTTCAGATTTTTAAACTTCCACCAACAAGTTTTTGATGAAAACCCAGATCTGGGAATTTATTTAATGAAATGAAAATATAAGTTTTATTTCTGCGTTTCTGTTTCAGAATGCAAGTCTCGCGTCTATGAGCCCAAACATAGGCTCTGTGTGAAGAAGACTGAGCGCAACCCTCAGGGGTGCGTTCCACAAAATGAACGCAACCCTCAGGGGTGCGTTCCACAAAATAAACGCAACTCTCAAATATGCGTGCGTAGCGCGACTTGGTTGAGGGGCGGATATAAAAAGTCCATGGATTCAAAGTATCTCAAACAGATCCTTGTTCACCAAGAACCAGTCCTGTCCAATTGTGGACTGGGGGTTCCAGTTCAAACCTCACGATCAGTGAGTAATTTTCCTCGAATCTTTACAACAGATTTGAGAGAGTTCATATCGAGAGAAAGACCGATGCAACAAGTCATTCCTACAGTCCTCTTGGAATTCCTACGGTCCTCTCGGAATATCAATGCTGCTCATATGTGGCCAAACTATTGGTGTTCGACCAATTTACGAATGTTGCTTTGCCCAACCAACGACGATGTTCTCACAGGAAGAAGTCTCCAGAGACCGAATATCCTGAGGTCACTATCAATGTGATCGGCAGAGGGAAAGCCTCAGGTCCTAGTTCAGATGACTCTGAGACGAGTCGTTCACCGACCGTCAGAGAAATTGCTAACGAGTTTGAAGGAATCTACCAACGCACTCCGACGCGAACAGGAGCCATTCCCCCTATCAACTATCGGAGGTTAGCCAGAGGAACCAATTCCGATGATGAACACTCAGCCATTGCAGAGTCCCAATCATCAAGCTCTTTTGTTGAACATGAGAGCTCCGCCTATATGACAGAAAGCCATGAAGATCTCGCAAAGAGACTTGATGAGCAGGAGGCCATGCTCAAATCTCAGCAGGAGGCCATCAATGAACTCATGGCCCTGTTGACTCAAATTATCACAGACAAGGCCAAATCTCAGAAGAGAGATTTGCCACCTAGGCAAGAACTTTCCCAGAGAGGAAAAGCGTCTTCATCCCGACCTCACACAAGCAAAGAGAAGGAAAAAGTGGTTGATGACACGGCTTCTGACCAAGAAGCCCACAACCTAGAATCTTCCTCTGATGAAGGAAGAGAGATGGAGAATGAGCAAAATCTCCAATCTGCCAAAATGGAAGAATTGGAAGCCCGCCTCAATGCCATTGCCAACAGAAGCGAGCTCCAAGAAGAAAGAGTTGTCAGACCCTATCCTTCCGAATGGGATGCGACCCCTTATCCTCCAAAATTCGAAGTCCCGACGCTACAAACCTTTGACGGCACGGGATCACCGAACCAACATATCTATCATTTCAAGTCACAGACTGGGAATGTGATATCAAACGACGCCATACTGGCTCGATTGTTCATTGGCACCCTCAAGGGAGTTGCCTTTGAATGGTTCAGAAAATTGCCTGCCGGATGTATCCAAAAGTGGGCAGATCTAGAGAGACTCTTCCTGTCAAGATTCTTCGAAGAGGATACAGAAGTCTCCATCCATACCCTTCTTGCCACTAAGCAGAAGAAGAGGGAGCCCGTCAAAGCCTTCGTCAAAAGGTTCCGAACCATGGCTCCCCGGTGTTCGTCAGGTATGACACAGTCTACTTTAGTAGAGACCTGTCGGCACAATTTGCAAACCGACCTCCTTAGCGCCAAATCGGAGTTGCCAGAATGTCGTTCTTGGAGACAACTAATCTCTCAAGCGCAGAACAGGCTCAAAAGATTATTGCCAGGATCAAAAAGCTGAAGAACAAAGTAGCAGGCATCAACCTGAAGCCCAATCGGACCAAGCTCAATCCTTCTCCTGCAGCCAATCGCGCGACCAAGCCCAATATTCCTCAGTCAGAAGAAGATACTACGACTATTGAAGCTAATCCTCTTCAGTAGGATGCGCAGGATCCAACAACTATCACCGTTAGACAATTACCTGCTGATAGTCAACCTAATTAGATAGTTGCGCCCGTTAGGCCGATGTGCCATGTCTACCCTTTTTCCCTCTGCACTGTTCAAGACTGCGGGTTGTTATTTGTATGTTCATTTGAATTATGACGTATTAAATTTTTCTGACTGTGTCTATGCTTTATAGAATTACCTCCTGCTCAACCACAAAATCCGACCCAAACCTATCACGTTAACATTTACCTCTGATAGTCCTACTCAACTTTCCAATCCTCTTCAATAGGGAGGGCGGGTCACTAAAACTATCATGTTAATGATCACCTCTTGATAGTCTACCTTTCCTCCAAATTCTCCCACCAATCCTCTTCAAGTAGTGATGCGCGCCAGTCTACCAAAACTCATCTATGTTATATTGATTACCTTTGATGGTCATCAAACTTGCTAATCCTCTTTCAATAGGATGCGCTCGCCCTCCACTAAAACTATTACATGTTAAGAGTCACCTCTGATAGTCTACCTTCCTCCAAATTCTCCACCAATTCCTCTTCAAGTAGGATTGCGGGTCTACCAAAACTATCCATGTTAATGATCACCTCTGATAGTCCTTTTCCTCCCAAAACTCCCCCACCAACTTCCTCTTCAACAGTAGGATGACGCGGTCTACCAAAACTTTATCATCGTTAATCCATCACCTCTGATAGTCCTTTTCCTCCAAATTCCCCCACCAATCATCTTCAAGGAGCATGGCGGCGGTCTACCAAAAACTATCATTTAATGATCACCTTCCTGATAGTACATTTCCTCCAAATTCCCCAAATCCTCTTCAAGTAGGATGGCGGTCTTTACCAAAACTATCATGCTTAATGATCACCTCTGTCATAGTCCTTTTCCTCCAAATTCCCCACAATCCTCTTCAAGATAGGATGGCCGGGTCTTACCAAAACTATCAGTATATGATCACCTCTGATAGTTCCTTTTTCCTCCAAATTGCCCCACCAATCATCTTCAAAGTAGTGGATGGCGCCCGTGTCTACCAAAACTATTCCGATGCTTAATGCATTCACCTCTGCATAGCCTACATTTACCTCCACATTCTCCTACCAATCTCCTTCAATAGGATGGCGGGTCTACCAAACTGTCAATGTTAATGACACTCTGATACGTCTATTCCTCCAAATTCTAAAACTAACAATCCTCTTCAATACGGATGGGGTCCACAAAGACTATCAACTGTTAACCGTCACCCTGATAGTCCTTTTTCCTCCAAATCCCCACCAATCCTCTTCCAAGTAGGGATGCAGGTCCACAAAACTATCACCGTTAAACAGTTACCTCTGATAGTCACAACTCATCAGATAATGGCCTACCAGGTTTGATGCTGCCTCTATTCCGACTTCATGGAGTAGTGCTCCCATAGCGTGGATGTGCCTTGTCTACCTCTTTATTCCCCTTCTAAGTCTTAATCAAGCATGGGTTGGTTACTTGGAATCCATTTGGTTTAAAAGTAATAAATCTTTCACATCGCTCGAGTTAACATTTACACTTCTTGACGATCATCAGCCACAGAGTATGCATTCAAACTTACATCCTCCCAATTCTGTTCACGTTTAACGATATACCACTGACAACAATCAACTATCAATCCATCCCCCCCCTCAATAGGATGATATGGTCCATTTTAAAATTGCTCAAATCGCAACTTCGCCCATTGGCAAGGACACTAAGTCTTTAAATCTAATTATCAAAATTCACGCTTTGGATGATAAGCTCACTTAGCAATTCTCCCCAAGCGATGACGCTAGTTCCCCAAAATCTTCTTGAAATCACAAGTACATTAAATTTCCTGTCATGTTAACACCAAACTCTGACAACCCACTTATCAATCCTCTTCAATAGGCATGATAGAGTCCCAATAGTTGTCTCAATCGCAACAACTTGTACGTTAATCATCAACCTCTGCAACAAAAAAAAAACCACTCCACTTATCGACTCTCTCAATAGAGCGATAGGTTCTCAAGTTGCCGCCAAATCGCAAACACATTCTGTCACGTTAACACTAACCTCTGACAAAATCACTTATCAATCCTCATTCAAGTAGGCATGATAAGTCCACAAGTTGCTCCGATTCGCGCAACAAATTCCCGTCATGTTAACCATTCATACCCTGATCAATCCACTTATACAATCCTCGTCAATAGGATGACATAGTCCTTTCAAAGTTGCTCAATCGCAACATTCTCCTGTCATGTTAATATCACACCTCTGACCAAAACCCACTTATCAATCCTCGTCTATGAGATGATAAGTCCTCAAAGTTGCTTCTATCGTAACAAATCCTGTCACGTTAATATCCACACCTCTGACAACCCACTTATCAATCCTCTTTCAATAGGATGATAAGTCACAAAGTTGCCTCCGATCGCAACACAATCCTGTCACGTTAACACCAAACCCTCTGCACAAATCAACTATCAATCCTCAATCAATAGGATGATAAGTCCACAAAGTTGCTCCCATCGCCAACACAATCCTGTCACGTTAACACATAACCTCTGACAAATCAACTTATCAATCCTCTTCAATAGGATGATAAGCCCTCAAAGTTCCCTCCAATCGAACACATCCTCTTGACAAAACCCACTTATCAATCCTCATCAATAGATGATAAGTCCACAAAGGTGCTTCGATCGCAACAGAATTCCTGTCATGTTAACATCATACCCTCTGACAACCACTTATCAATCCTCGTCAATAGGATGATAAGTCCACAAAGTTGCTCGATCGCAAAAAATTCCCGTCATGTTAACACCAAACCGTCTGACAATTAACTTATCGACTCTTCCCAATAGAGCGATAAGTCCTCAAAGTTCGCTCCGATCGCAACATTCTCTTGTCACGCTTATATTCAAACACCTCTGACAAAATCAACTTATCGACTCTCGTCATTAGAGCGATAGGCCCTCAAAGTTGCTCGATCGTAACACTTTCCACTTATCGACTCTCATCAACGGAGCGATAGGTCCATAAAAATACTGTTAGGTTAACATCACACCTCTAACAGTCAACCCCCAATGAACTTGTTAATCCTTTTTTCAAAACAAGAATAGCAAGTTGTCATTATAAAATCCCAGCGGATTAAATATTTTCTGGAATTATCCTAGTGATAATAAAGAAAATTTATTAATTTCACTCTAAGTAAAAATTCATGCCAAGTTAATATTGCACCTCTGGCACTTCCAACTTTCTTTCAGTGTTTCAAGTAACACAGGAAGAAATAACGACAAAGCCTACGTATTCAACATCGTAGCACCAAAATCCATGCCTTTTACGATGGGGGAATTTATCTCGATCCCTAATTAGAGATAAGCTACACTTAACACGCGTTGCGGTTAGTCGTTTCCCGTGAAAAATGACAAAGTCTATGTATTCAAAATCATAGCATCACAGTCTAGGAGGGTTCATCTCTTTAGCAAAACGTTACATGTGAACGGACTTAGACAATCCACATGCTAGCCCGCATTCAAACGCGTAGTCGGTAAAGGCTTATCAAATCCCGTTGATGCGCCTGAGGGTTTGCCAAAAATCCTATGCATTGTTGCAGGTCCATCAGCTTAATGGATGTGAGCCGCAGACTTAAAAATAGATGAGCCAAAGACAAAGTCTCAAGAGACTTAGTCAAAAATGCACGGAAGCCACTTCCATGTCTTAAGTCAAAACATTGAGGTCAGACCCGCGATACAAAAACCAAACGCGAGGTCACACCCGTGTTCCAAATTCAAAATGCAGGGTCCACCCCCACAGTTCAAAAGCAGGTTATGGCGGCTTAGCTTCACACAGGTCCTACGTCAAATCCCTTCAACCAAGATGCCTTCTTAAGCAAGTGTAGAGAACAAATCCTTTACCACAAGGAATCAACAGCTCCAAGATCAGAGTTGAATCCAAAGTATCCGAAATTCGTCCCAGTCAACCGCGAACTTTCGAAAACTTTGGCAGGGGGTTCTGTTAGCTGTCAAAAAAATCACAATAGATAGCTGATCCCCATCAAAACACCGATGATGGAAGTCACAATCTTGACGACTTCCAGAAGGCTACAATTTGAAGACTTTCACGTAGATCGCTGAAGGTTACAATCTGACGACCTTCACGACAACCGATGAGAGCTCTAGTTTAAACAGCCTTCACCATCAACATCGAGAGTTACAATCTGACGACTCTTGCATATCAAAGAGCTAAAGTAAAGATTACAAAACAACGATCTTTGCCAACGCTTCGACAGAAAGAGACTACAAATCGACGGTCTCTTCAAATCAAGCTGCCGGAAGTCCTCCCGCACACCAGCATTAAGACGCACGCGTTCATGCCACGAACGCAGCTTCAAACGCAGCTTCCAAATCACTGCAAACGCAAGCCCAGACGCAGCTCTAATCGCTGAAGACGAGAGCCAAATCGCTCCAAACGCAGCTCAAGCTCGCCAAACGCAGCTCAATCGCGCCAGACGCGCTTCCAAATCGCTGCAAACGCCAGCCTCAGACGTAGATTCCACGCACAAACGCAGCGTCTAATTTGCGGCTCTGAGGCTTCACGAGCGATGCGGTTCAAGCCTTCCCAGACACTGCGTTTGAATGCCAGAATTCACGTCAGAACGGCGGGCCTGCGTTTGACTCGTTCAAACACGAGCTGAACGGTTCCAAAACCGTTTCCCACGATCTGAGGGATCACAACTCCACTCAGGAGTGATTTAAGGGCGGTTACATCCCATTAGCCCACTTAGCGAGCGAATTAAGGAGGTGGTTACACCCCTTTAATCCCCTATAATAACGACAAACTCAACAGAGTTAAGGATCGGATTTTGATAATCAGATCAGGGCTGGATACTTTTCGGGTTCGGTCGTTAGAACTTCTTGGCTCGTCAACAGGATCCCTAGAGCATTTCTGGAGCTTTGAGATCGGCAACAAGATCTTCTTCATCCTTGGCTTATAACCGATTTCGGTGTTAAATCAACTCTCTTCATAGAGTTTCAAACTCGTTCAGAATCTCCATAACGTCAAATCGTGAGGAGAAGACCACGTTCCAGTGAAACAAGACGTCGGATCGTCAACGAGAAAGCAAAAAACTCGACGCGAGCATTCGAGGGAGGCATCTCATCGCGTACCGGTGAAGAACCAGAATTAAACAAAGGGGAGAATCAAATTCATTCTCTTCTCTTTTGTAATCGGAAATCCAATTGTAACTGAGATTAAAGGAATACAAATCAATTTTTTTTTACTTTTACTGCAAATTTTCCCACAAACAACACCTTTCTTCACTCTAGTGCAAAATCAAGAAGAAGCCACGTCCATTCAAGATTATAGACCTATCTCTTGTGCAATGTTATTTACAAAATTATTACTAAGATCTTAAGCAACAGATTGAAGTGGTGGTTGGGAGAGTTTGAGTTCACATAATGCACATGCTTTTTCTTCAAAGGTAACAAAATAGGGTGAATGTCCCTATTGCACATGAGTTACTAAGAGATTCTCTTAGGAAGCATGGTAAAAGAGCTTGTTCAAAATTGACTTGCATAAAAGCTTTCGACAGTATAAATAGGAGTTTGTATACTATATTATGCACCGCATGGATTTCCAGCTATATGGATCAACTGGAATCAAGAGATGCCTCTCTACCCTTCTTTTTCTAGTCCTTATTAAATGGCTCTTCTACTGGTTTTTTTCAAAGCAATAGGGGTATAAGACAGGGGGATCCTCTATCCCCATATATCTTTGTTTGGTGATGGAATTTTTGGTCTATTAGTATGGAGCTTGCTACCATTTCGGGTTAAAATTCAGAATATTAAGAAGAATCAGAATCTACAAAGTGTCTCATATTTTATTTGCTGATGATATGCTGGTTTTTTGTAGACGCTACAGGAAATCCTTTGAAGGCATTAACAATTTGTTAGAATCTCTTACACTTAACACAGGACTGAGTATCAATAAAAGCAAAAGCAGAATTTTTTTTTCAGTAAAGGATGCAGAAATAAAGATGTTCTAAGTTCTGTTATAGGCATATCAAGTGGGTCTCTACCTCGTAATAATTATTTGGGGCCTACCTTTATCTTTCAATTATCCTAAAGCAAAAGATTTTCTCCCACTTATTGATAAAGTTAGGAAGAAGATCGAGGGTTGGATGACATACTCTTTATCTTTTGTTGGGAGGATTGAACTCATAAAATCAGTTCTATTTAGTACCATAGCATACTGGTATTTTGTCTATAAACTCCCCAACTCTACTGTTCGCAGTTTGGAGTCAATTTTTGCTAACTTTCTATGGAAGGGTAAGCTACATGCTATCAACTGGAAGGATATTTGTCGTCCAAAACAAGAAGGAGGATTTGGATTGAGGAAATTAAATGATCTCTGTCATGCTGCTGCCCTTAAATTGATATGGAGACTTCTTTCTACTTCTACTCTATGGTCTAATTGGATGAGAGCAAGATATGCACCGGCCCATGCTATGGACTCTGGAACTTGGAAGCTTTTAGCAGGTATTAAACCTAAAGCTATGTGTTGCATAAGGAAATCTATTGGTAATGGTGAAACAACTTCTCTATGGTTTGATCCATGGATTCTTGAAGGCAGGCTTTCGGACATTCTGCAGCAAATAAACCCACATCTCACAGGCACAAAAAATTGGTCAGTATCTCACATCATTCAAAACTCTCAATGGCATGTTGATTTACCATGCCTTTTTCCAATAATTCATCATATCTCAAATATTCAAATAACTGGTCAAGATGATCACTGGATTTGGCTACCAAATGCAAATGGGAAATTTACTTTTGCGTCAGCATGGGATCAAGTAAGAACCTCTTACTCAAATTTTGATCTTTCAAATGTGGTCTGGTTTCCTTCCTCAAATCCTAAGATGGCTTGTTGCTTGATTAAAAGTTTATATAATAGATTAGCCACTAGGGACAGACTGTCCAGGTTTGGAATTACATCAGCTGTGGAGTGTGTTCTCTGTTCTGGTGGGATTGAGTCAAGAGATCATCTTTTTTTCCAATGTTCTTTTTCAGCATATATCTGGAATCTCTGCAAACTCAAACTTCAGCTTGATGCTACGGTCATAAATGACATTAGAACTGAAGCTCTAGATATTCAATCCAAGTTCAAGAGGAAAGACAGAACGTATAAACTGTCAAGAATGGTTTTAAGTGCAGCTGTCTGGCATATATGGCAAGAAAGGAATAGACGTATATTTCATGCTACCCAGTTGCACAAGTTGATGGTATTTAGGCGACTCTATGAGGATATAAATGTCTTGCTTAGAACCTGTACATGGAAGACTGGTAACAATACTATCCTTGCAAATTGGGAATCCGCAGAGACTTGTAAATAATTCTATTTACAGGTTCTGGAGATAGGTGTGAATTGCACCCACCATAATCTACATGTAGAAAACATTATGTTGTTTTAGAATTTTTAGTCATTACTTTAGTTATGCATAAAAGGGACGGTTGTTAATCTTCTTGGAAAATCAACATAACAAATTAGTTTGATACATATTCTAGAAGACTCCAATATTTGTGAAAATTTTATCATATACATGTGATGAATTGTTGAACGAGATGTACAGACAAAATTTATGGTACCGATCATGAATTTGATGAGCTGGTTAGACTAGCTCATGATAAGATTTGAGCTCATGATAAGATTTGAGCTCACAATATCATATTTTACACACACACATATGGTCTACAGTTGTAGAATGTCTTCTCATTGTTACATTAATCTTTCTTATTAGTATAATTTTTGTCAAAATTTATCAAAAGAAAAAAAGCTTAGTTGGTTAAAACCTATATATTAGACCAAAGGCGCAGTTTTGGTTATTATTTAGTATTAGTCCCTCCAATCTTCAATAATTTTATATTAGCCCAGCTATTCTCAATAATTGCTCATTCGTCCCTCAAATCCTAACGTTATTGCAATTTGGTCTAATATTTTTTAAGTATTATTTGAATTTGGCAATTTTAAAGGGTATTTCTGTATAAGATTATTTAGATGTTGGTCCCTTAGGTCTTCAATATTTCCATAATAGTCCCTCAAATCTAAATATTTCCTCATTAGTCCATTAAATCCTAGTATTATTGCAATTTTGTCTCTCAATGACCAAAATACATCTTAATTTTTTAAAACGTTGTTTACAATTTGGTATCCTAAAGTTTGCATTTATTTAAAACTTTGATATCCACTATTTTCTTGACACTTTGATACCCAAAAAAATTACAACTTTTAAAACTTTGATACCAAATATTGTTGGCACTTTGATACCCTAAAGATTATTCAATTTTTAGCTTTTGTACCTCAAAGGTTCTAACTTTTTTACTTTGATACCTCAAAGTTTGCACAATTTTTAACTTGAACACCATAAAGTTTAATATAAACCTTAAGGTATCAAAGTGTCAAAACTAAAACTTTCGGGTTTCAAAGTTAAAAAGATATAAATGATATCTTCACAAAAGTGTCAGGAAAAAAAATCTTTGACGTATCAAAGTTAAAAAGGTGCAAACTTCACAACATCAAAGTGCCAAAAAAACTTTGGTATTAAAGTTAAAAAGGTGTAAACTTTAGATTACCAAAGTGAAAATAATCTTTTTTTTTTCGGTAAGATGAGATTTAAGAGAAAAATCATAACTAAGAATTATTTTCATCATTGAGGGACCAAATTGTAAGACCCCTTACAAATTTAGGTACTAATGAGCAATTACTAAGATTTGAGGGACTAATATGAACTTATTGAAAGATGCGAGAAGCTAATTTTCTCAAAAACATTTCTTTCGAAAACAAATGAGCCTTTATTGTTATTCTTTTTGCCTTTCTGGACATTAATTTATGTACATAACAACCACCAAGGCATTAGTATTGTGCAAATGCTTTAGCTGATATTTTTTTTCTAAATCAAAATGAGCTTTTTTTATGGTTTTCTCCACACTAATTTATCTACTATACAACTATTAAAATCATTATTACTGTTCATATGCTTAAACAATTTTTTTTTTAACTTTTCTCACTTTAATTTATCTACAATATGAAACCGGAAAATATTTTTGTTCAAAAGCTAAAAAAGAATTTTTTGTACCAAATGCGTAAACCATTTTTTCTTCATTAACACTAATTTGTCTATATTATAACTCCCTAAAACATTTTTATCCACAAATTAAAAAAGAATTTTCTAAGCAAAATGCTTACCATTATTTTTTGGCATCTTTACACAAATGCCAAGGCAACATGGGATTCAATTTTACTCGTTTTATCTAAAAGCCACCAGGTAGCTAGGGGCGAGTTTCAGTTCATTTATATGGAAAATATCTGCCAACACTCCCATCTGTAGGATTAGGATATACGTATATCATGGTGGAGTACTATCTACAGAATTCTCCAGAATACAGTTGTTCATATACACAAAAGGATGTTCTACATATTATAAATGTTTATTTGAGCATACCAGATGTGCCTTATTACAATGTTGGATATATTCTTCTCGAGTTAAAAAGAGAATTGCACGTACATGGTAATTATTAATTCTTGGTCACCGCATCTCCAGTTCAGAACCCCGTTTGAAGAAGAGGATGTCCTGTTTCAGTAAAACGTACCATGAACTCTCAACCCTGTGACCCTGTGGCACCAAAGGATATCCATAAAGAAATATGAAAAAAAAAAAATTCCTCCAAAGAAACAAGGTATATAAAGAAAATGTAACCGGAAGCTCCAGAGGAGCCGTTTCAGTAACAATCCCCCAATAAATCACCAAGTCAGAGAAGAAAATATCAAACGTTCGTCAAATTTAAGATCACTGCTCAGATAAACAGCATGAAGATTTAAAAGTTTCATCCACAAGGCCTCAAGTCAGCCTTTCAATACAAGTACAAACTCAACGAGGAAATCATCTACAACGCGATGCACGAGTTGTTTTACAGGTAGCAAACAGGCTTGGATTATTCTCAGACGGCAAGAAAGGTGTCACGATCCCAAATTCCTGAATCTGAAGGATCTAGAAGCCGGACTAAACCTGCTGGCAATCCCTCAACATGTGGTACATAACAATTCACATAGTATGAATTTAAAAATAAGGATAACTATCCATCAAAATAATAATATATATCAATCCACAAAAACTATTAGAAAAATTTCTAAAAACTAGATATGAGGTCCAATCTGAAAATAGATAATCCACATTATTAATAGTTATCTAAAATCCAAGTACTATCTCTACCTCCACCTTATCCACAAGACTCTGAAAAATATAGATAACAACATAGTGAATTGTAGATGAATTTATACATTATACACTAGTCTAACAAAATTAAATGTTTAGATTTCATAATCAAAAGAATTGAAACAATTTTTTACGTAAGAGAAATAATGAAAAATATTATTTCATGCAATAAAAATAAGAAGATCACCTCACATTGAATCTCAATGAGTAATGCTTCATACACTGGTTGAATTGATATCCCAACTATTCTGAGACCCAAAATTTGGGCTCGTAGCGCTAAAATAACCATCATGGAGGGAACAAACTGATGACCAGTATAAGTTAGTTATTTTCTCACATAAATCGGCATATTAACTTGAGATGTATACACTTCTTATAAAACGAACAAAGTTCATAAAACCAAATTTTACATTTTCACATTACAAGTAAGAACATATTTATAATCAAAATACACCACCAACGCATCTCAACCTAATACTGTAAGGAAAAGAACATCTTTACTGTAGATAACTAACATTTATACATTTGTGTCGAACAGAAACAATAAGCTGAAAGAAATTTTGTAAAGAACATGAGTGATAATTTCCTTCTTCCCTGTTCGCATATGTTTGCTCTCCATTTATTATCACTAGCTTTTTGCGTGTTATCAGTTTTTCCTAGCACAGATATTACGCTTTTTTAAACCATCATTAATAAGAATTTCAGCAGATATGATCAGTTTTTTGTAAAATTAAGAACACTAAAACAGCTGCCTCACATAAAAGTTCCGTATCTGAAATTAAGCAGGCAAGAAGAAGGCAACAACACAAAACATGCATGACATATATAATGCCAAATCAATCAGATTTTTGTAAAACAAGTAAGTACTAAACAGATGCATCGATAGAAGTCATGCATCTGAAACTAAGATGGCAAGAAGATGGCGAACACACACAAAATGAATGACATACTGCTACATGATTTCCATAAAACAAGAAGAACACACAATACGGATGACATAATGCTAAATGATTTTGGTAAAACATTTCTATAAATAGAAGCTTCACATGAAAGTAGCTATGTTTCTGAAATTAAGCAGGCAAGACAGACAACTGACATGACACCACATCAATCAAGCATTTTTAAAGTGACAACCGAATAAGAGCACATAAACAAAAATGATGCAGTTTGTGTCTAGACTGAAATAATCTGAATCAAGTTTCTCCTTCACAAGGCATAAGGTGCGAACATTTTCCATGTTAGTACTTACTTTGAAGCCAAATTTGAAAGATAAGATGATAAGCATTCTATTAGACACAAAGTAAAACAATTAAGATGACAAACATTATATTCAGACATGAACTAGAGGCAATCCTGCTGCATGACTAGAATACTTATATGTTAGTCTAGCTCAAAAGTGCTTCTAAGATAGTTCAAGGAGGTTAGAGATTACCATTCAAGTTTTATCATAAACAATGAAACAAGAAATTAAACCTGAAACTTCATGAGCCAAAACTGAGAATTTTTTTTTACTTTTTATTTTCTTTATTTTTTTGGGATGTTGCATAAATAAGCTATTGAACAAACTTTAATGTTTCAATCTCATAATTCCCGAGACATCAGTGGCATCATTGAGGAAGCTGAGGATTAGCAAATAACATTATGACCATTAAGGAAGATAACTAAAGT
>NC_033797.1:83278132-83278612 GCF_001876935.1 Asparagus officinalis | reverse complement strand
GGCTTTAACCTTGTTTGGGAATCAAATTGGGCTAGGTAGTGGGGGATAAGGGACGGTAAAGGATGGGAGAAAAACCCATTTTTCAAGATCAAAATCCAATGGCTGAGATTTCCTCTCATAAATGCCACAACATAACTTAAAAACATGTAAGTGTATTTATGTCTAATGTCAAAATTTGGGAACTTGATAGAGATTTCAAGGCTCTGCTAAAACTAAGAATCCTAATTTGAGTGTCCTCCACCACACGTTCCTAAGTTATGACATATTCGACTAATACTCCTGAACATGAAATTCCTCATAGGCGCCATCAGTATAAATTATCAACCCAACACCAACCTAATTCATGGAAATTCAACACACCTCACCAAAATGAGCGCCGACATTTGAAAGCAAAGCATTCTGACTGCAACGATACCTTTCATGTAACTCTCGTAAGCCAGCTGCGCGGCCAGCAGGTCGAAAACCCCGGCCCCTACTGAC
>NC_033797.1:83276197-83277479 GCF_001876935.1 Asparagus officinalis | reverse complement strand
ATGTGGCCCGCACACCATCATCGCTCGTTGGCCTCCTCCGCGTACGGCTGCAGGAGGTTCTCTCTCCAGGGGTTTGGTCGACCTGGGGAGATGACAAGAGCGGGGAAAACAACGTGTCATTCGACGACGCTAAGGGGCTGTGTGGTTGTATGATTTTACCATGTAAAAGGATGTAAAGTGTAAAAAGGTGGGTCCCAATGTCATCTTTCATTACTTTCAATTGTTTGTTTGTAGTTGTGAAAATAATGTAAAGTGATTTCATATGTTGATGTGGCTTGTAAAGTGATTTCATGAAAAAAAGACATGATTTTAGGAGAAAGCTAACATTGAAGTTAGTAAAAAATAATAAAAAATAATTCCAACCAATATGATCATTTGAGTAGGGACCACTTTTTATACTTTTCAAACAAACAATTAAAATTTCATTTTGCAAACCAAATAAGTGTTTTATGATTCCAATGGAATCAAAAACAAACAATGAAAATTATAAAAGTAAAATTGATGAGGTGGACAACAACTTTCCAAGTTGTGTCATAAATACACAACTTTACCAACAACAACCAAACAGCCCCTAAGGGGTGTTTGTTTCAAATCCCAAAATTTATGGATATGGATTTCACCACAGAATTTGAAATCCATAAAATTTTTTACATGTTTTGGGATCTCTAAAATTTTGTTTGTTTCATCAACATTTTGGGATTTTGAATACCAAAATTTGTAATATTTTGTTTGTTTCATCAATATTTTGGGATTTGGAATACTATAATTTGTAATATTTTGTTTGTTTCATCAATATTTTGGGATTTGAAATACTATAATTTGTAATATTTTGTTTGTTTCATCAATATTTTGGGATTTGAAATACTATAAATTATATATTATAATATTATATAATATTTTAATAACATATATTACAACATTTTGGGATTTTGAATACCAAAATTTGTAATATTTTGTTTGTTTCATCAATATTTTGGGATTTGGAATACTATAATTTGTAATATTTTGTTTGTTTCATCAATATTTTGGGATTTGAAATACTATAAATTATATATTATAATATTATATAATATTTTAATAACATATATTATTATAATATTATATAATATTTTGGGATTTGGAATACTACAGCATGAACAGTGATTATTGGGTCCTCCTATATATATTATATATTATATATATAATATTATATATATATATATTATATTATAGATATAATTTATATAATATATAATATAATATATATAATATATTATATATTATATAATATATATATTATATA
>NC_033797.1:83212467-83275439 GCF_001876935.1 Asparagus officinalis | reverse complement strand
GTTTATTTATACTATTATACTCTTAAATATATATTTATACTCTTATATGTATTTATACTATTATATAAATATACTTATATATGTACATATTTATACTCTTATATATATAGGGAGAGGTTCAAATACAAACCTCACTATCCTAAAAACTAAAAACCAATCCTCTCCATTGGATCTAGATTCATCCAATGGCTGAGATTAAAGCTGCATAAGGGTAATTAGGTAAAATAAACAGCCCACTAAAGAGAGGTAATTAATGCTTCTTATTGAGTTCTCCATTTTCCCATGCAACTCTCCTCTCACGTTCTCCTCTCTCTCTCTCCTCCATTTCCCAAAAGCTTGAACCAGCCCCCTCTCTCTTGGTAGGTGTTATTTTCTTGGTAGGTGTTATATTTTCTTGGTAGGTTATATTCTAAGTTTGATTTGATTCTTGGTAGGTGTTATTTTCTTTTGATCTGATCATGGTTTTGTTCTCGTCATGTATTGGGGATGATAGAAAGAGGGGATCCATGGCCAAGAGTTCCTTCAAGCTCGAGCACCCCCTCGGTTCGTCACGTTTTTCTTTAATTTCAATTTGATTTTGGTTTCTTTTTAGGGTAATTGTTGAAGTTGCGATCTTGGTTCTAGGATTTGTTTTAGCTTGGGGTTTCTCTTATACTCGATCTTGGTTGTTTGTTTTGTTGGATTATCTTTCAAAATTTGCAATCTTTTTTAGGGTTTCTATTAAAATATTTTAGAAATTGCAATCATGTTAGTTTTTTTGTTAAAATTGGTTAAAGTTCAGAATTTTAGTTGTGGGGTTTGTTTTAGTTGCTGTCCTAAATAATTGAATTCACTGCAGTGAATCGAGATTCACTGCAGTGAATCGCCGATTTTTGCTGTCCTAAATAATTGAATTCACTGCAGTGAATCCAGATTCAGTTATGTGAGGTGTTTGTTTTTACCATAAAAATTATAACTTTTTGCTTAAAATCATCAAACACGTTCTATAAATGCATGAGTGAATATCGATTCACTACAATGAATCTCGATTCACTGCAGTGAATCCAACTTGTTTTTACTTCAATAAACGCATGAGTGAATCTAGATTCACTTCAGTGAATCTAGATTCACTTCAGTGAATCTCGATTCACTGCAGTGAATCCAGATTCAATTATGTGAGGTGTTTGTTTTTTACCATAAAAATCATAACTTTTTGCTGTAAAAGGTGAAAATTTTTCATGTTATAAAATTTTATAGCTTGTTTTTTACCATAAGTTTCTTATTCTGCTTGGATGGTTAGAATGATTCACAAATCCAGTGGAGCAGCAAATCGATTGGAGTGAATCCAGATTCAATTCGTTGGAGTGAATCTGGATTGAAGATCACTTCAGTGAATCCAGATTCATTGCGTTGTTGTGTTCTTCATGTGAGATTTACAGAGATCGGGAAGTGAGTTAGAGAGAGAGAGTATTAAAGAATGTAGCACTATTAATGTAAGAGAGAGTATTAAAGGACGTGTATTAAATTTGTATCATTGTTCCAATGTAATCAGTCACCATTAATGCAATGAATTGTTCCAATTTTACCCTTTTCACATTAATGCAGTGTATTAAATTTGTCTATATTTACAATTCTGCCATCGAAATCTAGGCCATTGGATGAAATAGAATGTAGGGTTAGGATTGGTTTTTAGTTCTCTAGGTTTTTATTAGAACCTCTCCCTATATATATATATATATATATATATAGTAGTATATATACTATATATATATATATATATATATATATATATATTATATATATATATATATATTTATTATTTATTATTTATTATATTAATAAATACTAAGTAATATCAATATTTAAATATATATTATATATTATAGTAAAATTATATTATAAATAATATATAATATATATATATATTATACAGTATACTGTACGTATATAATGATAGGTTATATTATGATCGATATTTATGAGTAGTATATTATCCAGGTTACTGTTGATCAGTTTTAGACTTATACTATATTAGGTATAATATAATATAATGAATTATAGTAGTATATATATATACCTATATATACTGATAATATATATATATATAATATAAAATATATATATTATAATATATATTTATATATATTATTTACCTATATATTGACTATTAATAGTACATACTATGATAGTAATCAAATCATTATATTATATGAATCATTATAGATGTATATATTAAATTTATCTATATATATATATTATATTATTTATTATAATATATATATATAATGTATAATATATTATATTATATATATATTATATATAATATATATATATATATTATTTATTATATAATATAATTTATTATATATATATAATGCTACAGTAATTTACTACAGCATTTACTAAAGCATGAACAGTGATTCTTGGGTCCTCCTATAATTATAGAGGAATAGATGTATTATATTAAATATTATATTATTATAATATTATATTTAATATATTAATCTTATATTAATCTTATATTATAAGCATTAATACATCAATATCCAACCTACATCCTCTCTCAATTGTAGGATTTCACAAATTCTAAAATATAATAGTTTTTTATTATTTGGGGATTCAATATCCCAAAATTGGTTTTGAAACAAACATGGTTTATGGAATTCTAAAACCCAAAAAACTTGTAATCCACCTTATATCTCAAAAAGAAGTTGAAACAAAAGAGATGATTTCACAAATCCTAAAAATATATTATTTTTTTTATAATTTAGGGATTTAATATCCCAAAAAAAAGTGAAACAAACAAAATTTAAGGAATACCAAAACAAAAAAAAAGCACTTTTTACATCCCAAAACTTGAAATCCAACCTATATCCCAAAAAAAATTTGAAACAAACACCCCCTAAAAGTTAAATGGCGACCGAAGCGGGAAAACAGCAGGGAATCATATCAATTGACACTAGTTAATGGTGTGGTTGGTTTGCGACGCGATAAATTGTGTGGATACAAAATGAGGGGTTTCCCAGCTTGGACCGTGATGGGATAACGCCGAGGCGGATTAAATTCAAATTATTGAATATATATGGGAGTGTCCTCGACAAAAAAAACCTTACCCATAAATGACCAAAAACTAAGGCTCGAGGGCAACTCGTAACAGGTCAGGCCTACGCTCGAGGATCACGCTGTGGACGCCGTATTTTGTTCGATTCTAGTAAACTCAAAAAAACAAAGGAACCGACGGAAGTATCTACTAGTGAAACTACGGATCCTCAACCTGAACGTTTGACGCCTGAATCCATCGGCGGCCGGAAGCTCCCCTGAGCTGCCACACCGGCGTCCCCAGGCAATCCGCCGCATTTCGCGTCATGAATGGTAAAGCCATGGCCTCTTGCTGCTATTCGCTGCGTTTATACAGCAAGACTTTGCTTATCATTATGTTATGTTTTTCAATATATTGCTCATATTTCTCCTTGAATTCTTCTCCATGATTTGCACTAATTTTTACTTTTATGTATAGAATAATTCAGAAGTGTGGAATGTGACTTTGAATGAAAGGGAGGGGGAGGGGGAGGGGATCATATTTGACACATGTTTGACCAACCAAAGTTCACTATTTCACCCAACCCCTCTCATTATTCCACCGACCCTTCTGAACCTATGAATACCTATGAAGATGAGAGTCAAATGCATTCTAAACAGAGAGAAAAAAGAGAGAGATGGAGAGACAAGAAAAAGATAGTTTTATTTTGAGCGTTCTCTTCTTTGTGTGAGTTTAGAGGGATATTAAAGAGGTCTCCTTTTGTACTCTTTCCTTTTGTGATTAATGAATTTATCTACTGTTCTCACCTATGAATGTAGATCATACTCACCAAACCCCATTAAATTCTTGGGTGTTATTCTCTGTCTTTACTATAATTATTACATGCTACCGTGTTACTATCTACTTTTGTATATACATCTTCTGTGCTATGTAGCACTCTGCTGCAACAAACTGGTATCAGTGCTCCAGTGTTATTCTTGTGGGCTTCAAGATGTCTTTTGTCAAATATAAATTGGACAAATTTGATAAGAGAAATAGCTTTAGTTTGTGAAGAGTCAAAATGAGGGCTCTCCTAGTACAACAAGGATTGTTCAAAGTCCTGTCCAGGAAGGACAAGTTGTCGGAATCTATGTCTGATGATGAGAAAGAAGAGTCGGGGTTAAAGATGCATAGTGCCATACAACTTTATTTGGTCGATGAGGTCTTATAGAAAGTTGCCAATGAAGATACTGTTGTCAGCCTGTGGCTCAAGTTAGAGAGCTTGTACATGATGAAATCTCTAAGGAATAAGCTCTATTTGAAGCAACACATCTTCACCCTTCGCATGAAGGAAGGTAGCGAATTAAAGACCACTTAGATGAACCTAACACTATTTTTATGAACTTAAGGGATATTAATGTTATAATTAATGAAGAAGATCAGGCCTTTATTTTGTTATGTTCATTACCTCATTCATATGAGAACTTTGTCGATAATATGGTTTATGGTAGAGATACACTTTCTTTAGAGGATGTCAAATCATCCTTATATTCAAAAGAATTAAGGCAAAAAGTGTCTATCGTAGGAGGTGAAGATCAAGCTGAAGGCTTGTTAGTCCGTGGTCGTCCCAAAAAGGATGTTGGTAGTAGAGACAAATCTAGAAACATATCTAGATCAACGTCTAGGCCAAGAATTCTTTTGAATATTATTACTATCACAAGTTTGGGCATATAAAACTAATTGTCCAGGTCTCAAAGCAAACAATAATTCACAGTCGAAGTCTTGAGGGTTGAAACATTTCGTTGTCACTGTAACTGAAGAGTTTTTTTAGTACATATGAAGTTCGTTCAGTTAGTGTTAATACTCATTCACAAGATGAGTGTGTTCTTACTTCGGTTTGTTCCTACCATATGTGTCCGCATAGGGATTGGCTTGTCACATATTAGTCTATTGATGGTGGGAATGCCTTATTAAAAAATAACATGCCTTACAAGACTGTTGGTATTGGGTCAATTAAAATTAAAATAAATAATAGTAATATTAGAATACTGAGCAATGTCCGATATATACCAGAGTTAAAAAAAACATCATTTCTTTAGGCACCACTGACTCAAATAGTTTTAGATTTTTAGCTGAATACGGAGTTTTGAGAGTTAGTAAAGGCTCTCTTATTGTGGTGAAAGGAAAGATGGTAAATATCCTCTATATCCTTGAAGGTAGTATAGTGACAGTTGCTGCAGCAGTGTCATTTTTAAAGGATTCAGATTTTGACACTACATGTTTGTGGTATATGCAGTTAGGGCATATGAGTGAGAGAGAACTAGATGTATTGAGCAAACAAGGTCTGCTCTATGGTTAGAAAACTAGCAAGCTAGATTTTTGTGAGCATTATATTTTCGACAAACATCATAGAGTCTTCTTTAGCACTAGCGTCCACAGAACTAAGGATACTTTAGACTATATCCATTCAGATGTTTGGTGTCCCTCTCATATTCCGCTGAAAGGTGGAGCTTGTTTCTGCTAACATTGATTAATGATTATTCCAGAAAAGTTTAGGTGTATCCTTTAAAGCATAAGAGTGATGTGTTTACAACCTTCAAGCAATAAAAAGTTATGATTGAGAAGCAAACAAGAAAGAAAGTGAAGTACCTCAGAACTGACAATGGGATGAAGTTTTGTTCTACAGAGTTTGATAAGTTCTGTAAGAATGAAGATAAGTGTTCTGTTCATTCTTTCTGCAACTGCATTTTGATTGATGATTATTCCAAAACAGTTTGGGTGTATCCTTTAAAGCATAAAAGTGATGTGTTTACAACATTCAAGCAATAAAAAGTTAAGATTGAGAAGCAAACAAGAAAGAAAGTAAAGTGCCTTAGAACCAATAATGGGATGGAGTTTTGTTCTATAGAGTTTGATAAAGCGGCAACAAAACTAGCCCAATCTTTCGAAGGCTTCTTCATTAGATACATAGCTCGCCTCAAAAACACCCATGCGGATGCTCTCGCGTCCCTTGCAGCCACACTTACCTTGGAGCCTAAATCCACTAGGCGTATCACGGTGGCTAGCCATCAATTGTGCTCCCTCAAGCATATCCTTGAAGCTAATAAAGTGCAGGTCAGGACAACTCACTTTGAAGGTAATGATTGGCGGTTCCCAATCATCGACTATGTCTTGCACGAGATACTACCAGATGATCTAAAGCAAGCAACTCGATCCAAAGAAGATCTTCGTGCTTCTTCTATGATTCTACCACATAAACTTTATACCGATAATCCTTCGACGGTATTTTGCATCGAAGCTTATCACCAAGTGAAGCTCAAGAACCATTACAACAAGCCCATGATGGTGCGTGTGTGGCTCATCAACCAGGTCTCAAACTTCAATATCGACTTCGTCGTCTAGGCTATTACTAGCCGACAATGATAGCAGATGTGGTAGCATACGCTAAACGATGTCACGTGTGTCAAATCGACGCTGACTTTCTACATCAACCTCCGGAAGAATTGCATCTGACAGTTGTCTCTTGGCCATTTGATGCCTAGGACATGGACATCATTGGGCCAATTAGTCTGTCGTCCACCAAAGGTCATCGATTCATTATGGCCATCACAGATTACTTCTCCAAATGAGCCGAAGTTATTTTCCTCAGACAAGTCAAGACATCTCAAGTGATAAAATTCTTGAGACATCACTGTGACGTCCCTGGTTTTACACAAGACTGTAGTCCAAGGTAAACCCAAGGATGTCAAACCTATCATGCACCCATACTATGCAATAACACATTTTACTATCACTGTAATATCTCTTTAGTGGAATTAAACAACAAGTGTAGGTACAAAACTAGCAAATGAAGGTAATAATGTAATGAACATGATATATAAAGAAGAGATATCTAGAAATAGTCAATAATCATGTTCCTAACTAAAATAAATGAAGTACAACTGATATTGGAACAAATGTAAAATGTCTCAATACATAAAGTCAATGGAAATGCTACTAAGGCACTCTGCCTTTCAAAAAAATGTAATACAACTCTAAATGTTTGAAAATAAATAATAAACTACTGTGGAGCATAAATAACTACTAATGTAAATAAGGATGGAGACTAAATCGACCCCCCCCCCGGGGGGGGGGGGGGGGGGGTTAGGAGTATATATAAAATAAGTTTGTACATATAAATATAAAACCATCTATCCTGAACTAAAAGGAGATTGAGATTTAGAAATTCACAACACGAGAATTAGTACGTCAAGCAAAATAATCCAAACAAGGAAACCCTCATGTATATACCATGTCTCAAATTATGAATCGCTAAATCCCAACTCCAGCATCCTAGGAATGAAATAGTAAATAAAAGAAACACAAGTACAGATCTCAACAATACAAGTCACATCAAATCCTCATACTACCCTCGGGTAGTTGGCACAGTCATAAAGAATATCATCTGATACATTCATCTCGCATAGAATAGGCTATGCATGACAACCTCAGTATATACCCTACGCTTAGGTAACTAACAGGGAATCATAAATGAAATTTGTGTAGCCCTCTATCTAGAAATATAATAATGCACATGGGGTGAAGTCTACCGCGGTCTCGTTATAGTATACCAACTAACACACACTGAGTGTAGTCCACCGCAGTCTTGTTACAGAGTGCCAACAATCCCACTCAGTAATGATGCACAATGGAGGGTAGTCTGCTACGGTCTCATTACAACAGAGTAAAACACTGAACCTCACTAGCAGACACAGGTTCGCCCAACAGGCGAACCTCGCCAGACTAGAAAACCTCGCCTGTCAAGGTGAGCTTTCCGAAAATCAACACTTGGAGATTTTTCCAAGTGCTCTTCAAAGTGTTCACTTGAGCCTTCTTCACATAAGTGCTCAACTAGTCCTTCCGACGCTGGGGGTTGTCACCATCAACCTATGGGGGATCTTAGAGAGTGCTTGACTCACAAACACACTATTCACGAGGTAACTCCTCAGTATCACTGTGAGAGGCTCATTATAATAGTGCTTGTTGATTGCCGGTATGTCAGAACGCCTGAACCATCGGTGTTCGTGAGGCTCTCTCAACAACCACTAGAGGCATGACCTCTCCGCCGAAGATGCAATCATTAGAGGAGACGAGCTTCCGATGACTTGGATGTAAGACCCCGTAGATTTTGATAATTTATATATGTGATTATTAGTGAAAAATAATATTTATTTATGATAAATACCTTTATAACATGGTTGTGCATGAAAACTAGCATTTTGAGATTATGAGAATGTATTTATGCATCAGTTATGAGGTTGAGTTTGCAAATTTGCAAATTATGTGCAGCAGAGTCGAAGAACCCAGTTTTCAGCTCATGAGTCGACCCATAACTCATCATGAGTCGACTCATCAGGTTGAGTCGACTCATGACTGTCATGAGTCGACTCACGATATCAAGTGTCGTTGTCAAAAGTCTCTACTGAGTCAACTCATCATCTTATGAGTCGACCCATGAGTCATGAGTCGACTCACGACAGATCATGAGTCGACTCATCGAGGGTTCTCTGGTTTTTGTGGATCGGGTTTATTGGGTTTCAGGTCGGGTTTTAACTATTCATATATATTCCCCTCCACCCAAAAACACCTTTTTTCATCAGTTCTCCCTAGAGAAACCCTAGCCTCCTCTCCCCCTCAAAACCCTAGTTCGTTTTTGGGCATTTTTGGGAGATTTTCGAGGGATTTCAGCAGCTCCTTGTGGTTTGCAGCGAAGGGAATCGTTCTTCAACACACCTGAGGCGAGTAACATCTCGCCCAATCCTTCTCCCATGTTTTTAACAGTTTATAAACGTTTTTCATGAGTTTTATTGAGCCTAAGACTTATTTTAAGGTATAAATCAATGTTCTTATTAGTGTAAATGCTAGAAAGCATGTGTTTCAGATTTTTAAATCCCCACCAACGAGTTTTTGATGAAAACCCAGATCTGGGAATTTATTTAAGGAAATGAAAATATGAGTTTTATTTGTTTTAATGCGCTCTTTCATGTTTAGGGGTTAAATGTTAGATCTAACATGCAAGTGTTCGTTTCTCATGCTAGATATGAATTTTTTTTCACTGTCTCATAGTTTAGAATTGATAGTTATGGAGGTGTAAATCAGTGTAGTAGAAGTATGGAACGAGATGACGAGTTGCAGTTGTGAAATATCAAGTTTTCAGCTCGTGAGTCGACTCATGACTCATCATGAGTCGACTCATCAGGTTGAGTCGCCCATGACTGTCATGAGTCGACTCACGAAGTCAATTCCTATTATTAAAAGTGTCTGCTGAGTCGACTCGTCAGCTTATGAGTTGACCCATGAGTCATGAGTCGACTCATAGCTGATTTTGAGTCGACTCATCGAAGTTTTTCCTATTTTGTTTGTGTTTCTGCTTGATCACCTACTGTGCTTATACTTTCGTACAGTGTTCATATATAATCGAGGGTACTGTTTATCATTTTTGAATATGAGAAGTCGCCTCGTTTATCGGGTATTAAATTGTAGTATTTATGATTTCATCTACACATGTAAGATGACATTTCTGACACAAGCTTAGATCTGTACAGCGAGGCATGTACAAGAGTAGAATATGTATACCTTTACTATTAGTATTCCATGGTTCATATACACAATCCTCGTGTTGGACTATTATCCATTAAAGTCCTCGTGTTGGACTGTAATCTATTAAAGTCCTCGTATTGGACTATAATCCATTAAAGTCCTCGTGTTGGACTATAATCCATTACAGTCTTATATTGGATAATTACTAAACCTTGAGTATGTTTCTTAACCGAGTTTGGAACACGACATAATTACAGTCTTATATTGGATAATTACTAAACCTTGAGTATGTTTCTTAACCGAGTTTGGAACACGACATATTATATGAGGCTGGAACATGATAGCTACCTAGGCTGGACATGACACTTATTGTAGCTTTGACATGTTTAAATTGTATCGGTAGAGATGTGTTTGTATTCTTTTCTTTATTGTTTCTTGTGTTAAACCTCGGGTTTAGTATTTAGGAATTTACAATTTGAGATACAAGGTATATACATGACGGTTTTCTTGTTTGGATTATTTCGCTCGACGTACCCATGCTTGTGTTGTAATTTCCTAAGTACTAAAACCCACTATTGTTAGTATAAATGAGTTTATATTTATATGTATTAACTGTATTTTTATATACAACGAGATCCCTATCCCTTGGGGTTGGTTGTGATGTTGCTCGCTAGCACTTTGACGCTCGTTGTCCCTCCCCCTTTCAAGTAACGAGCACGGAGCACGGATAGTTGCAGGTTGAGGGCGATTTTTATTAGCGCTCGTTTATCCTCTTATTAGATGTATTTTATTTTTGTACTCCACTCGAGACATTTTTAGACTTGAGAGATTTATATTCTAGAGTTGTAAAGGCTGTGTGCCTTATTTCATGTATCAGATGTTTTGTATTTTGAGACATGTTGAGATCTCCAGACTGTTATTATTCATTTCAGACATTTACTATCTATTCCAGTTTATTTGGTTGATGAGATGTATTAATCCGAGATCTATCATTTCATCATGTATTTATTGTAAAATCTTTTACTTGCTTTGTACCAATACCTGTTGTTGATTCCACTAGAGAGATAGTAATTGTGATGGTGAAACATATTATTGCATGGTGTGGTGCATGGTAGGTTTGACATTCCTGGTTTCACCTCGGACTGCATCCTTATGTGAACCCAGGAGCGTCACAGTTGGTATCAGAGCTCTAGTTCCAGTATCCTTAGGATCATCCTGTGTCGAGTCATGGAGCTAGGTTAGAGTGTCTTAGGATTCATGTATAGAGTCCGCTAAGGATTTCCTAGTATGAGTGAGGACGGTATATGCGTATATCTCAAAATTTTGAGAATTTTTTTTATGACAACTATTTTTGTTTAAAGTATATGTGTGAATACTATATGGTGTGAAAATCGTATTGTGATATATTACGTATGTATATATGTCTACTTTGACTCATGAACTTTTATTTTCTTATGACCAGAGAGAAATGGTAGGACGTGGCAGACCTCGCACTCGCAGAGCCGCTCAGGCAGAGCCACAGCAGGCTCCACCCGAGCAGGAGCAAGCACCACCTGAGCCGTAGCAGGCTCCCCAGTACCTCATTGATCTCATGGCTCCTATCGTAGCTAGGATGGCAGTGATTGAGGAGCTTGTGGCGAGTCATATCGCGCCACCGACACCACCACCACCTCCAGTAGTTCCACCACAGGGGATACCAGCCGTCCCAATCAGAGAGAGAAGGAGGCTTGGCTCCGCTTGGGAGAGAGGGACCAGAAGATGAGAGCACCGGAGTTCCAGGGCTCTTCGGACCCACTTATAGCCCACAAGTGGAAGGAGGATGTGAGTAATGTCCTAGACATACTCAATGTAGACACAGTTCAGAAGCAAAGACTGGCATCATATAGTCTGAAGGGGGATGCCGGGAGATGGTACCGATTCTAGTTTCCATTAGAGCAGCGGATAATCCTCACTTGGGAGGATTCTGTTTACTTCTTTGATACGCAATATGTTTCTTTTGCAGCACGGACTGGGAAGGAATTTGAGTTGTCCCGTTTGACTCAGGGGGACATGTCAGTTGCAGAGTTTGAGAGCAAGTTCATGGAGTTGCTGCATTTCATGGGGATGTGGCAGACAGGAGAGCGTCAGGCTCAGATGTTCCTAGTAGGGCTCGCCCTAATCTTCGCCGATACCTCATCTCGAGGAAGTTCTATTCAGTCTGGGAGGTAGCTGAGGCTGCCACCTCACAGAAGAATGAGACGGCTATGTTTCAGAAGGACAAGGAGGGGAAGACTAAGACGGGACAGATTGGAGACAAGGGGAAGAACAAGAGGCCCTTGTCAGGACATCAGCAGCAGCAGCAGGGCCCTCATAAGAGGGGACCCCAGCAGGGCAGTGGTTCCTCATGATCATGGTGCCAGCGGTGCAGTTGTGGAGGGTACGTTCCTCGTGAATTCCTTTCCCGCCCGTATTCTTTTTGATTCGGGAGCTTCGCATTCTTTCATTTCGTATGCTTTCATGGTTAGACTCCAGCTCATAGCTCATTTGTTAGACACCCCTTTATCAGTTTCCACCCCTCTAGGAGAGGTATCGCTTCTGGAGAGCGTTTGTAGGAGGTGTATTATCAGTTTAGACGAGTCCAAGTTCATAGTCGATCTGATAGTTTTGCATATGTCTGAGTTTGATGTCATCCTTGGTATGGATTGGTTATCATCCTACCATATTAGTATAGACTGTTTTGCGAAGACAGTCAGATTGTGAACGTCCGATGGGTCCGAGATGATTGTGGCCACTTCTCAGGGCAATCGCTTTGCGGAGTCGTTTCTGGCGTTCATCGATGAGGTGATGCGACGGGATCAGAGTTCTGATTTATTGGAGACTAGAGTTGTCTCGGATTATCAGGATGTCTTTCAGGACATACCTGGGTTACCTCCTATGAGAGAGGTTGAGTTTTGTATTGAGTTGTAGCCGGGCACAGCCCTGATATCCCGCGCACCGTATCGTATGGCACCAGCTGAGATGAGGGAGCTTCAGACCCAGTTGGATGAGTTGTTAGCTCAGGGTTTTATTCGTCGGAGTCATTCTCCATGGGGCGCGCCGGTCCTCTTCGTGAAGAAGGACGGTAGTATGAGATTGTGTATAGATTATCGGGAGTTGAACAAGGTCACAATCCGGAATAGGTATCCACTACCTAGGATTGATGACTTGTTCGACCAGTTGTAGGGAGCGCAGTTCTTCTCGAAGATTGATCTTCGTTCTGGTTATCATCAGTTGCGGGTTTGGGAGATGGATATCCCCAAGACCGCTTTCCTCACGCGATATGGATCTTTTGAGTTCTTGGTCATACCATTCGGACTGACCAATACACCTGCTGTATTCATGGACTTGATGAACCAGATTTTCCATCCCTTCTTAGATTAGTTTGTGATTGTTTTCATCGACGACATCCTCATTTATTCGAGATCGGAGACAGATCATGAACAACATCTCCGATTAGCATTGCAGACCCTACGGGAGCACCAGTTATACGCCAAGTTCAGCAAGTGCGAGTTTTGGCTTTCAGAGGTCCTACGGGAGCACCAGTTATACGCCAAGTTCAGCAAGTGCGAGTTTTGGCTTTCAGAGGTCAGATTTCTCAGCCACATCATTAGCAGAGAGTGCCAAGTTCAGCAAGTGCGAGTTTTGGCTTTCAGAGGTCAGATTTCTCAGCCACATCATTAGCAGAGAGGGCATATCAGTAGACCCAGCTAAGGTTACAGCAGTGCTTGATTGGAAACCGCCGAAGACGGTGACGGAGATTCGTAGCTTTTTGGATTTAGCAGGTTATTACAGGAAGTTCATCCAGGACTTCTCAAAGATTTCGACACCACTTACACGCCTTACGAAGAAGGGTGTACAGTTTATTTGGAGCTCAGAGTGCTAGGAGGCCTTTGATACATTGAAGGCTAAGTTGACTACAACACCGGTTTTGACTATTCCGAGCAGCGACAGGACATTCGTCGTCTACACAGATGCATCTTTGGCAGGATTAGGAGGCGTCCTTATGTAGACTCAGAGAGTAGTAGCTTACATCTCACGACAGTTGAGAGTGCATGAGCAGAACTATCCTACTCATGACTTGGAGTTAGCAGCAGTGGTATTTGCACTGAAGTCATGGAGGCACTATTTGTATGAAGTATAGTTTGAGTTGTTCACAGACCATCAGAGTCTGAAATATCTTTTCTCTCAGAAAGAACTCAACCAGAGATATCGGAGATGGGTTGAGTTTATCAAGGACTATGAGTTTACGATTCAGTATCATCCGGGGAAGGCGAACGTCGTAGCAGATGCTTTGAGTAGGAAGCGTCGACATCAGGTTGCGGTTTTGAGATGCTCGTTGCATCGAGACATTCTCACCCTTAGCCAGTTTGATTTTAGACCTGAGGTTGATGGTACCAGTGCATTTTTGGGAGGTGTGTCGATGTAGCCATCTTGGAGTGGCAGAGTTGTCAGAGCTCAGTTGGAAGACTCTTGGATCCAAATTCGTAAGGAGGAGATTTCCAAAGAGCCTAAGGCTGATTGGACCATTAGAGCAGATGGAGGTCTCCGGATGAAGGGTAGATTAGTTATGCCAGCCAGTGCAGAGCTGAAGAGGGAGTTATTTGATGAGGCGCACCATACTCGGTACACAGTACATCTAGGGACTACCAAGATGTACAAGGATCTGAAGAGACATTTCTGGCGGAGTGGCATGCGAAGAGAGATTTTAGAGTATGTGGCTAAGTGTTTTACTTGTCAGCAGGTGAAGGTAGAGCATCAGAGACCAGTAGGGACACTTCAGCCGTTTCCTATTCCAGAGTGGAAGTGGACGAACATTTCTATGGACTTTATTGTAGGGTTGCCAAAGTCGAAGAAGGGGAATGATTCAATTTAGGTGATAGTGGACCGGTTGATGAAGTCAGCACATTTTATTCTAGTGAGGACTACTTATATAGCCGAGGCGTATGCGAGGATCTTCGTTCGAGAGATAGTTCGACTTCACGGGGTTCCGGACACGATCGTGTCGGATTGAGGATTAGTATTCACTTCATATTTTTGGAGGAGTTTCCAGGACTCGTTTGGCAGCAGACTATCTTATAGTAGTGTATTCCACCCACAGACGGATGGTTAGACGGAGAGGGTGAACCAGGTGTTAGAGGACATGTTGCGAACTTGTGTCATTAACTTTGAGGGCAGCTGGGAGGAGCATATTCTACTGATAGAGTTCGCTTATAACAATAGTTATCAAGCGACGATCAGTATGGCCCCATATAAGGCATTGTACGGGAGACCTTGTAGATCACCGATATGTTGGGCAGAGCCGGAGGATAGTTTGATGCTTGGACCGGAGCTTGTGAGGTAGACTACTGAGAAGGTAGCATTGATCAGGGAGCAGATTCTAGCCGCTCAGAGTCGACAGAAGAGCTATGCAGATAAGTGGCGAAGACTCCTAGAGTTTTAGATTGGAGATTTGGTTATGCTGAAGGTATCGCCTATGAAAGGCGTACAACGATTCGGGAGGCGAGGGAAGCTTGCACCGAGATATATTAGACCATTACGGATTTTGGAACGCATTGGAGCTGTGTCATACAGACTAGATCTTCCAGCTTCTATGTCTAGTATACACAATGTATTCCATATTTCTATGCTCAGGAAGCACTTGCATGATGAGGAGCAGCAGCGAGTGTTGGATGCACCGGAGATTAAGCTTCGGGATGAATTGACTACTATTGAGATCCCAGTGTTTATACTTGCTAGAGAAGACAAGAGACTCAGGAACAAGGTGATTCCATTGGTGAAAGTTCAATGGAACCGAAGTGGAGTTGAGAAAGCTTCTTGGGAGCGCGAGGAAGACATGCGACGCGACTACCCACACTTGTTTGAGCAGGTAAATTAATTAAAGTATTTATGATGTGAACTCTTACTTGTATATTTATATATGTACCTTGATACTTATATTTAACACTAGAATGGGGGTATTTTCACTTAATTCCTAATCTTTCAGAACACATGGTATATACATGGGGGGTTCCTTGTTTGGATTATTCGCCCGACGTACTAGTTTCGTTAGATTAGGGGTTGAGTAAGAATATTATCATTTTAGATCGTTAAGTATGAATATCACTATATGCTTATCTAGCAATTAATATTGCGAGTTGTGTATGTGTGCGGGTTGGATTAGACCATTGTCGTGCTTTTTAAGTACCATTATGAGTTAGATATGATTTCTGAATTTCGAGGACGAAATTCTTTTAAGGGGGGAAGAATGTAAGACCCTGTAGATTTTGATAATTTATATATGTAATTATTAGTGAAAATAATATTTATTTATGATAAATACCTTTATAACATGGTTGTGCATGAAAACTAGCGTTTTGAGCTTATGAGAATGTATTTATGCATCAGTTATGAGGTTGAGTTTGTAAATTTGCAAATTATGTGCAGCAGAGTCGAAGAACCCAGTTTTTAGCTCATGAGTCGACCCATAACTCATCATGAGTCGACTCATCAGGTTGAGTCGACCCATGACTGTCATGAGTCAACTCACGCTATCAAGTGTCGTTGTCAAAAGTCTCTGCTGAGTCGACTCATCTTCTTATGAGTCGACCCATGAGTCATGAGTCGACTCACGACTGATCATGAGTCGACTCATCGAGGGTTCTCTGGTTTTTATGGATCGGGTTTGTTTGGGTTTCGGGTCGGGTTTTAACTGTTCATATATATTCTCCTCCACCCGAAAACACCTTTTTTCATTAGTTCTCCCCAGAGAAACCCTAGCCTCCTCTCCCCCTCAAAACCCTAGTTCGTTTTTGGGCATTTTTGGGAGATTTTCGGGGGATTTCAGCAGCTCCTTATGGTTTGCAGCGAAGGGAATCGTTCTTCAACACACCTGAGGCAAGTAACATCTCACCCAATCCTTCTCCCATGTTTTTAACAGTTTACAAACGTTTTTCATGAGTTTTATTGAGCCTAAGACTTATTTTCAAGTATAAATCAATATTTTTATTAGTGTAAATGCTAGAAAGCATGTGTTTCAGATATTTAAATCCCCACCAACAAGTTTTTGATGAAAACCCAGATTTGGGAATTTATTTAAGGAAATAAAAATATGAGTTTTATTTGTTTTAATGTGCTCTTTCATGTTTAGGGGTTAAATGTTAGATCTAACATGCAAGTGTTCGTTTCTCATGCTAGATATGATTTTTTTTCACTGTCTCATAGTTTAGAATTGATAGTTATGGAGGTGTAAATAAGTGTAGTGGAAGTATGGAACGAGATGACGAGTTGCAGTTGTGAAATATCTAGTTTTCAGCTCGTGAGTCGACTCATGACTCATCATGAGTCAACTCATCAGGTTGAGTCGACCCATGACTGTCATGAGTCGACTCACGAAGTCAATTCCTGTTATCAAAAGTGTCTATTGAGTCGACTCATCAGTTTATGAGTCGACCCATGAGTCATGAGTCGACTCATAGCTGATTTTGAGTTGACTCATCGAAGTTTTTCCTATTTCGTTTGTGTTTCTGCTTGATCACCTACTGTGCTTATACTTTCGTACAGTGTTCATATATAATCGAGGGTACTGTTTATCATTTTTGAATATGAGAAGTCGCCTCGTTTATCGGGTATTAAATTGCAGTATTTATGATTTTATCTACACATGTAAGATGACATTTCTGACACAAGCTTAGATCTGTACAGCGAGGCATGTATAATAGTAGAATATGTATACCTTTACTATTAGTATTCCATGGTTCATATACACAATCCTCGTGTTGGACTATAATCCATTAAAGTTCTCGTGTTGGACTGTAATCCATTAAAGTCCTCGTGTTGGACTATAATCCATTAAAGTCCCCGTGTTGGACTATAATCTATTACAGTCTTATATTGGATAATTACTAAACCTTGAGTATGTTTCTTAACCGAGTTTGGAACACGACATATTATATGAGGCTGGAACATGATAGCTACCTAGGCTGGACATGACACTTATTGTAGCTTTGACATGTTTAAATTGTATCGGTAGAGATGTGTTTGTATTCTTTTCTTTATTGTTTCTTGTGTTAAACCTCGGGTTTAGTATTTAGGGATTTTCAATTTGAGATACAAGGTATATACATGAGGGTTTCCTTGTTTGGATTATTTCGCTCGACGTACCCATGCTCGTGTTATAATTTCCTAAGTACTAAAACCCACTATTGTTAGTATAAATGAGTTTATATTTTTATGTATTAACTGTATTTTCATATACAACGAGCCCTATCCCTTGGGGTTAGTTGTGATGTTTCTCGCTAGAGCTTTGACGCTTGTTGTCCCTCCCCCTTTCAGGTAACGAGCCCGGAGCCCGGAGAGTCGCAGGTTGAGGGCGATTTTTATTAGCACCCGTTTATCCTCTTATTAGATGTATTTTATTTTTGTACTCCACTCGAGACATTTTTAGACTTGAGAGATTTATATTCTAGAGTTGTAAAGGCTGTGTGCCTTATTTCATGTATCAGATGTTTTGTATTTTGAGACATGTTGAGATCTCCAGACTGTTATTATTCATTTCAGTCATTTACTATGTATTCCAGTTTATTTGGTTGATGAGATGTATTAATCCGAGATCTATCATTTCATCATGTATTTATTGTAAAATCTTTTACTTGCTTTGTACCTACACCTGTTGTTGATTCCACTAGAAAGATAGTAATTGTGATGGTGAAACATGTTATTGCACGGTGTGGTGCATGGCAAGTTTGACATTCCTAGTTTTACCTCGGACTGCAGCCTTGTATGAACCCAGGGGCGTCACATTGGATCTCTCAGCTACAACTGTTAATGTAATAGGGAAGTCCAAGGTGAAGATCTCAGACTCTTCCGACACAGAACTTTTGTCGGGACTAAAAGGCATCTCTATTGAACCTGAGGGTGTCTACCAGCATACCCGGATTAAGAAGGGGGTTTCCATTCCACTCGATTACAAGCAACTATCATTTGTGTCTGACAACGATGACGATGGTTGCTCAGCAGTGGTAACATCTCAGGCATCAAGCTCAATCCAAGGCGAGCACGCAAAAGTGTACATGGCCAAAATTCCTGATGATATAACCAAAAGGCTGGAAGAGCTACAAGCTACGATTGCCACCCAGCAAGCAACGATCAACGCCATGAGGGAAATGCTGGAAAATATCCTAGAAAAGAAGGAGGAGGAGAAGAAGAGGACATCGCGGGCTCCCCTAATATCCTCAGCCAAGAACAAAGGGTGGGAATCTACTCCTCCTCAAATGACAGACGGAGAAGATAACCCCAGGTCGCCCTCTGATTCATCATCCGAGTCATCAGGAGGGGCATCATCCTCTAGCCACCATTCAAGGGATAAAAAGTTGGATGAGTTCCAAAGTCAACTCGATGCCTTGAAACTCCAAAAGAACATGAACGAGTTGGGGGTGGTCAGGCCATATCCAATAGAGTGGGACACAGTTCCTTATCCACCAAAGTTCAAGCCTATGAGTTTGGTACAGTTTGATGGCAAGGGATCTCCCTCACAACATATCTACTATTTCCTTGCTCAAATAGGATTCTTCACGGGAAACGATCCCATCCTCACTCGGCTGTTCATTGGAACCCTGAAAGGGGTGGCCTTCAAATGGTTCTGCAAGTTGGAACTAGGTTCCATCAAATCATGGGCTGACATGGAGAAGCTATTCCTAGCCTGTTTCTTTGATGATGACACGGAAGTGTCAATATCTACTCTGCTAGCTGAAAAGCAGAGAAAGGGAGAGTCAGTCAACAACTTAGTGAAAAGATTCAAAAATCGGTCACTACATTACCGTGATCAGGTCTCTGAAAACACATTGATTGAGATGTGCCACAACAATCTCTCGATCCACATTTTGTCTAAGGTTGGATCAGTGGAAACCCAAATGTGGAAAGAGCTTATTTGCCAAGGTGAACAAGTAGAAAACATGATCAAAAGGTTAGAAGCCGAAGACCCCCAACATAAAAAAGGAGCTCCGGATCCGAGTTCATCCAGAAATCCATCTTGGTCAAAGGGGAAGGAGATCATAGTTGTCGAGAATACTCCACCTCCCAAGTCGGTTCAGAAGAAAAAATCCACCTCTTTTGAACCATGCTCTCAGAAGCAATACGACTTCCGATAAGATCATGTTGCTTCTACCCTCGACACCCTGGTCAAGAGCAACAAAATAAAGCTCCCAAAGGTAAGGAGAACCAGGGACCTAAACAAGATGGATGATCCTAACTACTGTGCATACCACAGGATGGTTCATTATCCTACCTCTAAGTGTTATGTCCTCAAGGACAAAATCCAGGCCCCTTATGACGGAGGGGTCCTAAAGAAAGAAAAGGCGCATAAGAAAGTGACTACGAATATGGTCACTTTGAAATTCGGGATAGGTCTCCCAGAAGTTCATGTGATAGCAGGAGTCGTACCTATTCCTAAGGTGGAATTAAAGATTGTCAACACTGATCCTCACAATCAGTGAGGTAAAGGCTTGGTACTACAGACCTTGCCATCTGTACAAACAATGTGGGTCCATCCTGACCTCCTAAATAACAAACAGTGGACTTCTAAATCCTCAAAGAAGTCCAAAGGAAAGGCAAAGCTCTAAAACGTCGTGTCTGTAACTCTGGACGATGACAAAATTGAAGCAACAACCTTTACCAATTCAGATGACGAGAAAGACATATTGGCTACTAGGGCGGGGAAGGACTTTGCTAAGCACTACCCCCCAATGGTAGAAAATCTGGTGAAGCCAACAGCAGATCTGCGATACAACAAGGAACTGATGAAGGAGACTCCTACAAGATAAAGTAGTCAACCTTTCCAGTTGGATGTGCTCGCACAGCTGGCTAATATCCTAGCCAGAATCACTTTATATGAGCTCCTGCGGTTGTTCAAGTCTATCCGAGAAGCTCTACAAGAAGCACTAGCTGGCTCTGAAGCTTTTGTGACACATTTTCTGCCTGCTCTCGAAGAGGATACCTAAAAGGGGTGTCCTCAATGCTGATTGGCATCCAAACAGCAGATCCCCTGCATAACCTACACTCCTGATGATATGCTTATCAAGAGTACAACCCATGATCGACCTTTATACTTCATTAGGTATATCGGTTCCTACAAAGTGGATAGAATCCAAGTGGATCCGGGGTCTGTATTGAGCATTGTTCCCCGAAAGCTCATTCAACACTTGGGGATACCTCAGAGGCGTTTATCTACAACAAGCACCACCATCTTTGGCTGTAACGTCACTGGTACCCGGTTGTTGGGAAATATTCGCCTTAAATGCCGATTGAGAGATATAAAGACGGAGGTAACTTGCTATGTGAGTGATTAAGAACCCTCCTACAATATGCTATTGGGTCAGCCATGGATCCATAGCAATCGTATTGTCCCGTCCATATTACATTAGCGCATGAAGTATGTGGATGATTACGGTCAGGTGAAGATGAGGTTCATAGAAAAGTGATCCTTCAAAGGAGTTGAGAACTATTTTACCGACTCCTTACTTTACCAAGACTTTGAATCAAAACCGGAACCCCCGGGCGAGGAATCCAAGAGTGGCAACGAGGCTGATAGTGAGCCTGAGTACAACGAGGGTCTTGTCTTGAATGATATTGAACCCATTGTACTAGGCTGTGAAGGCCTCGATGTAGCCGACACTGATAAAGACAGCAAATTTGTCCTGAATAAAGATTTTGACTTTTCTTACTTGTCGTCTGATTCAGGGTCTAGTAATAATGAGTCTAGCGATCTAGTTTTAGGGTTGTATACTAACTATTCTTTATACTTTTCTATGCATTTGTCATTTGTAACAGATAAATAAATGATCGAGTCCTCGTGAGCTTTCTTTATCATACCTGCCTAAGATAGTAATCATAAAGATAATATACTCGTAAGGATAGACCAACCTTTGCGTTTGCTGTGGGACGAATGGGAAGAAGATGAGCCGGCTCCTCAATTCTCACCCTATGATCCAATAGCGATACGTATAATGGAGAATATGGGTTATGACTTCTCCCACAATGAAGGTTTAAACTACGGCAAAGGACGAAGAACAATTGCACAACCTTTCATCCTGAGAGGGAAACCCATCAATTATTTCAATAAAACCCACAGAGGGCTAGGTTACATCTCCTCTTCGTCAGAACTATGGTGTGAGTTTGGAGAAGAATCCGAAGAAGTTCATTCACTGGATTCATCATCAATATCCTTAATGTGGGATTCAGATGTTAGCGTAGGGGCTATATTCAAAAATCTTACAGTCAATATGGCTACATCTGAACCCACTAAAATCAGAGAGGACGACCAAGTCCCACTTTACAATGGAGCATGGGATCATCATGTCAGTGCCCAATGGAGTGGTCGGTTTGAACAATGCGAACTACCCACTGAGGTCACAGTACTTTAGGTAAATATGGGAGACGAGGCTAACCCCAAACCCATATTTATAAGTGATAGTTTACCTTCCTGGGAGAAGGAAGACCTTATATCTCTCATTCGAGAATATATTGACGTCTTCGCCTGGAATTATGAGGACATGCCTGGCTTGGAACCACAGGTAGCTATGCACCGCCTCAACATCAAACCAGGTGCAAAACCAGTCAAACAATAGTAGAGATGGTTTCGTCTACAAATCATGGAGGTAATTAAAACCAAAGTGAAGAAGCTAATCGATTTAGGCTTCGTATGAGAAGAGCAACACCTAGACTGGGTGGCCAACATTGTTCCGGTCCTGAAGAAGAACGAAATGATCTGTATCTGTATCAACTTTAGGGATCTCAATGTCACATGTCCGAAGGACGAATTTCCCTTACCCATCACGGAAGTCATTATCGACAATATGTGTGGTTTTGAAAGAATGTCATTCATGGATAGATTTTTAGGGTATAATCAAATCAAAATGTACCCTAAAGATGAAAAACATACCTCGTTCAGGACTCCATTAGGAATATACTATTATACAGTGATGCCTTTTGGACTCAAAAATGCAGGCGCAACTTATCAATGTGCTATGAGCACAATCTTCCGAGATCATCTCCGTAAGACGGTCGAATGCTACGTAGATGACTTGGTGGTGAAGAGTCACAACAAAGACGATCATCTTTAAGATTTGAGAATAATATTCGCACTAATGCGAACCCATCAATTGAAAATGAATCCCACAATATCATTTTTGGGGATGTCGAGAGATAAGTTTCTTGGATTTATTGTCACAATGAAAGGGATTCACATAGATCCTGATAAAGTGCGAGCTATCCAAGAGCTACAACCACCCAGGAATCTCAAAGAGCTGAGAGGACTACAAGGACTCTTGGCCTATATCCGTAGATTCATTACAAATCTTTTGGGTAAATACCAACCCTTCTCAAAGCTGATGAAGAAGGGTGTTTCTTTTGTGTGGGACGAAGTTTGCCACAAAGCTTTCGATGAGATCAAAGTTTATCTCTCAAACTCACCAGTTTTGGCAGCCCCGGTCTTAGGGAAACCCTTCTTGATCTACATGCGGGCTATGAGACACTCTCTCAGTGCTCTTTTAGCACAAGACGATAATGGGCCATGAGCAAGCCGTTTATTACCTTAGTAGAACTTTACAGGGAGCTGAACATCGATATCTAATGGTCGAAAAAGAATGTTTGGCCTTAGTGTTCGCAATTCAGAAAATGTGATATTACTTGGTCGGTCAAACCGTACATGTCATCTCCTGGGTGAATTCCATCCGAGTCTTCATGACAGAAATCGGGTCCTTAAATTAGTGTCTGGCAAGATGGGCACTTTTACTGTCTGAATATGATATACACTTCATGCCACAGAAATCCATCAAAGGGCAAGCCATCTGTGATCTCATGGCCAGTCACCTGCTAGAATTGAAGACTGACTTATTCGAGAATATGCTAGATGAAACCCACGAGGTCAATGTGACTTCACAGCAGGAAGTTTGGCAATTATTCTTTGACGGTGCATTCCGGGTAAGCCCAGAAGGGACAGTCGTGGCGAGAGTGGGGATCATGTTGATTTCTCCCCAAATTCTTGTACTACCTCGAGCCATCTCTTTAACAGAGCCGTGCTCTAATAATGTGGCTGAGTACAATGCCTTGTTCATTGGACTTGATCTCATCAAGAAATTAGGGATAAAACATCTCAAAGCGTATGGTGACTCTAAGCTCATCGTCAATCAGATGACAGGGGAATACGAGGTTAGGAATGACGACTTGATCCCATGTCATAAAGTGGCTATCAAATTAGCTGTGTCATTTGAAGGCTTTCATATTGATTATGTACCGTGTGCCAAGAATATGCACGTGGATGCATTAGCGGCACTTGCAGCTACTCGGACTCAACCACTGGGTACGAGTCAACATATCACTATCGCAAGTCGACAACTCTTTCGACCGAAGTATGCTCTGGAAGTCAACGTAAGTCACCAGACTACATGTCAACTCAAGCTAAGGGATTAGCATTTTCCAATCATTAACTACGTCTTATACGACATACTCCTCGAAGATGTCAAAGAGCGAGAATCTATTCGCAGACGTGCGCCAAGATTTTACTACAACACGACCACGAAGATGCTATATCGTAAGTTGTATGACGACATTATACTATGATGCCTGTCAGCCAAACAAGCACAGGAAGACCTGAAGCAAGCCTACGATGGTACCTGTGGAGTTCACCAGCCCGGATTTTGGATCGATTATGAAGAATAGGTTACTATTGGCCCAGAATGATCACTGACATGGTAGCTTATGCCAAACATTGCCATACGTGTCAAATCCATGCTAATTACATGCATCAACCGCCCAAAGACCTACATCCAATAGTGACTTTGTGGTCATTCGAGATATGGAGGATGGATATCGTTAGATCGATATCTCCACCATTAGCAAGAGGTCATCATTTCATTCTAGCGATAATCGATTACTTCTCTAAATAGGCTGAAGCCATCCCCTTGAGAGAAGTCAAAGCCAGCGATGTGGTCAAATTCATAAAGCATCACATCATCCATAGATACGGCGTCCCAAGACGTATCATTCATGGCAACAGGTCATAATTCGTTAGTCATGCATTTACTTGGTTCTATGGAAAGTTCAAAATTTAGAACCTCGTGTCAACTGCCTACAATCCATCAGTAAATCAACTAGCTGAAGTTTTCAACACGACGATCATTAAGATCTTAACCAAGCTGACATCTGCTAGCAAGCATGATTGGGATGAGAAGCTCGATGAAAGCTTATGGGCGTACTGCACTATGGTCCGCACCCCAACTAGCACCACACGATACTCATTAGTATACGAATGTGAAGCCATATTATCTCTAGAAATTAAAATTCCATCCCTACGTATCGCACTTATAATAGGGGATGACCACTGTAGAAAGCCATTGATGACGTCTCGAAGAATTAGAGGCATTAGATGAAAAATGGCTTGAAGCTCAACAGCATATCGAGTTCTATCAAGCCCGCATATCCAGGGCTTTCGACAAGAAAGTTAATCATAGATCTTTTAAAGAAGGAGAGTTGGTCCTTGCTGTTTGACGATCGATGATACTCAATTCTAAAAAGAAAGGAAAATTCCAACCCATTTGGGAGGGACCATTCGTGATAGAGACGGTCTATTTGAATGGAGCATATCGTCTCGTCAAACCGAATAGCGATAAGATCATGATGCCTATTAACGGAAAATTTCTAAAGAAGTACTGCCCATAGGCTTCTTATATGCCAGTCGCTTCACCGTCGATGGGTGAGACGTTGATACATGGCCTTAACAGTATCGAGGAACATGATCGTCCATATTGTTAAAGCTACCAAAACTCTTGTAACTCCTACGAGGCTAACTAAGGTGACAAACATCCCTTATTACCCTCCAAATTCCCCCACCAATCATCTTCAATAAGACGACATGCTCATATAAAGCTATCACGTTAACAATCACCTCTAATAGCTGATTTCCTCTAAATTCCCTCACCAATCCTCTTTAACAGGATGGCGGATCTACACAAACTATCAAGTTAATGATTACCTCTAATAGTTTAATCTCTCACAAATGCTCCTACTAATCCCCTTTAATGGGATGGTGGGTCCTCACAAAACTACCACGTTAACAATTACCTTTGATAGTCAACTTTGTCAAGTAGTGACCTACCATGCGATAAGCCCCTACTTGTCACTCGATCAGGATAGTGATCTATCATGCGATGATTTGCTATCTGATCCGCTATGAATGTTCTATCTTCTTAGAACGATTGATGATAGTGGCCTACTATGCGATGTGTCACTATTATAATCATAGTTGTTATACTCCCATGACACTGAACGACTTGATTGCTTCCACATCGTCATTCTCACAAATGACATTATTCATTGATAGTGGCCTACCAAGCGATGTGCCTTATCAACCCTTTCATTTCTGAATAGTGACCTACCAAGCGATGAGTTGCCATTTTAATCTAAGATCGTTATTGCATTAACGATTTCATTACCCCCCTTTATCATGATCGAGCATTTCCAAGAGCTTGCTCTCAAAAATCCATTTTTGCACGGTGACCTCATCACTAACATCCAACGGTATGATCGGCATCTTCGTCATCGGTATTCTGAAAAAGTTAATCAGCCTAATTCTTATGGCTGATACCCTGACTCCTCTTCCACTTTTCGCGTTGATCCACCATCCCTATAGTATGCAGGCACATGTGGTAGTGGCAGAGCAACTTCCAAAAAGTCTCCACCACCTGAGTAAGTTTGTTGGAGAGATAATCAATCTCTCGTTATCCAAGGACGTACTCTTTGTACGGGAACTCCCCCATCGATAGCCCCGATACTTCATACATTTCATACAATATGAAGCCCAACTCGCCATTCGGGGTGAAGAAGGTGTCGGTGTCGAGGTAATAGAGATCCAAGATTGTGATGCCCCTATTTTCACGCAAGGCTACAGTCCAAAGTGAACCTAGAGATGACAAACCTACCATGTACCCATACTGTGCAATAACACGTTTCATCAATCACAGTAATATCCTCTAGTGGAAACAAATAACAATACAGGTACAAAACAAGAAAAATATGGAAATAAATACAATAGATATGATATAGAAGGATATCTCATAAATGAAACCATGTCTCAAATGAATAGAACTATATACACCTGATCTCTAAAATAATGTAAAATATCTCAACATGAATCAACTGGAAATGTAACTAAGGCACACTGTCTTTACAATATGGAATACTACTCAAATGACTAAATGGAAACATAAATCTATTATGGAGCCTCTACTAATAACTCAAGCGACGACGACTATTTAAGAACTCTGCTATTTTGCGGCTCTCCGAAACTCTGAGCTGCCTAAAAAAAAATTTAAAACAAAAATAACAATAACAAGAGCGTCAGAGCGCTACAACAAGATCACCTCCATGCGCCTCCAAGGGAAGGGCTGCTAGATGAAGTGGAGGCTCTACCTATTAAGCATAATCTACCTAGATTATTTACCCTGTATCTAGGTGGAATTAATATTTAGGAATCTACAACACGAGACGTAGTACGTTGAGCGAAATAATCCAAATAAGAAAACCCTCATGTATATACCATATATCTCAAATTGTAGATAACTAAATATTATTACCGAACTGAGAATAAAATCATCTAAAGGAAATCAATAATTAGAAACCCACAACACGAGAGTAGTACATCGAGCGAAATAATCCAAACAACGAAACTCTCATGTATATACCAAATGTCTCAAATTGTGAATCGCTAATTGTCGATCCCAACTAAGAAAACATATGAAAAATACCACTTCATTCATCTTCGCATATATCACATCAAATCCTCATAAAACTCTTAGTGGGAAAATATAAACCGGATACACTATCCCGTGTAATCAAGCTGTGAAATACCTTCACATTAATTCATGCCAAAAGAATGTCAATTATGGCCTACACTTAGGTCAACGATCACATAATTCTACTCTGGAATTCTTCTACTCATCGTACCCTGTGCGGATCGACAAAAATATATACCAAATCAACAGATTATACCTCACTCTCGGGTAACTAGCATGGGAGCAATACGACAACTGTGTGTATATGACTTCAAGAAATAATGATACTTTTGTAAGATTCTCACAATATAATATGGAATCAACGTCCTTACTCAATCGTTCTACGGTAATAGGTTTTATCCCTCCTATTCCGGATGATGCATCCAGATGATCGTACAGCGGAGTATAGACATATAAACCTAACCCAGAAACACCCCGATCATATTCGAGTATTGGTACCGCTAAGGTCTCATTACAAAAAAATGTCCAAGTACTCCTAGTTTGGTACAGCCGATGTCTCATTACAGGATAAACATCCACACCGAGCATCCACAACTGATGAATTATGTATTATGTGTGTTATTCCAACACTATCCACTTAGACATGTGTTAAGCATCTCAACTACTCGTGTAGGCTTAAACAAAATGTGTATTCAAACATTCGCACACGTGTCTCGATGTACGGATCCAAAACTCGTGTTCACGATCACCTCATGTGTAAAAAAAATGATAAACAATGTATTATAAAGCGTATATACCTTTATCTCAAGTATAATTAACTCCCCACTTGTCATAATCCCCTTTGGGATACTCATACGTGTGCTACGATGCTATTCATATGTGTTCATGATTGTACATGTGTCAAAGTGCGGCTCGAACCCCACGATCATATCTCAAAATGGCACAAACATAACCTAGAAATAAAATCTAGCATATGTCGGTCGATCGCCCTTAGGGCTCCAATCAACTGCACTGTCGACGTTCAGAAAATGCACAGACAGTGGTCTCGTCGGTCGACCGTCCCTAGGGCTTAGGTCGATCGACACGAACAAAAGCAGATTCTCAGTTTTTGACGTTTTAAGATTTTGAGACAAAACTCTAAGGACTTATTTCATCCACATGAAGCATATAACAAGATTAGAACTTTAATGTATGATTAGTAGGGATTATCTCAATAATCATTTAATTTTTGAAACAAATCTAATTAGGGTTAACATCCTAATTAATCACATTCTCGAATAAAACATGATCTTTTAACATGTTAAACATAAGCATGCTTGCAAAAACTCATAGAACAGATATAAAATTATACAAATTCGTTCATATCTCTTAGTTATCGCAAACCTAGGGTGTAAATATCTTTAATCAACATGTAATCTTAATTAAACAACAAATTAGGGTTAAAACATGTTCTAAGCATGATTAACATGATATAAACGAAAATAAACTCAACCCTAATGATCATAATCATGATTCTATCATAAACAGCAAGAAAACCATATAGATCTAACATCAGGTTAAGTTTTGATATCAAAAATCTACTTTTTTATCATGTTTTTAAAATTAGATCTAAGTATCAAAATAACTATTTTACTTCATAAACACATGTTTTACACTATGGGCAAGGTTTAGATGCAGATGATCTTGCCTCAACATCGTGTCGGACTCCTAGACACGTGCACAAGACTTCTCTTCTTGCAAACCTCGTAATTCCTCACCTTTCCTTCGACAAACACCCCGAGACCTCTCTCAAAACTCATATTTAGGGATAGGGTTGGAGGAGGAGGAAGGTGGCTGGTGTTAATCTCACATGAAATATGGTTAAAAGAGCTTTAAAACAAGTATATATACTTAGATATACTCCTGGTTTGGTATAAACAAAACCGACCGGAAATAGAGATAAATCTAGCGCCTGCACGCCCAGCGGTCAACCGGCCTCATGTCGGCGGTTGACTGGGAAGAAGTTTGGCCTGCACGCAGGCTGAGGTTCGGTATTTTAGCCATAACTTTCTCATCCTACCTCGGAATGAGATGATTTATGATTTGTTAGAAAGCTATTGTAGAGACCTACAAATTTTATCTTTTGAGTTTTTCCAGATTCAAAAGGCATCGGTATGTGAAACATATAAACTCTTAACTAGTTATTTTTCTAGATTTTTCTTTGTGCATGTTTTGTGCATTTGTACTCATATATTCACGAATATACATTGAATTGATCTCAAATAAATTCCTATCATACTCAAACATTAAAATATGTTATTTTTATCCTATAACATATTTATTATTATTTATCACAAAAAATTTAAAATTTTGAGGTTTTACAAAGATACTTTGGAACTGCGTGACATTGATCTTGAGACCAAACAGCGTGGCCCGGATGGCAATATACAACTCCGTACCCTGCAAGTCGGAGTTCTCCTCCAAAATAAACTCGGTGATTCGAGACCACCAGAGTGAGTTGCCTAGTGCGGAATGGATCCACCCAGGAGCTCTGAAATCCTTTTGTGGAAATTACCTCCAGCACTGAAGAAGCAATGGCGGAAAGTCTCAGTTACCGCCGCTATCTCCCCCATAGGCAAGTCGCTCTACAGCAGACTAGGATGTAGAGCAGTGACACATTTGCTTGAGCTATCTATTCCAAAACCAACTTTTGAGCCTGTGAATATGTCGCAAGTGACTCCATCTTAGGTGGGAGTCAGATCCTAATTCATCACTCTCGGTACAAAGAGCGATCACAACTCCACAATGGAAAACCCCCTGGGCATAGTAAGGATGCACTAACGGACGTCATCAACAATCTGTAGTCATCTTCTCTCACCAAGGAGCTAGCTTGTTGGATCGGCGATAGCATCACCAAAGAGAAAATAGGGTTTCCTCATCTCTTTCACTTGGAATTAGTAAGGGCGGCATCGATGTTAAGTTCCCAGAGTGTCAGATAATGACCCTCGGAAACCCTCTGTACTAGCTCCGCAGAACTGTCAATGGAGAAATCTGGTACAAGTTCATGGATAGGGAACCTGACAGGAATAGAGAACCCTATCCCACTAGCATGTCCAATGGCACTGACCTTAGGAAGAGCCTCCTTAGAATAAGCCACTGCAAAACAAAGAACAAATGAAATTAGAACTCTTTAACATGGAGTCAAAAAATTCGCTAAGTCCTTGAGACAGGCGAATTATGCTGTGCAGGTGTAGGCTGTCAAAAAATCATAATAGATAGCTGATCCCCATCAAAACATCGATGATGGAAGTTACACTCTGACGACTTCCAGAAGGTTACAATTTGAAGTCTTTCACGTAGACTGATGAAGGTTACAATCTGACGACCTTCGTAACAACTGATGAAAGCTCTAATCAACAGCCTTCACAATCAACATCGAGAGTTACAATCTGACGACTCTCACATATCAAAGAGCTAAAGAAAAGATTACAAAACGACGATCTTTGTAATGCTCTGACAGAAAGAGACTACAAATCGACGGTCTCTTCAAACCAAGACGTGGGAGTCCTCCCCGCGTACCAGCATCAAGACGTACCATGTTCATAGCCACGAACGCAGCTCAAGCACAGCCTCCAAAGCTACCAACGTAGCTTCCATCCGCTGCCAAACGCAGCTCTTAAATCCTGCCAACGCAGCTTCTAACATGCTGCCAACGCAGCTTCCATCAGCTGCCAAACGCAGCTTCCATCCGCTGCCAAACGCAGCTTCCAAGCCGCCAAACGCAGCTTCAATCTGCTGCCAAACGCAGCTTCCAAGCCATCAAACGCAGCTTCCAACAAGATGCCAACGCAGCTTCCAACCGCTGCGTCCGAGCTTTCAGACACTGCGTTCAAGCTTCCAGACACTGCGTTTGAACGTAGAATTCACACAAGAATGCGGATTTTGCGTTTGACTTGTTCAAACATGAGCTGAACAGTTTTAAAACCGTTTCCCACGATCTGAGGGGATCACAACTCCACTCAGGAGTGATTTAAGGGGCGGTTACATCCCATTAGCCCCACTTAGGAGCAAATTAAGGAGGTGGTTACACCCCTTAATCCCCTATAAATAACTAAAAATCAATTCAGTTCAGGGGTTCGGTCTGTTGGAACTTCTTGGCAGCAACAGAAGAGATCCTTGGGCAGGCTTTTGAGGAGATTGACGTCATCCCTCAGCAATATTCGGCAACAGGAGCTTTCTTTATCCTTGTCTTATAGACGTATTTCGGTTAAATCAACTCTTTCATAGAGTTTCAAACTCGTTCAGAGTTCTCCATAACGTCAAATCGTGAGGAGAAGATCATGTTCCAGTGAAACAAGACGTCGGATCATCAACGAGAAGCAAACTCGACGTGAGCATTCGAGGGAGGCATCTCATCGCTACCGTGAAGAACCCAGAATTAAACAAAGGGGAGAATCCAGATCAATCCTCTTCTCTTTTGTAATCAGGAATTCAAATTATAATCGAGAGTTGAGAGAGTTGTAATCATTCTTTTTTCTAAGCAGTTAGAGAGAATAAAATCAGATACAGTTCTTTCATCATTACAAATTTTTCCACAAACAGCATGCAAACTCCATTAAGCTGGTGAGCTAACAAAGCTCGCCTGACATAATGAATCTCACCTGACAAGCAAAGTTCGCCCGAATAGCTAAACCTTGCCTGACAAGCAAAGTTCACTGAATAGCTAAACCTCGCCTGACAAGCAAAGTTCGCTGAATAGCTGAACCTTGCCTGACAAGGGAAGTTTGCCTCAATAGCTAAACCTCGTCTGACAAGCAAACTTCGCTAAAACATGCAAACTTCACCAAAGGACGATAAAGTTCACTAAAGCAGCAAAACTTTGTAGGCGTAATAAGATCCGGTTAATAGTTTATCTTCAGTGGGGAAATTATATGAATGATTTTAGCTGTTATCTCCCACTGTGGTCGCCAGATTGTTCGCGGAAAAAATCGTAGCTTTCATTGCTTTTATTGATTCCATTGCACACTCTTGTAATAGTTTATCGACTACAAAAATCCGGTCTTTTTATAAGATCCTGTTACAACGAGATCAAAAGAAAAAAGAAAATTACAACTCTTTCCTTATTTGTCGAACAAATCACGAGCTCCTGTTTTGCGGTCACTCGCTTCTGTGGGTTCTTCACCTGCGCCGGGGTTTATCCGTGGACCACCGCGTGATCTAGATCTGGTTAGATCTAAACGGTATAATGGGTATTATCTCGCAAAGGAAATAATAGCCGGGGGGATTAATTCACCAAGGAAATAATCGCCCTCTCGGGATCAAAGGCCAAGCTTTGATCTGGAGTAATACCGTATGAATCTCAGATCCAATCCCTCTCGAACTCCTGCCTTTTCTGACGTGGATGATCACCGAGCACCGGATCAGAAAGAGCAAGTCTTCAAAGTTCCAAAGCTTCAATCTTTTTTAAGTTTTGAGCCTTCAATCCAGCAGAGCTTCGCCGTCCAAAGTTCCAACCTAAATTCCCCCCTTGAGCCTTCAACCTCTCAAAAGTCCAACCTCTAAAACAATGAGCCTAGGGGGCTATTTATAGGCTCTTCAAACCAGATCTGGGCTCAGATCTGGGCCCAGATCTGGGTGGCTCGGCCTAGGTGGCTCGGCCAGGCCGAGATACTTGTGAGTGTCTCGGTTATTTTGATCATAACTTTCTCATATGATCTCCAAATGACCTGATCCAAGATGCATTGGAAAGCTCACAAAGCGATCTACAACTTTCATGTCTTGAGTTTCTCCAGATTCAAATCGGATCATGGTTGAAATATCAGTTCTTTGTGCGAGCTACCAAATGGTGGCTCGGCACTGTCGAGCCAGTTCGTACGTTCCCGGGTATTTTGGCTCTAACTCTCTCGTCCGATCTCGGAATGAGGTAATTCAAGATGCGTTAGAAAGCTGGAGAAGAAACCTACAACTTTCAATAGCCGAGCCACTCATGGTGTGGTCTTACAATGGCCGAGCCACTCATTGTGTGGGCGAGACACAACTCCCGGCTGAGTTGTTTTGCCTTCGTACGTCCTAGGGTATTTTGGCTCTAACTCTCTCGTCCGATCTCGGAATGAGATGATTCAAGATGCGTTAGAAAGCTGACGAAGAAACGTACAGCTTCCAATGGCCGAGTCACTCATGGTGTGGGTTTAGAATAGCCGAGGCACTCATTGTGTGGGCGAGACACAACTCCTGGCTGAGTTGTTTTGCCTTCGTACGTCCTCGGGTATTTTGGCTCTAACTCTCTCGTCCGATCTCGGAATGAGATGATTCAAGATGTGTTAGAAAGATGACGAAGAGAATTAAAACTTTCAATAGTCGAGCCACTCATGGTATGGGCTTACAATGGCCGAGTCACTCATTGTGTGGGCGAGACAAAACTCCTGGCTGAGTTGTTTTGCCTTCGTACGTCCTCGGGTATTTTGGCTCTAACTCTCTCGTCCAATCTTGGAATGAGATGATTCAAGATGTGTTAGAAAGCTGACGAAGAGACTTACAACTTTCAATGGTTGAGCCACTCATGGTGTGGGCTTACAATGGCTGAGCCACTCATTGTGTGGGCAAGACACTACTCCTGGCTGAGTAGTTTTACCTTCGTACGTCCTCGGGTATTTTGCCTCTAACTCTCTCGTCTGATCTCGGAATGAGATGATTCAAGATGCGTTAGAAAGCTGACGAAGAGACTTAAAACTTTCAATGGCCAAGCCACTCATGGTGTGTGTTTACAATGGCCGAGCCACTCATTGTGTGGGCGAGACACAACTCCTGGCTGGGTTGTTTTGCCTTCGTACGTCCTCGGGTATTTTGGCTCTAACTCTCTCGTCCGATCTCGGAATGAGATGATTCAAGATGCATTAGAAAGCTGATGAAGAGACTTACAACTTTAAATGGATGACCCACTCATGGTGTGGGCTTACAATGGCAGAATTACTCATTGTGTGGGCGAGACACAACTCCTGGCTGAGTTGTTTTGCCTTCGTACGTCCTCGGGTATTTTGGCTCTAACTCTCTCGTCCGATCTCGGAATGAGATGATTCAAGATGCGTTAGAAAGCTGACGAAGAGAATTACAACTTTCAATGGCTGAGCCACTTATGGTATGGTCTTACAATGGCCGAGCCACTCATTGTGTGGGCGAGACACAACTCCTAGCTGAGTTGTTTTGCCTTCGTACGTCCTCGTGTATTTTGGCTCTAACTCTCTCGTCCGATCTCGGAATGAGATGATTAAAGATGCGTTAGAAAGCTGACGAAGATACTTAAAACTTTCAATGGCCGAGCCACTCATGGTGTGGGCTTATAATGGCCGAGCCACTCATTGTGTGGGCGAGACACAACTCCTGGCTGAGTTGTTTTGCCTTCGTACGTCCTCGGGTATTTTGGCTCTAACTCTCTCGTCCGATCTCGGAATGAGATGATTCAAGATGCGTTAGAAAGCTCACAAAGAGACTTACAACTTTCAATGGCCACGCCTTGACTCGTATGCTTCACTGATTCATTTCATACATTTCGTAACTCGGAGGTGGATGATGAGTATGCGGGCCACTTGGAAGTGGGTGGTGAGCGTGTTGACCACTTGGAGCTGGCCGGTGAGCACGCGGGCCACTTGGCGATGGCCGGTGAGCAAATTGGCCACTTGGAGGTGGCCGGTGAGCGCACAGGCCTCTTATTTCGCTTCATACGCTTGTCGGTGTCAGATGATCCTCTTTGACTCGGATAATCTCCTTCGACTTGGATAATGGCGTTCATCGCCTTCTCTTTGTCTCGAGCTATGCGCAGACACCTATAGGCATTTTTAGATGCCTACAGATACCCCCTCCAAAGTATTTCAGCCTCGTTCTTTTATAGAAGAGACTGGAATACTTTGGATATGATATGGCTTCTGTTCTTTATTCCTTCAATCCTTCAAGCTATTCGGTGCTTTGTCGAATGTCTGTAAGGGTTCCGATGCTGCATTTATTGTCTGACCGTTGTCGGAATTTTGAACTTAAAGTCGATTCCTGATTTTCTGATCTTTAGCTCGTGTTTGTTTGTTCAACATAGAACCGACCATCGACCTTTACTGTAATGCGTTGTCCGGCGTTGATTTTAGTTGTAACGAGTTGACCGGCGATTGACACAGTTTATACTCGTACGTTTGCTGGAGTCTCCACAGTTTAAGCTCTTAAGGCATTGGAGCGTGGCGGTCCTAAATATTGGGCTGCAGGACCAACTATTAAAGCTAATTCATCTGCACGTATGGATCTTATCCCGAATTTGTTGGATGTCTAAGTCACGAGACCAACTAATGGGGCTGGTGCGTCAGTGACTTTCGCATATATAGGATTTTTCGCAAACCCTCAGCCATCAACGGGTTTGATGCGCCTTTACCGACTACCGTTTGAGTCGGGCTAGCATGCAGATTGTTTAAGTCCGTTCCGCATGTGACGTTATGCTAAAAGAGTGAATTCTCTGAGACTTTGTGCCATGATGTCGAATACATAGGCTTTACAATTTGTTACGGGAATAGACTACCCGACAACGCGTGTTAGGCGTTGACTTTAGGATTTTTGGCTAACCCCCAGCCTTCAACGGATTTGATTAGCCTTTACCGACTACCGTTTGAGTCGGGCTAGCATGCGGATTGTCTAAATCCGTTCCGCATGTGACGTTATGCTAACAGAATGAACTCCCTTAGATTCGCTGCTACGACTTCGAATACGTAGAATAGGCTACCCGGCAATGTGTATTAGACGCTGACTTATCCTTACTTAGGTTTCAGGATAGGATACCCTAGAATCGAACTCTGGTGTCTTCTTCCACGGAGAAAGACTAAACCGGCAGCGTGTGTTATGCACAGACTTATCCGTGCTTAGGATTCGGGATAAACTTCCTATACGTGTGAAGCACGGATTCTAGGAGTTTGAAAAAACGGAGTCTTCTCTTGGGGCAAAGACAAACCCGATGCACAGAGAGGAAGAATTTTATATTCTATCTCCCAACACTGAAGAGGAAGAATTTTATATTCTATCTCTAGTTGGAAAGGAGACTCGAGGTGGGATCTCCACCCCCAGAATCCGGAAAGGTGAAACTAGGAGTGGGATCTCCACTCCGAGAATCGAAAAGATTCGGATAACCCTAACTGTCGAAAGGTTTGATTACCGAACTAAAGATGGATTTCTCGTTTATCGAGAGTGAATTGTGGTTTTGGTCCTAACTGTAGTTTTGACCTGAAAGCAAAGGGAGTGGAATACAAGTAGCAGTAGAAATGCTGGTTTGTACTGGCCACTCGATAAAGGGTTTTGACGTTAAGTAATCAGGACTTAACACGTCAAGCTTTGGAAATTGCCATGAATTGGCGGACAGAAAATTTAGTGGACCCACCGTCAATTAACTTGATCAGTGGGGGATTTTTGTGAGGAAAGATTAATCTGTCAAAAGGATCGAATCTCGTCTCAACAAGATAACTCATGAGAATTAATGAATTTGATAACAATAATGGAAAACATTCCGACATTTAGAGTTTAAATGTGGATGTTTTACTTATCACTTTTATAGTGATTGGGTTATCCCTAAGAATATCACCCGTCTCCTGTGGTATGTACAGTACTTCGGATCCGCAGTATTGTCAGCTTCCTCCTGATTTGCGATAGGTGGTAGCTTGATTTTGTTATTTTCAAGTAGGGATTCGAAGATGGCTGGAACGTCTTCGTCCTTGAAAGAGTACTCTTTTTGGAGTCTCGGACCCGAAATCTTTTGCTGTTTTCGGAGTTGCTTTTGCGACGTCTGGTTAGCTTCAACAGCTGTTGCAGGTGATTTGCCCTTCCCACGGGAGGCGAAGTTTGAGTTCGGAAGATTAGCCGTCGGTAGGTTCCTCTCGGCCTTCTTCCTTCGGAGGAAGCGTTCGGCTTGTTCACCGCGCACCTTCAAGTCTTTCCAAGTGTTAGACAGTGCCGTTCCCATTGCTTCCAACACGTCCAATGCGAGGTTGTTATGGCATGTCTGGAGAATGAACTCCTCAGTGATCGGGTCCCGATAGTTCATCGCCTTGTTCCGGAACCTTTTTATGAAGGTGTCAACCAATTCCCCGTCCTTTTGTTTCTCGTCGAGCAACGTTCCGATGGATATCTCGGTATCGTCGTCGAAGAAATTAGCGAGGAACTTAGTTTCCATGTCGTCCTAGCTACTCATGCTTCCTAGCTTGAGGCGGCGATACCAATCGAAGGCAGCTCCACGAAGAGTGCCAACGAAGGACCGTACCATCAGAGGTTCGTTACCAGAGATGACGCCTAGGTACGATTTGAAGTAAATCAAATGCTGAGTGGGTGAACCTTTCCCATCAAACGACATGAAGTTAATTAGGCTGAACTTCGCCGGGTAGGGGATTGATTCCCATTCTCTTGGGTATGGACAAGGAATGCCCGTCTTCTTCATCTCTTGAGCGGAGATCAATGTGTTGATTTTGCTCTCGAGATCTTTGATCTTCAAGTCTTCACTTGTATCTTACCACCCCCTGCATTGACGGGAGGATTATTAGCGTTATGGGTTTCATTCACACCTGTGTCCTCATCTTCCAGATTAACTTGGTTACGACGACTTGGCTCGCCTTGCTGGTTCGTCAATGCTTGGATTTGTTGGTTATGCATTTCTCTCATGTTCTGCATGGCCATCTGCATTTCGAACCTGAAGCTCTCCTGTTGTTTAGCCATTGCTTCTTCGAGCATCTTGGCCACTTGTTCCGCGCTTATCATAAATGATTCGTGGGGTTGTCCTTCGCTGGATACTGTATTATCTGATGCGACAGCAGAGCAGGCATCCGATTCTTCATCTTCTGAAGGTAATCTTGTCCGAATCCTACCATAAGTTTCTCGTATGATGGCTCCAGACTGCAGACGGGTTACACGCTGGGGTGCTTCCAGAATCGACTCGGGATTATCCTGTGTCGATGTCCTTTTGCTGGTCATATTCGTGGTGACCCTCGGAAATTCTCCATCCTCGACTATCCTTCTTCTTTGTCGGAAACGCCTAGGCCTTGGTTTTGGCATTTCGGTGCTGAGCCTTTCGAAAACCGAAATTCTTTCGGGGACCGTCTTGATGCAGTTGCACTCAGACAATACTGCCCGAATGAGTTTGGAACAAGGGCATTGAGTTTCCAATCTTCGGGGACTCCTCTTCCTGGTTTTACTCGTACCCCCAACCCGTACAACTTGTTGGCTTGACGATCGGAGTAACCTATCGTGTGTTGGCACGACTTCTCAGGTATAACGTCGTCATCATCAGACGACAACGTTTCCTTCTGAGGGCGAACTGCCTTCTTTGGGCTTTCAAGAGTCACGCGCCTTGAGACATGCCTTTTTGGGCGTGAATTCTCAGCGGGCTCCTGAACTTTAATGCGTAAATTGGTGTACGCAGCTGCCTTGAACTCGTTATTATGTTGGAGGTGATGGCGACCCCCAGCATGTTAAGTCGTTAGGGGCTTCTTCATCGGGCCCAAACGTTCTTGAACTGGAGCTTTGCTTCTTTCATTGGGAATTGGACCGAGGCGCTCCAAAACTGATCTTCTTCTTCGGGATGATTCCGCGGGATCTCCCGGAGTAGCTATGGGAATTGCCAGCGATTTCGGTTGGTTCGCCGGAGATTGAACTTGCTTCAAAGGCTGCAATGATTGTGCCTTAGCCTGAATCGCCGCTTCAGACTTCGGCTTCCATACTTGGCGGGGTGGGGGCGGGCTTTTTGGATTTTGCGGGCTTCTTGGACTTGAGCCCGTGCCTGCGCTGATAGTGCGCGGCGCTTGCGAATGTGCTCCTCAAGTGTCGAACGATTCCGTGTGACACGGATCCATTTGTTCGTTGGCGGCTTGGAGGAGCTGCCATTCATTGGTTGTTGAGGCTGTTTGCCTCTCCTGTTCTTCAGATCCGCGTTATTGCGGATTCCATCTGTGGATTCCATCGTCTTCGCGAGTTCCTTGGCCAAACGTTGGCGTCGCCTCTGATGGGCTCTCTTGGAAAGAGTAACGGAGGAATCGGCGGGAACAGGCTTAACCTGGTTGAAGGTTGGTGGAGCCTCACCTGATGCAACCATGGCATTAATCGGGGTGAGATCTTCGTTGGTATTCTCAACTTCTTCATACCAACGGACCGGGATTGAGATCCGCGGCTGCGATGCAACGATCTCGGCAGCGAGATCGGTGGCTCCCACTGTGGTCACCAGATTGTTTGCGGGAAAAATTATAGTTTTCATTGACGTCATTGCACACTCTTTGACAACTGTTTATCGGTTACAAAGATCCGGTCTTTTTATAAGATCCGGTTACAACGAAATCAACAAAAGAAATAAAAATTACAACTTTCCTTTTATGTCGAACGAATCGCGAGCTCCTGTTTTGCGGTCACTCGCTTGTGTGGGTTCTTCGCCTGTGCCGGGGTTTATCCGTAGACTACCACGTGATCTAGATCCGGTCGGATCTACACAATATAACGGGTATTATTTCGCGAAGGAAATAATAGCCGGGGGGGATTAATTCACCAAGGAAATAATCGCCCTCTCGGGATCAAAGGCCAAGCTTTGATCCGGAGTATAATCGCGTAGATCTCAGATCCAATCCCTCTCGAACTCCTGCCTCTTTTGACGTGGACTATCGCCGAGCACCGGATCTGAAAGAGCAAGTCTTCAAAGTTCCAAAGCTTCAATCTTTTTTAAGTTTTGAGCCTTCAATCCAGGAGAGCTTCGCCGTCCAAAGTTCCAACCTAAATTCACCCCTTGAGCCTTCAACCTCTCAAAAGTCCAACCTTTCACAAATGAGCCATGCCCCTCTATTTATAGGCACTCAGAACTGTGCCCGGGCACAGATCTGGCTGGCCACCTAGAGGTGGCTCGGCCACCTAGCCACCTCTAGGTGGTCGGCCACCGAGCCAACTCCAGACTCTTCTATAAAAATGAGCTGCAAATACTTTGGCAGCGGGGTATCTGTAGGCGATAAAACTACCTATAGTCCCTTAAACCACACAGCTCAGTACGGTGGGAGTATCACAAACCGACGAACCATCGGGTGACGTATTAAACCGGAGCGTCAGTCCACACACTGAAGCCAGGAACGCAACGAAGCGATTTAATCAGGCCGACGACGGTTGACACCGCATCGCACGCAGCTAACAGATTTGGCATCCATTCGCGTGCGGAATCAAGGCCAACGGTTCGGGAATGTCAACGAGTCATCCGACCGTAGAACGGATTTCGAACTTCGAACGCACAAGGCGATTACCTACCAAATCACGGATTCAGATCAACAAATCAGAGTCCAAAAAAAACAGTGAAACACCGGACAAAACGACAAAACGGCCACACAACCTCTGGAGGACTCAGCCAAAGCCGGAGCCAACCTGAGTTGGCTCGGTGGCCCGAGCCACCTAAGGTGGCTAGGTGGCCGAGCTAACCTCTAGGTTGGCCACGCAGATCTGTGGCCCGGGCACAGTTCTGAGTGCCTATAAATAGAGGGGCATGGCTCATTTGTGAAAGGTTGGACTTTTGAGAGGTTGAAGGCTCAAGGGGGGAATTTAGGTTGGAACTTTGGACGGCGAAGCTCTGCTGGATTGAAGGCTCAAAACTTAAAAAAGATTGAAGCTTTGGAACTTTGAAGACTTGCTCTTTCAGATCCGGTGCTCGGCGATCGTCCACGTCAAAAGAGGCAGAAGTTCGAGAGGGATCGGATCTGAGATCTACGCGATTATACTCCGGATCAAATCTTGGCCTTTGATCCCGAGAGGGCGATTATTTCCTTGGTGAATTAATCCCCCCTGGCTATTATTTCCTTCGCGAAATAATACCCGTTATATCGTGTAGATCCGACCGGATCTAGATCACGCGGTAGTCCACGGATAAACCCCGGCGCAGGCGAAGAACCCACACAAGCGAGTGACCACAAAACAGGAGCTCGCGATTCGTTCGACATAAAAGGAAAGTTGTAATTTTTATTTCTTTTGTTGATTTCGTTGTAACTGGATCTTATAAAAAGACCGGATCTTTGTAACCGATAAACAGTTGTCAAAGAGTGTGCAATGACGTCAATAAAAACTACAATTTTTCCCGCGAACAATCAAAGCCGAGCCACCTAGAGGTGGCTAGGTGGCCGAGCCACCTCTAGGTGGCCGGCCAGATCTGTGCCTGGGCACAGTTCTGAGTGCCTATAAATAGTGGGGCATGGATCATTTGTGAGGGGTTGGAACTTTTGGAGCCGAAACTCTGCTGAATTGAGATCTCAACTTTGAGAGTTTGAAGCTTTGAAGACTTGGACACTTCCAGATCTGGTTCTTAGCGATCATCTACGCCAAATAAGGCAGAAGTTCGAGAGAGATCAGATCTGAGATCTACGCGGTTTCCCTCCGGATCAAAGCTTGGCCTTTGATCCCAAGAACTAAAGGCTATTATTTACTTGGTGAAATAGTACCCACCGGCTGTTATTTCCTTCGTGAAATAACACCTGTCATACCGCGGATCAAGATCGCGCGGTGGTCCACGGGTTAACCCTGGCGCAGGCAAATAACCCACAAAAGTGAGAGACCGCAAAACAGGATCTCGCGATTCGTTCGACAAATAAGGAAAGTTGTAATTTTCATTTTCTTTTAATTTTATTATAACCGGATCTTATAAAAAGACCGGATCTTTGTAACCGATAAACTGTTAACAAAGTAAGCAATGGAATCGAAGAAAGCAATTTTTCCCGCGAACAATCTGGCGACCACAGTGGGAAAAATTAGGGAACCCCCGGATTGTTTAGCGGATCTTATAAAAAAACCTCGGGTGTCCCACTGTGGTCGCCAGATTGTTTGTGGGAAAAATTACTTTCTTTGATTCCATTGATTACTTTGTTAACAGTTTATCGGTTACAAAGATCCGGTCTTTTTATAAGATCCGGTTACAATAAAATCAAAAGAAAATGAAAATTACAACTTTCCTTATTTGTCGAACGAATCACGAGATCCTGTTTTGCGGTCTCTCGCTTTTGTGGGTTCTTCGCCTGCGCCGGGGTTAATCCGTGGACCACCGCAAGATCTAGATCCGGTCGGATCTACACGGTATGACAGGTTAACAGCCGGTGGGTACTATTTCACCAAGGAAATAATAGCCTTTAGTTCTCGGGATCAAAGGCCAAGCTTTGATCCGGAGGGAAACCGCGTAGATCTCAGATCTGATCTCTCTCGAACTCCTGCCTTATTTGGCGTGGAAGATCGCTAAGAACCAGATCTGGAAGTGTCCAAGTCTTCAAAGCTTCAAACTCTCAAAGTTAAGATCTCAATTCAGCAGAGTTTCGGCTCCAAAAGTTCCAACCAAAATTCCCCCCTTGAGCCTTCAACCTCTCAAAAGTCCAACCTCCAAAACAATGAGCCTAGGGGACTATTTATAGGCTCTTCAAACCAGATGTGGGCTCAGATCTGGGCCCAGATCTGGGTGGCTCGGCCTAGGTGGCTCGGCCAGGCCGAGATACTTGTGAGTGTCTCGGGTATTTTGATCATAACTTTCTTATATGATCTCCAAATAACCTGATCCAAGATGCATTGGAAAGATGACAAAGCGATCTACAACTTTTATGTTTTGAGTTTCTTCAGATTCAAATCGGATCATGGTTGAAATATCTGTTCTTTGTGTGAGCCACCAAATGGTGGCTCGGCACTATGCGAGCTAGTTCGTACGTTCCCGGGTATTTTGGCTCTAACTCTCTCGTCCGATCTCGGAATGAGGTGATTCAAGATGTGCGAGAAGAAACGAGAAGAAACCTACACCTTTTGTCTTTTGAACACAACTCCTGGCTGAGTTGTTTTGCCTTCGTACGTCCTCGGGTATTTTGGCTCTAACTCTCTCGTCCGATCTCAGAATGAGATGATTCAAGATGCGTTAAAAAGATGACAAAGAGACGTACAATTTCCAATGGCCGAGACACTCATGGTGTGAGCTTAGAACGGCCGAGCCACTCATTGTGTGGGCGAGACACAACTCCTGGCTGAGTTGTTTTGCCTTCGTACGTCCTCGGGTATTTTGGCTCTAACTCTATCGTCCGATCTCGGAATGAAATGATTAAAGATGCGTTAGAAAGCTGACGAATAGACTTACAACTTTGAATAGCTGAGCTACTCATGGTGTGGGCTTACAATGGCCGAGCCACTCATTGTGTGGGCGAGACACAACTCCTGGCTGAGTTGTTTTGCCTTCGTACGTCCTCGGGTATTTTGGCTCTAACTCTCTCGTCCGATCTCGGAATGAGATGATTCAGGATGCGTTAGAAAGTTGACGAAGAGACTTACAATTTTCTATAGCCAAACCACTCATGGTGTGAGCTTACAATGGCCTAACCACTCATTGTGTGGGCGAGACACAACTCCTGGCTGAGTTGTTTTGCCTTCGTACGTCCTCGGGTATTTTGGCTCTAACTCTCTCGTCCGATCTCGGAATTAGATTATTCAAGATGCGTTAGAAAGCTAACGAAGAGATTTACAACTTTCAATGGCCGAGTCACAGATGGTGTGGGCTTACAATGGCCGAGACACTCATTGTGTGGGCGAGACACAACTCCTGGCTGAGTTGTTTTGCCTTCGTACGTCCTCGGGTATTTTGCCTCTAACTCTCTCGTCCGATCTCGGAATGAGATGATTAAAGATGCGTTAAAAATCTGACGAAGAGACTTACAATTTTCAATGGCCGAGCCACACATGGTGTGGGCTTACAATGGCCGAGCCACTCATTGTGTGGGCGAGACACAACTCCTGGCTGAGTTGTTTTGCCTTCGTACGTCCTCGTGTATTTTGGCTCTAACTCTCTCGTCCGATCTCGGAATGAGATGATTCAAGATGCGTTAGAAAGCTGACGAAGAGACTTAAAACTTTCAAAGGCCGAGCAACTCATGGTGTGGGCTTACAATGGCCGAACAACTCATTATGTGGGCGAGACACAACTCCTGGCTGAGTTGTTTTGCCTTCATACGTCCTCGGGTATTTTGGCTCTAACTCTCTCGTCCGATCTCGGAATGAGATGATTAAAGATGCGTTAGAAAGCTGACGAAGAGACTTACAACTTTAAATGGCTGAACCACTCATGGTGTGGGCTTACAATTGCCGAGCCACTCATTGTGTGGGCGAGACACAACTCCTGGCTGAGTTGTTTTGCCTTCGTACGTCCTCGGGTATTTTGGCTCTAACTCTCTCGTCCAGGGCGGAGCCACTCATGGTGTGGGATTACAATGGCCGAACCACTTATCGTGTGGGCGAGACACAACTCCTGGTTGAGTTGTTTTGCCTTCGTACGTCCTCAGGTATTTTGGCTCTAACTCTATCGTCCGATCTCGGAATGAGATGATTCAAGATGCGTTAGAAAGATGACGAAGAGACTTACAACTTTCAATGGTTGAGCCACTCATGGTGTGGGCTTACAATGGCTGAGCCACTCATTGTGTGGGCGAGACACAACTCCTGGCTGAGTTGTTTTGCCTTCGTACGTCCTCGGGTATTTTGGCTCAAACTCTCTCGTCTGATCTCAGAATGAGATGATTCAAGATGCGTTAGAAAGCTGACAAAGAGACTTACAACTTTCAATAGCTTAGACACTAATGGTGTGGGCTTACAATGGCCGAGCCACTCATTGTGTGCGCGAGACACAACTCCTGGCTGAGTTGTTTTGCCTTCGTACGTCCTCGGGTATTTTGGCTCCAACTCTCTCGTCCGATATCGGAATGAGATGATTCAAGATGCGTTAGAAAGCTGACGAAGAGACTTACAACTTTAAATGGCTGAACCACTCATGGTGTGGGCTTACAATTGCCGAGCCACTCATTGTGTGGGCGAGACACAACTCCTGGCTGAGTTGTTTTGCCTTCGTACGTCCTCGGGTATTTTGGCTCTAACTCTCTCGTCCGATCTCGGAATGAGATGATTCAAGATGCGTTAGAAAGCTGACGAAGAGACTTACAACTTTCAATAGCCAAGCCACTCATGGTGTAGGCTTACAATGGCCGAGCCACTCATTGTGTGGGCGAGACACAACTCCTGGCTGAGTTGTTTTGCCTTCGTACGTCCTCGGGTATTTTGGCTCTAACTCTCTCGTCCGATCTCGGAATGAGATGATTCAAGATGCGTTAGAAAGCTCACAAAGAGACTTACAACTTTCAATGGCCACGCCACTCATGGTGTGGGCTTACAATGGCCGAGCCACTCATTGTGTGGGCGAGACACAACTCCCGGCTGAGTTGTTTTGCCTTCGTACCTCCTCGGGTATTTTGGCTCCAACTCTCTCGTCCGATATCGGAATGAGATGATTCAAGATGCGTTAGAAAGCTGACGAAGAGACTTACAACTTTCAATGGCTTAGCCACTCATGGTGTGGGCTTACAAAGGCCGAGCCACTCATTGTGTGGGCGAGACACAACTCCTGGCTGAGTTGTTTTGCCTTCGTACGTCCTCGGGTATTTTGGCTCTAACTCTCTCGTCCGATCTCGGAATGAGATGATTCAAGATGCGTTAGAAAGCTCACAAAGAGACTTACAACTTTCAATGGCCAAGCCACTCATGGTGTGGGCTTACAATGGCCGAGCCACTCATTGTGTGGGCGAGACACAACTCCTGGCTGAGTTGTTTTGCCTTCGTACGTCCTCGGGTATTTTGGCTCTAACTCTCTCGTCCGATCTCGGAATGAGATGATTCAAGATGCGTTAGAAAGCTCACAAAGAGACTTACAACTTTCAATGGCCACGCCACTCATGGTGTGGGCTTACAATGGCCGAGCCACTCATTGTGTGGGCGAGACACAACTCCTGGCTGAGTTGTTTTGCCTTCGTACGTCCTCGGGTATTTTGGCTCTAACTCTCTCGTCCGATCTCGGAATGAGATGATTCAAGATGCGTTAGAAAGCTGACGAAGAGACTTACAACTTTCAATGGCCGAGCCACTCATGGTGTGGGCTTACAATGGCCGAGCCACTCATTGTGTGGGCGAGACACAACTCCTGGCTGAGTTGTTTTGCCTTCGTACGTCCTCGGGTATTTTGGCTCTAACTCTCTCGTCCGATCTCGGAATGAGATGATTCAAGATGCGTTAGAAAGCTCACAAAGAGACTTACAACTTTCAATGGCCACGCCACTCATGGTGTGGGCTTACAATGGCCGAGCCACTCATTGTGTGGGCGAGACACAACTCCTGGCTGAGTTGTTTTGCCTTCGTACGTCCTCGGGTATTTTGGCTCTAACTCTCTCGTCCGATCTCGGAATGAGATGATTCAAGATGCGTTAGAAAGCTCACAAAGAGACTTACAACTTTCAATGGCCACGCCACTCATGGTGTGGGCTTACAATGGCCGAGCCACTCATTGTGTGGGCGAGACACAACTCCTGGCTGAGTTGTTTTGCCTTCGTACGTCCTCGGGTATTTTGGCTCTAACTCTCTCGTCCGATCTCGGAATGAGATGATTCAAGATGCGTTAGAAAGCTCACAAAGAGACTTACAACTTTCAATGGCCACGCCACTCATGGTGTGGGCTTACAATGGCCGAGCCACTCATTGTGTGGGCGAGACACAACTCCTGGCTGAGTTGTTTTGCCTTCGTACGTCCTCGGGTATTTTGGCTCTAACTCTCTCGTCCGATCTCGGAATGAGATGATTCAAGATGCGTTAGAAAGCTCACAAAGAGACTTACAACTTTCAATGGCCACGCCACTCATGGTGTGGGCTTACAATGGCCGAGCCACTCATTGTGTGGGCGAGACACAACTCCTGGCTGAGTTGTTTTGCCTTCGTACGTCCTCGGGTATTTTGGCTCTAACTCTCTCGTCCGATCTCGGAATGAGATGATTCAAGATGCGTTAGAAAGCTCACAAAGAGACTTACAACTTTCAATGGCCACGCCACTCATGGTGTGGGCTTACAATGGCCGAGCCACTCATTGTGTGGGCGAGACACAACTCCTGGCTGAGTTGTTTTGCCTTCGTACGTCCTCGGGTATTTTGGCTCTAACTCTCTCGTCCGATCTCGGAATGAGATGATTCAAGATGCGTTAGAAAGCTCACAAAGAGACTTACAACTTTCAATGGCCACGCCACTCATGGTGTGGGCTTACAATGGCCGAGCCACTCATTGTGTGGGCGAGACACAACTCCTGGCTGAGTTGTTTTGCCTTCGTACGTCCTCGGGTATTTTGGCTCTAACTCTCTCGTCCGATCTCGGAATGAGATGATTCAAGATGCGTTAGAAAGCTCACAAAGAGACTTACAAATTTCAATGGCCAAGCCACTCATGGTATGGGCTTACAATGGCCGAGCCACTCATTGTGTGGGCGAGACACAACTCCTGGCTGAGTTGTTTTGCCTTCGTACGTCCTCGGGTATTTTGGCTCTAACTCTCTCGTCCGATCTCGGAATGAGATGATTCAAGATGCGTTAGAAAGCTCACAAAGAGACTTACAACTTTCAATGGCCAAGCCACTCATGGTGTAGGCTTACAATGGCCGAGCCACTCATTGTGTGGGCGAGACACAACTCCTGGCTGAGTTGTTTTGCCTTCGTACGTCCTCGGGTATTTTGGCTCTAACTCTCTCGTCCGATCTCGGAATGAGATGATTCAAGATGCGTTAGAAAGCTCACAAAGAGACTTACAACTTTCAATGGCCAAGCCACTCATGGTGTAGGCTTACAATGGCCGAGCCACTCATTGTGTGGGCGAGACACAACTCCTGGCTGAGTTGTTTTGCCTTCGTACGTCCTCGGGTATTTTGGCTCTAACTCTCTCGTCCGATCTCGGAATGAGATGATTCAAGATGCGTTAGAAAGCTCACAAAGAGACTTACAACTTTCAATGGCCAAGCCACTCATGGTGTAGGCTTACAATGGCCGAGCCACTCATTGTGTGGGCGAGACACAACTCCTGGCTGAGTTGTTTTGCCTTCGTACGTCCTCGGGTATTTTGGCTCTAACTCTCTCGTCCGATCTCGGAATGAGATGATTCAAGATGCGTTAGAAAGCTCACAAAGAGACTTACAACTTTCAATGGCCAAGCCACTCATGGTGTAGGCTTACAATGGCCGAGCCACTCATTGTGTGGGCGAGACACAACTCCTGGCTGAGTTGTTTTGCCTTCGTACGTCCTCGGGTATTTTGGCTCTAACTCTCTCGTCCGATCTCGGAATGAGATGATTCAAGATGCGTTAGAAAGCTCACAAAGAGACTTACAACTTTCAATGGCCAAGCCACTCATGGTGTAGGCTTACAATGGCCGAGCCACTCATTGTGTGGGCGAGACACAACTCCTGGCTGAGTTGTTTTGCCTTCGTACGTCCTCGGGTATTTTGGCTCTAACTCTCTCGTCCGATCTCGGAATGAGATGATTCAAGATGCGTTAGAAAGCTCACAAAGAGACTTACAACTTTCAATGGCCAAGCCACTCATGGTGTAGGCTTACAATGGCCGAGCCACTCATTGTGTGGGCGAGACACAACTCCTGGCTGAGTTGTTTTGCCTTCGTACGTCCTCGGGTATTTTGGCTCTAACTCTCTCGTCCGATCTCGGAATGAGATGATTCAAGATGCGTTAGAAAGCTCACAAAGAGACTTACAACTTTCAATGGCCAAGCCACTCATGGTGTAGGCTTACAATGGCCGAGCCACTCATTGTGTGGGCGAGACACAACTCCTGGCTGAGTTGTTTTGCCTTCGTACGTCCTCGGGTATTTTGGCTCTAACTCTCTCGTCCGATCTCGGAATGAGATGATTCAAGATGCGTTAGAAAGCTCACAAAGAGACTTACAACTTTCAATGGCCAAGCCACTCATGGTGTAGGCTTACAATGGCCGAGCCACTCATTGTGTGGGCGAGACACAACTCCTGGCTGAGTTGTTTTGCCTTCGTACGTCCTCGGGTATTTTGGCTCTAACTCTCTCGTCCGATCTCGGAATGAGATGATTCAAGATGCGTTAGAAAGCTCACAAAGAGACTTACAACTTTCAATGGCCAAGCCACTCATGGTGTAGGCTTACAATGGCCGAGCCACTCATTGTGTGGGCGAGACACAACTCCTGGCTGAGTTGTTTTGCCTTCGTACGTCCTCGGGTATTTTGGCTCTAACTCTCTCGTCCGATCTCGGAATGAGATGATTCAAGATGCGTTAGAAAGCTCACAAAGAGACTTACAACTTTCAATGGCCAAGCCACTCATGGTGTAGGCTTACAATGGCCGAGCCACTCATTGTGTGGGCGAGACACAACTCCTGGCTGAGTTGTTTTGCCTTCGTACGTCCTCGGGTATTTTGGCTCTAACTCTCTCGTCCGATCTCGGAATGAGATGATTCAAGATGCGTTAGAAAGCTCACAAAGAGACTTACAACTTTCAATGGCCAAGCCACTCATGGTGTAGGCTTACAATGGCCGAGCCACTCATTGTGTGGGCGAGACACAACTCCTGGCTGAGTTGTTTTGCCTTCGTACGTCCTCGGGTATTTTGGCTCTAACTCTCTCGTCCGATCTCGGAATGAGATGATTCAAGATGCGTTAGAAAGCTCACAAAGAGACTTACAACTTTCAATGGCCAAGCCACTCATGGTGTAGGCTTACAATGGCCGAGCCACTCATTGTGTGGGCGAGACACAACTCCTGGCTGAGTTGTTTTGCCTTCGTACGTCCTCGGGTATTTTGGCTCTAACTCTCTCGTCCGATCTCGGAATGAGATGATTCAAGATGCGTTAGAAAGCTCACAAAGAGACTTACAACTTTCAATGGCCAAGCCACTCATGGTGTAGGCTTACAATGGCCGAGCCACTCATTGTGTGGGCGAGACACAACTCCTGGCTGAGTTGTTTTGCCTTCGTACGTCCTCGGGTATTTTGGCTCTAACTCTCTCGTCCGATCTCGGAATGAGATGATTCAAGATGCGTTAGAAAGCTCACAAAGAGACTTACAACTTTCAATGGCCAAGCCACTCATGGTGTAGGCTTACAATGGCCGAGCCACTCATTGTGTGGGCGAGACACAACTCCTGGCTGAGTTGTTTTGCCTTCGTACGTCCTCGGGTATTTTGGCTCTAACTCTCTCGTCCGATCTCGGAATGAGATGATTCAAGATGCGTTAGAAAGCTCACAAAGAGACTTACAACTTTCAATGGCCAAGCCACTCATGGTGTAGGCTTACAATGGCCGAGCCACTCATTGTGTGGGCGAGACACAACTCCTGGCTGAGTTGTTTTGCCTTCGTACGTCCTCGGGTATTTTGGCTCTAACTCTCTCGTCCGATCTCGGAATGAGATGATTCAAGATGCGTTAGAAAGCTCACAAAGAGACTTACAACTTTCAATGGCCAAGCCACTCATGGTGTAGGCTTACAATGGCCGAGCCACTCATTGTGTGGGCGAGACACAACTCCTGGCTGAGTTGTTTTGCCTTCGTACGTCCTCGGGTATTTTGGCTCTAACTCTCTCGTCCGATCTCGGAATGAGATGATTCAAGATGCGTTAGAAAGCTCACAAAGAGACTTACAACTTTCAATGGCCAAGCCACTCATGGTGTAGGCTTACAATGGCCGAGCCACTCATTGTGTGGGCGAGACACAACTCCTGGCTGAGTTGTTTTGCCTTCGTACGTCCTCGGGTATTTTGGCTCTAACTCTCTCGTCCGATCTCGGAATGAGATGATTCAAGATGCGTTAGAAAGCTCACAAAGAGACTTACAACTTTCAATGGCCAAGCCACTCATGGTGTAGGCTTACAATGGCCGAGCCACTCATTGTGTGGGCGAGACACAACTCCTGGCTGAGTTGTTTTGCCTTCGTACGTCCTCGGGTATTTTGGCTCTAACTCTCTCGTCCGATCTCGGAATGAGATGATTCAAGATGCGTTAGAAAGCTCACAAAGAGACTTACAACTTTCAATGGCCAAGCCACTCATGGTGTAGGCTTACAATGGCCGAGCCACTCATTGTGTGGGCGAGACACAACTCCTGGCTGAGTTGTTTTGCCTTCGTACGTCCTCGGGTATTTTGGCTCTAACTCTCTCGTCCGATCTCGGAATGAGATGATTCAAGATGCGTTAGAAAGCTCACAAAGAGACTTACAACTTTCAATGGCCAAGCCACTCATGGTGTAGGCTTACAATGGCCGAGCCACTCATTGTGTGGGCGAGACACAACTCCTGGCTGAGTTGTTTTGCCTTCGTACGTCCTCGGGTATTTTGGCTCTAACTCTCTCGTCCGATCTCGGAATGAGATGATTCAAGATGCGTTAGAAAGCTCACAAAGAGACTTACAACTTTCAATGGCCAAGCCACTCATGGTGTAGGCTTACAATGGCCGAGCCACTCATTGTGTGGGCGAGACACAACTCCTGGCTGAGTTGTTTTGCCTTCGTACGTCCTCGGGTATTTTGGCTCTAACTCTCTCGTCCGATCTCGGAATGAGATGATTCAAGATGCGTTAGAAAGCTCACAAAGAGACTTACAACTTTCAATGGCCAAGCCACTCATGGTGTAGGCTTACAATGGCCGAGCCACTCATTGTGTGGGCGAGACACAACTCCTGGCTGAGTTGTTTTGCCTTCGTACGTCCTCGGGTATTTTGGCTCTAACTCTCTCGTCCGATCTCGGAATGAGATGATTCAAGATGCGTTAGAAAGCTCACAAAGAGACTTACAACTTTCAATGGCCAAGCCACTCATGGTGTAGGCTTACAATGGCCGAGCCACTCATTGTGTGGGCGAGACACAACTCCTGGCTGAGTTGTTTTGCCTTCGTACGTCCTCGGGTATTTTGGCTCTAACTCTCTCGTCCGATCTCGGAATGAGATGATTCAAGATGCGTTAGAAAGCTCACAAAGAGACTTACAACTTTCAATGGCCAAGCCACTCATGGTGTAGGCTTACAATGGCCGAGCCACTCATTGTGTGGGCGAGACACAACTCCTGGCTGAGTTGTTTTGCCTTCGTACGTCCTCGGGTATTTTGGCTCTAACTCTCTCGTCCGATCTCGGAATGAGATGATTCAAGATGCGTTAGAAAGCTCACAAAGAGACTTACAACTTTCAATGGCCAAGCCACTCATGGTGTAGGCTTACAATGGCCGAGCCACTCATTGTGTGGGCGAGACACAACTCCTGGCTGAGTTGTTTTGCCTTCGTACGTCCTCGGGTATTTTGGCTCTAACTCTCTCGTCCGATCTCGGAATGAGATGATTCAAGATGCGTTAGAAAGCTCACAAAGAGACTTACAACTTTCAATGGCCAAGCCACTCATGGTGTAGGCTTACAATGGCCGAGCCACTCATTGTGTGGGCGAGACACAACTCCTGGCTGAGTTGTTTTGCCTTCGTACGTCCTCGGGTATTTTGGCTCTAACTCTCTCGTCCGATCTCGGAATGAGATGATTCAAGATGCGTTAGAAAGCTGACGAAGAGACTTACAATGTTTAATGGCCGAGCCACACATGGTGTGGGCTTACAATGGCCGAGCCACTCATTGTGTGGGCGAGACACAACTCCTGGCTGAGTTGTTTTGCCTTCGTACGTCCTCGGGTATTTTGGCTCTAACTCCCTCGTCCGATCTCGGAATGAGATGATTCAACATGCGTTAGAAAGATGACGAAGAGACTTACAACTTTCAATGGCCGAGCCACTCATGGTGTGGGCTTACAATGGCCGAGCCACTCATTGTGTGGGCGAGACATAGCTCCTGGCTGAGTTGTTTTGCCTTCGTACGTCCTCGGGTATTTTGGCTCTAACTCTCTCGTCCAATCTCGGAATGAGATGATTCAAGATGCGTTAGAAAGCTGACGAAGAGACTTACAACTTTAAATGGCCGAGCAACTCATGGTGTCCACTCATTGTGTGGGCGAGACACAACTCCTGGCTGAGTTGTTTTGCCTTCGTACGTCCTCGGGTATTTTGGCTCTAACTCTCTCGTCCGATCTCGGAATGAGATGATTCAAGATGCGCTAGAAAGCTCACAAAGATACTTACAACTTTCAATGGTCAAGCCACTCATGGTGTGGGTTTACAATGGCCGAGCCACTCATTGTGTGGGCGAGACACAACTCCTGGCTGAGTTGTTTTGCCTTCGTACGTCCTCGGGTATTTTGGCTCTAACTCTCTCGTCCGATCTCGGAATGAGATAATTCAAGATGCGTTAGAAAGCTCACAAAGAGACTTACAACTTTCAATGGCCAAGCCACTCATGGTGTGGGCTGCCAATTGCCGAGCCACTCATTGTGTGGGCGAGACACAACTCCTGGCTGAGTTGTTTTGCCTTCGTACGTCCTCGGGTATTTTAGCTCTAACTCTCTCGTCCGATCTCGGAATTAGATTATTCAAGATGCGTTAGAAATCTGACGAAGAGAATTACAACTTTCAATGGCCAAGCCACACATGGTGTGGGCTTACAATGGCCGAGACACTCATTGTGTGGGCGAGACACAACTCCTGGCTGAGTTGTTTTGCCTTCGTACGTCCTCGGGTATTTTGGCTCTAACTCTCTCGTCCGATCTTGGAATGAGATGATTTAAGATGCGTTAGAAAGCTAACGAAGAGACTTACAACTTTCTATAGCTGAACCACTCATGGTGTGGGCTTACAATTGCCGAGCCACTCATTGTGTGGGCGAGACACAACTCCTGGCTGAGTTGTTTTGCCTTCGTACGTCCTCGGGTATTTTGGCTCCAACACTTTTGTCCGATATCAGAATGAGATGATTCAAGATGCGTTAGAAAGCTCACAAAGAGACTTACAACTTTCAATGGCCAAGCTACTTATGGTGTGGGCTTACAATGGCCGAGCCACTCATTGTGTGGGCGAGACACAACTCCTGGCTGAGTTGTTTTGCCTTCGTACGTCCTCGGGTATTTTGGCTCTAACTCTCTCGTCCGATCTCGGAATGAGATGATTCAAGATGCGTTAGAAAGCTGGTTTAAAATGGCCGAGCCACTCATTGTGTGGGCGAGACACAACTCCTGGCTGAGTTGTTTTGCCTTCGTACGTCCTCGGGTATTTTGGCTCTAACTCTCTCGTCCGATCTCGGAATTAGATTATTCAAGATGCGTTAGAAAGCTGACGAAGAGACTTACAACTTTCAATGGCCGAGACACTCATGGTGTGGGGAGCCACTCATTGTGTGGGCGAGACACAACTCCTGGCTGAGTTGTTTTGCCTTCGTACGTCCTCGGGTATTTTGGCTCTAACTCTCTCGTCCGATCTCGGAATTAGATTATTCAAGATGCGTTAGAAAGCTGACGAAGAGAATTAAAACTTTCAATGGCCGAGCCACTCATGGTGTGGGCTTACAATGGCCGAGCCACTCATTGTGTGGGCGAGACACAACTCCTGGCTGAGTTGTTTTGCCTTCGTACGTCCTCGGGTATTTTGGCTCTAACTCTCTCGTCCGATCTCGGAATGAGATGATTCAAGATGCGTTAGAAAGCTCACGAAGAGACTTACAACTTTTAATGGCCGAGCCACTCATGGTGTAGGCTTACAATGGCCGAGCCACTCATTGTGTGGGCGAGACACAACTCCTGGCTGAGTTGTTTTGCCTTCGTACGTCCTCGGGTATTTTGGCTCTAACTCTCTCGTCCGATCTCGGAATGAGATGATTCAAGATGCGTTAGAAAGCTCACAAAGAGACTTACAACTTTCAATGGCCACGCCACTCATGGTGTGGGCTTACAATGGCCGAGCCACTCATTGTGTGGGCGAGACACAACTCCTGGCTGAGTTGTTTTGCCTTCGTACGTCCTCGGGTATTTTGGCTCTAACTCTCTCGTCCGATCTCGGAATGAGATGATTCAAGATGCGTTAGAAAGCTGACGAAGAGACTTACAACTTTCAATGGCCGAGCCACTCATGGTGTGGGCTTACAATGGCCGAGCCACTCATTGTGTGGGCGAGACACAACTCCTGGCTGAGTTGTTTTGCCTTCGTACGTCCTCGGGTATTTTGGCTCTAACTCTCTCGTCCGATCTCGGAATGAGATGATTCAAGATGCGTTAGAAAGCTGACGAAGAGACTTACAACTTTCAATGGCTTAGCCACTCATGGTGTGGGCTTACAAAGGCCGAGCCACTCATTGTGTGGGCGAGACACAACTCCTGGCTGAGTTGTTTTGCCTTCGTACGTCCTCGGGTATTTTGGCTCTAACTCTCTCGTCCGATCTCGGAATGAGATGATTCAAGATGCGTTAGAAAGCTCACAAAGAGACTTACAACTTTCAATCAAGCCACTAATGGTGTGGGCTTACAATGGTCGAGCCACTCATTGTGTGGGCGAGACACAACTCCTGGCTGAGTTGTTTTGCCTTCGTACGTCCTCGGGTATTTTGGCTCTAACTCTCTCGTCCGATCTCGGAATGAGATGATTCAAGATGCGTTAGAAAGCTGACGAAGAGACTTACAACTTTCAATGGCCAAGCCACTCATGGTGTAGGCTTACAATGGCCGAGCCACTCATTGTGTGGGCGAGACACAACTCCTGGCTGAGTTGTTTTGCCTTCGTACGTCCTCGGGTATTTTGGCTCTAACTCTCTCGTCCGATCTCGGAATGAGATGATTCAAGATGCGTTAGAAAGCTCACAAAGAGACTTACAACTTTCAATGGCCAAGCCACTCATGGTGTAGGCTTACAATGGCCGAGCCACTCATTGTGTGGGCGAGACACAACTCCTGGCTGAGTTGTTTTGCCTTCGTACGTCCTCGGGTATTTTGGCTCTAACTCTCTCGTCCGATCTCGGAATGAGATGATTCAAGATGCGTTAGAAAGCTCACAAAGAGACTTACAACTTTCAATGGCCAAGCCACTCATGGTGTAGGCTTACAATGGCCGAGCCACTCATTGTGTGGGCGAGACACAACTCCTGGCTGAGTTGTTTTGCCTTCGTACGTCCTCGGGTATTTTGGCTCTAACTCTCTCGTCCGATCTCGGAATGAGATGATTCAAGATGCGTTAGAAAGCTCACAAAGAGACTTACAACTTTCAATGGCCAAGCCACTCATGGTGTAGGCTTACAATGGCCGAGCCACTCATTGTGTGGGCGAGACACAACTCCTGGCTGAGTTGTTTTGCCTTCGTACGTCCTCGGGTATTTTGGCTCTAACTCTCTCGTCCGATCTCGGAATGAGATGATTCAAGATGCGTTAGAAAGCTCACAAAGAGACTTACAACTTTCAATGGCCAAGCCACTCATGGTGTAGGCTTACAATGGCCGAGCCACTCATTGTGTGGGCGAGACACAACTCCTGGCTGAGTTGTTTTGCCTTCGTACGTCCTCGGGTATTTTGGCTCTAACTCTCTCGTCCGATCTCGGAATGAGATGATTCAAGATGCGTTAGAAAGCTCACAAAGAGACTTACAACTTTCAATGGCCAAGCCACTCATGGTGTAGGCTTACAATGGCCGAGCCACTCATTGTGTGGGCGAGACACAACTCCTGGCTGAGTTGTTTTGCCTTCGTACGTCCTCGGGTATTTTGGCTCTAACTCTCTCGTCCGATCTCGGAATGAGATGATTCAAGATGCGTTAGAAAGCTCACAAAGAGACTTACAACTTTCAATGGCCAAGCCACTCATGGTGTAGGCTTACAATGGCCGAGCCACTCATTGTGTGGGCGAGACACAACTCCTGGCTGAGTTGTTTTGCCTTCGTACGTCCTCGGGTATTTTGGCTCTAACTCTCTCGTCCGATCTCGGAATGAGATGATTCAAGATGCGTTAGAAAGCTCACAAAGAGACTTACAACTTTCAATGGCCAAGCCACTCATGGTGTAGGCTTACAATGGCCGAGCCACTCATTGTGTGGGCGAGACACAACTCCTGGCTGAGTTGTTTTGCCTTCGTACGTCCTCGGGTATTTTGGCTCTAACTCTCTCGTCCGATCTCGGAATGAGATGATTCAAGATGCGTTAGAAAGCTCACAAAGAGACTTACAACTTTCAATGGCCAAGCCACTCATGGTGTAGGCTTACAATGGCCGAGCCACTCATTGTGTGGGCGAGACACAACTCCTGGCTGAGTTGTTTTGCCTTCGTACGTCCTCGGGTATTTTGGCTCTAACTCTCTCGTCCGATCTCGGAATGAGATGATTCAAGATGCGTTAGAAAGCTCACAAAGAGACTTACAACTTTCAATGGCCAAGCCACTCATGGTGTAGGCTTACAATGGCCGAGCCACTCATTGTGTGGGCGAGACACAACTCCTGGCTGAGTTGTTTTGCCTTCGTACGTCCTCGGGTATTTTGGCTCTAACTCTCTCGTCCGATCTCGGAATGAGATGATTCAAGATGCGTTAGAAAGCTCACAAAGAGACTTACAACTTTCAATGGCCAAGCCACTCATGGTGTAGGCTTACAATGGCCGAGCCACTCATTGTGTGGGCGAGACACAACTCCTGGCTGAGTTGTTTTGCCTTCGTACGTCCTCGGGTATTTTGGCTCTAACTCTCTCGTCCGATCTCGGAATGAGATGATTCAAGATGCGTTAGAAAGCTCACAAAGAGACTTACAACTTTCAATGGCCAAGCCACTCATGGTGTAGGCTTACAATGGCCGAGCCACTCATTGTGTGGGCGAGACACAACTCCTGGCTGAGTTGTTTTGCCTTCGTACGTCCTCGGGTATTTTGGCTCTAACTCTCTCGTCCGATCTCGGAATGAGATGATTCAAGATGCGTTAGAAAGCTCACAAAGAGACTTACAACTTTCAATGGCCAAGCCACTCATGGTGTAGGCTTACAATGGCCGAGCCACTCATTGTGTGGGCGAGACACAACTCCTGGCTGAGTTGTTTTGCCTTCGTACGTCCTCGGGTATTTTGGCTCTAACTCTCTCGTCCGATCTCGGAATGAGATGATTCAAGATGCGTTAGAAAGCTCACAAAGAGACTTACAACTTTCAATGGCCAAGCCACTCATGGTGTAGGCTTACAATGGCCGAGCCACTCATTGTGTGGGCGAGACACAACTCCTGGCTGAGTTGTTTTGCCTTCGTACGTCCTCGGGTATTTTGGCTCTAACTCTCTCGTCCGATCTCGGAATGAGATGATTCAAGATGCGTTAGAAAGCTCACAAAGAGACTTACAACTTTCAATGGCCAAGCCACTCATGGTGTAGGCTTACAATGGCCGAGCCACTCATTGTGTGGGCGAGACACAACTCCTGGCTGAGTTGTTTTGCCTTCGTACGTCCTCGGGTATTTTGGCTCTAACTCTCTCGTCCGATCTCGGAATGAGATGATTCAAGATGCGTTAGAAAGCTCACAAAGAGACTTACAACTTTCAATGGCCAAGCCACTCATGGTGTAGGCTTACAATGGCCGAGCCACTCATTGTGTGGGCGAGACACAACTCCTGGCTGAGTTGTTTTGCCTTCGTACGTCCTCGGGTATTTTGGCTCTAACTCTCTCGTCCGATCTCGGAATGAGATGATTCAAGATGCGTTAGAAAGCTCACAAAGAGACTTACAACTTTCAATGGCCAAGCCACTCATGGTGTAGGCTTACAATGGCCGAGCCACTCATTGTGTGGGCGAGACACAACTCCTGGCTGAGTTGTTTTGCCTTCGTACGTCCTCGGGTATTTTGGCTCTAACTCTCTCGTCCGATCTCGGAATGAGATGATTCAAGATGCGTTAGAAAGCTCACAAAGAGACTTACAACTTTCAATGGCCAAGCCACTCATGGTGTAGGCTTACAATGGCCGAGCCACTCATTGTGTGGGCGAGACACAACTCCTGGCTGAGTTGTTTTGCCTTCGTACGTCCTCGGGTATTTTGGCTCTAACTCTCTCGTCCGATCTCGGAATGAGATGATTCAAGATGCGTTAGAAAGCTCACAAAGAGACTTACAACTTTCAATGGCCAAGCCACTCATGGTGTAGGCTTACAATGGCCGAGCCACTCATTGTGTGGGCGAGACACAACTCCTGGCTGAGTTGTTTTGCCTTCGTACGTCCTCGGGTATTTTGGCTCTAACTCTCTCGTCCGATCTCGGAATGAGATGATTCAAGATGCGTTAGAAAGCTCACAAAGAGACTTACAACTTTCAATGGCCAAGCCACTCATGGTGTAGGCTTACAATGGCCGAGCCACTCATTGTGTGGGCGAGACACAACTCCTGGCTGAGTTGTTTTGCCTTCGTACGTCCTCGGGTATTTTGGCTCTAACTCTCTCGTCCGATCTCGGAATGAGATGATTCAAGATGCGTTAGAAAGCTCACAAAGAGACTTACAACTTTCAATGGCCAAGCCACTCATGGTGTAGGCTTACAATGGCCGAGCCACTCATTGTGTGGGCGAGACACAACTCCTGGCTGAGTTGTTTTGCCTTCGTACGTCCTCGGGTATTTTGGCTCTAACTCTCTCGTCCGATCTCGGAATGAGATGATTCAAGATGCGTTAGAAAGCTCACAAAGAGACTTACAACTTTCAATGGCCAAGCCACTCATGGTGTAGGCTTACAATGGCCGAGCCACTCATTGTGTGGGCGAGACACAACTCCTGGCTGAGTTGTTTTGCCTTCGTACGTCCTCGGGTATTTTGGCTCTAACTCTCTCGTCCGATCTCGGAATGAGATGATTCAAGATGCGTTAGAAAGCTCACAAAGAGACTTACAACTTTCAATGGCCAAGCCACTCATGGTGTAGGCTTACAATGGCCGAGCCACTCATTGTGTGGGCGAGACACAACTCCTGGCTGAGTTGTTTTGCCTTCGTACGTCCTCGGGTATTTTGGCTCTAACTCTCTCGTCCGATCTCGGAATGAGATGATTCAAGATGCGTTAGAAAGCTCACAAAGAGACTTACAACTTTCAATGGCCAAGCCACTCATGGTGTAGGCTTACAATGGCCGAGCCACTCATTGTGTGGGCGAGACACAACTCCTGGCTGAGTTGTTTTGCCTTCGTACGTCCTCGGGTATTTTGGCTCTAACTCTCTCGTCCGATCTCGGAATGAGATGATTCAAGATGCGTTAGAAAGCTCACAAAGAGACTTACAACTTTCAATGGCCAAGCCACTCATGGTGTAGGCTTACAATGGCCGAGCCACTCATTGTGTGGGCGAGACACAACTCCTGGCTGAGTTGTTTTGCCTTCGTACGTCCTCGGGTATTTTGGCTCTAACTCTCTCGTCCGATCTCGGAATGAGATGATTCAAGATGCGTTAGAAAGCTCACAAAGAGACTTACAACTTTCAATGGCCAAGCCACTCATGGTGTAGGCTTACAATGGCCGAGCCACTCATTGTGTGGGCGAGACACAACTCCTGGCTGAGTTGTTTTGCCTTCGTACGTCCTCGGGTATTTTGGCTCTAACTCTCTCGTCCGATCTCGGAATGAGATGATTCAAGATGCGTTAGAAAGCTCACAAAGAGACTTACAACTTTCAATGGCCAAGCCACTCATGGTGTAGGCTTACAATGGCCGAGCCACTCATTGTGTGGGCGAGACACAACTCCTGGCTGAGTTGTTTTGCCTTCGTACGTCCTCGGGTATTTTGGCTCTAACTCTCTCGTCCGATCTCGGAATGAGATGATTCAAGATGCGTTAGAAAGCTCACAAAGAGACTTACAACTTTCAATGGCCAAGCCACTCATGGTGTAGGCTTACAATGGCCGAGCCACTCATTGTGTGGGCGAGACACAACTCCTGGCTGAGTTGTTTTGCCTTCGTACGTCCTCGGGTATTTTGGCTCTAACTCTCTCGTCCGATCTCGGAATGAGATGATTCAAGATGCGTTAGAAAGCTCACAAAGAGACTTACAACTTTCAATGGCCAAGCCACTCATGGTGTAGGCTTACAATGGCCGAGCCACTCATTGTGTGGGCGAGACACAACTCCTGGCTGAGTTGTTTTGCCTTCGTACGTCCTCGGGTATTTTGGCTCTAACTCTCTCGTCCGATCTCGGAATGAGATGATTCAAGATGCGTTAGAAAGCTCACAAAGAGACTTACAACTTTCAATGGCCAAGCCACTCATGGTGTAGGCTTACAATGGCCGAGCCACTCATTGTGTGGGCGAGACACAACTCCTGGCTGAGTTGTTTTGCCTTCGTACGTCCTCGGGTATTTTGGCTCTAACTCTCTCGTCCGATCTCGGAATGAGATGATTCAAGATGCGTTAGAAAGCTCACAAAGAGACTTACAACTTTCAATGGCCAAGCCACTCATGGTGTAGGCTTACAATGGCCGAGCCACTCATTGTGTGGGCGAGACACAACTCCTGGCTGAGTTGTTTTGCCTTCGTACGTCCTCGGGTATTTTGGCTCTAACTCTCTCGTCCGATCTCGGAATGAGATGATTCAAGATGCGTTAGAAAGCTCACAAAGAGACTTACAACTTTCAATGGCCAAGCCACTCATGGTGTAGGCTTACAATGGCCGAGCCACTCATTGTGTGGGCGAGACACAACTCCTGGCTGAGTTGTTTTGCCTTCGTACGTCCTCGGGTATTTTGGCTCTAACTCTCTCGTCCGATCTCGGAATGAGATGATTCAAGATGCGTTAGAAAGCTCACAAAGAGACTTACAACTTTCAATGGCCAAGCCACTCATGGTGTAGGCTTACAATGGCCGAGCCACTCATTGTGTGGGCGAGACACAACTCCTGGCTGAGTTGTTTTGCCTTCGTACGTCCTCGGGTATTTTGGCTCTAACTCTCTCGTCCGATCTCGGAATGAGATGATTCAAGATGCGTTAGAAAGCTCACAAAGAGACTTACAACTTTCAATGGCCAAGCCACTCATGGTGTAGGCTTACAATGGCCGAGCCACTCATTGTGTGGGCGAGACACAACTCCTGTAAAACATATACTATGATGACCTGTACGGATTTATTTGATGAATGATACTAAAAATAATATTGTGATAATAGATACTGTAAAGATAAAATAAGATAAAATTATTTTAGATTAATTTATGATTTTAAAGGATTTATTTGACAAAATAATCATTTTAAAATAATTATAATAAATTATGTTGGTGAAAAATCATTTTTAGAGTAAATAAATTATTTTGGTGAAAAATCATTTTAGAGTAATTATAATAAAACAATAGAATTTATTTGACAAAAGAATTATTTTAGAATAATTATAATTTAAAAGAATTTATAAGTATCAATTTAGAATAATTTCAGTAATTTAAGAAAGTTTATAAAAGGAATTATTTTAGAACATTTATAAATATTTTTTTAGGATTTATTTTATAAAAGGAATTATTTAGAACATTTATAAATATCTTTTAAAAGAGTTATTTTAGAAAAGGGATTATTATGAATTTTTCATAATTTATGTTTCTTAATTTTAATTATGTGATATGTTATGATCTTGCTGTATATGATTAGTTGTGTTTATTACTCTTTGTTATGCTTGAGAACCGTTAGAAAACCATGACTAGTGTGGCCTAGTGTGTCCGGTTTAAGACTTAGAAACCTGTGTATAAGTTAGCTTAGAAAAACAAGAGACTGTTGATGTATCTTTCAGGCTCGCACCAGTGAATTCGTGTAGTCACTGGGGTTGGTTTGTTGGGCTAAAGTGAATTCGTGTAGTCACTTTAGTCAGTGAATTTGTGTAGTCACCCGAGTTCTTCTTGACTTCGGACCAGGCCGAAATCGGATTGCGTGTAGTCCTCTGACCGATTCGTGTAGCGGTATTGGATGCGCG
>NC_033797.1:83123937-83211467 GCF_001876935.1 Asparagus officinalis | reverse complement strand
AGAGGGACGAAAGAGATCATCCTCTAAAATTAAATAGACCACTCAGGAACTAAGGCATTGCCCTTCGGTTGACCCGCCACCTACGCTCAGAAAATGGGGCAATGCCGGGGATGATCTTTAGTCACATCAACAACACCCATCAACTCCCTCATAAATGCACCTTAGGTTTACCAACTGTCAGCTATTCAAATTTCACTTGGACTTGGCCAGCTGAGTCCGAATGAAAGGGGCCACTATTATATCCTGTTAATAACCTAAGTATTAATCCACCCTCTAGAGCCGACACGTGTCCCATGACTATTAAAAAGAACCTGGTCAGGCTGACAACGTACGAGGCTGACTAGAATGACGGTACTTGTCGGGTTACTCGTAAACTTGAGATGAGAAGCATCCTCACTCGACCTACAATGCAAATTCACAGCACTCGACCTATCCTTATCGAAAACTCACGAAGCCAACTAGAGAGACTGTATTGGTTGGCCTCCTATAGACAAGGCAGAAAGTTGTGTATCCTCTGGCCCCCCAACAAATAGTAGATTGTCGTCACATTAAATGCATGAACAGAGTCATCATGGCTCTAGCCCCAAAAGTCTTTATGACTCAACGGTCCTTATCAGCACAATGCTTCCCCTATAACCATCGCTTTAAACATAGGGACGACTCATCCCTTTCTGCAGCCAACACCTGTAAAGCAGATGCTAACTAAGCCGCCTGCTCAGACTCGCTAAAGTTATTTATCTTTCCCTTTAGATCTACTATAAAAAGGAAGTGTTGCTTGTCGCAAACAGGTAAGAAAAAATCTACCCTAAAAAACACTCACATTTATCTCCCTCACTCAAGCTTTATGCTAAGTTTATCATAGGACGAACCACTGAAGATCCCAAATCTGACCCCTTAGTATTCATCATGTGCAGTATGAGACCATCCGCTCCAAGACCAGTCATTTGAAGAAGCTTGAGAAACCTAACCCCTCACTTAGTCCGTTGATAATCTCTCTGTTAGATAACTAACATCAACAATAGTCATTAGGCATTAACATAGAAGATTTTTGTTTTCCTTTTCTTTTTTACTTCATAAGAATTTTATGTTATCTACTATTATTAGATTTGAGGTATCGAAGAAACTGGTTGTTATATGAGTGACTAATCTTTCTAAATAATTTGTTTCTTATCTTGTTATGGTCACAATGACATATAAAATAAAAGTTGAAGGTACACAAATATAAGTATTAGGAAAGATCACAAATGATATTACATCATCAAGTAGAGATTTAGAAGAAATAATTTCACGAGCAAGTTATATTTAAAAAAACTAAACAGTTATGATATTTAGCCATGTACATTTCACCTAGTAAAGTAAATAAGGGAGAAAATAAAATCCTAAGAGTCACAGTAAAACCTTTTAGCTTGCAACTAATGGTAAGCCCGTAAAAGAGGAAAGAAACAAGTTACAACCTTAACTCGGTTAAACTCATGTATTCTTATAACTTCATTAACCCCTAGCCCTCTAAGAGTGTTTAGTAACCAGATATAAATGGAAAACGGACCAAATATGAAAAGTTGAATGGTGTCGCAACATGATCATTTAATTGTTTTTCATTTTTCTCAACATGATAAATGGATGGGAGATTGTGAATAAAGATGAATGAGAGTTTAATTTCTTTTCTTACCATTTTCAGTTTTAAAACACAGCGTAAGGGATATTTGGTTGGTAAACAACATGCAGTCAAATTTCTACTTCCAATATTTGGTTATACTATAGTCCTATTTAGCAAAGGTTAAGAGAAGGGTTAAAGGAGTATATTCACTTCTTAGCCATCTAAATGGCTTAATTTGGTCAAAGGGTTAATAAACAAGTTACAAGAGTTGAAGTTAGTTAACCCCTCATTTAGAAAGGAAAACAAGTTTACCTAAGGAGGATGATTAAGAGTTACTCCCTCTTTAAAAAAACCAAACTTTAAAAAAAGAATATATTTTAGGATATTTATTGCAACTACCCTCCTTAACCTTGTTTTAGTTGACAAACACAAAAAAACTTGACCATTCAACCTAGCTATTAATTTCAAACAGAATTAAAGTATTTTTAACTTCTCATGAAGGATTAACTAAGTTACTCATTCCTCTTAATCCTTTTCCCTTAATGCTTTGCTAAACTGACTTAAGGAAGAATTGTTTTTCCAAAGAAAAGTTGAATGATTTATTGCACTCAATTTGGTTGTAGTCGCATGAATCAAAGGTAGTATCACGTCACCAAGTTACTGGATTCCAACTCAAAAAACCGAATCGCTTTGTAACCATATGCAAATGAACACTTGATTTGCAATGAAGTTACATTTTATATAATCTATAATGCGAATCCAACAATAATGAAGTATTGTATTTAAATATAAAAATAAATTTCCTACGACAAATACATACATTCATCTTCTCCGGGGAAAGAACATCCGACATCAAAGAAAGACGATTCTCCGATAGCAAAGAAAGACGATTCTCCGGTAGTCCTACCTACTACCTGGTAAAAACCAAGCAGCAAACTACCTACTCCCCGGTCGTGGTTCTAGCAAGGAAGCACTCCCTACCACAATTAAAAACAGAAGAATTATGAGAGAGCAGACGATTCTCCGACAAAATCAGACGATTCTCCGACAAGGGTCGTCTTTAGTTTTACGAGGGAAAAAAAGGGGCCTAGAGGGAACATTCAAATGATAAATTTGAGATAATTTAATTTTTTGCTATAAATGTTGCAAGAAAAACTACATACAATATTTATTGCGTTCATTGTAATTGCAGTATATCAACAACACCATGTAAAAGAACTTGGCCTAATTAAAGAGGAGCTGAATTCAACATACACAAGACAAATTAATAGCTAAAATAAAAGTAACGGTCTCCCAATTGCCTTTTGCTAATGGAGAAGTTCCAGATCCAAATAAAAATAGATTCAAACCAAAACTTTAATTTTCGATAAAGAAGGATTGAATAACGAATATCTCTTTATTCAATATAAACGTACGAATTGCTACGGATCGATTTATGCCATCCCATGCGAGAACAATACAAACAACAACCATAAGAAGGGATCCATCAACAGCGATGCTTCTGACTAAGCGCTCCAAATAACGACCAACAAACCACAAACAAATCCTTTTATTAAGCGAAAGCAGAAATACAAACCCAAGCCACGCGCAAAGATAGCAATTCGTACTGCTATCACTCTGTGGTCACTGAGTTGGCCAAATAAACTCGCAAGTCCGGAGTTGAGAATCCATTGAAGCTTGACCCCATAGCCTTTGTATAAGCTCCCATCGCCGGCGAAACCATCCATTCCCCCACCTCCAACTCCGGCAGCTCCACCTCGCTCGCAATGACATCCATTGAGTCGCAAGTCGGTCCAAACACCGTGGAAGCGTACGTCTCCGTCCCCTCCGGCCTCTGCTCCAGTGGTACGATCGACACGTTCACCGCGTCCATCTTGATGCAGCACATCGACCCGTATATCCCGTCATTCACCCAGTACTCCCTCTTCGCCCCTCTCACCCTCTTCCCTATCACGCACGTGGCCAGCGTGGCCGCCGTCTCCGTGAAGCACCTCCCTGGCTCTGCGATCACTCTCAGCCCAGCCCAGTCTTCGAAACGAGAATCGATTGAGCATTTTATCACTTTTGCTGCCTTCTCCAGCAGTGGACCAGCGGTGAACCCTCCGCCAATATTCAGCACGCTCATCCTCGGCAAGCCCATTTCCTCCGCTAGGTCGAACGCTTCCCTGGCCGCTTCGATCGCTGCGTCGTAGGTTTCGAAGACGGTGGCCGAGATGCCAATGTGGAACGAGACGCCGATAACCGACAGGTCCATTGACTGGGCGGCTTCTAGCAGAGGGCCCACCTCGTCGGGTAACGCACCGTACTTGGCGCCCAGGGAGCGGCGGACCCCGGTGCTGACAGGAGGCTTGATGCGGAGCAGGAGCGAGCATTGGGGATGGTGCTGACTCATCTTGTGGAGCTCGTGCACCGAATCGAATGTGGCGAGGTTCACATTGACGGTTCGGGCGTATTCGATATGCAGCCCCGCCTTGCAGGGGTTGGCGTAGACAATGCGATCCGGGGAGACGCCAAGTGAGAGCACCGACTCAATCTCGGCACGGCTGCGCACAGTCGAAAACTGGACGAGGGCTGCCTGAGAGAGTGCGAGGAGAGATGAGATCGGTGGAACTGACGGACGAAGAAATGGCTAGGATGAAAGGAGGTGTTGAGGTCAGTTGCGGTTAAGTTTGTGGCTGTTCGTAGGTTGACGTAGAAGGATCGGTCTTGGTCGGGATGAGGAGGAGATGATGATTGATTGGTGGTTGATTGAGTCTTGAGAGTTGGTGTTCAATGGGATGCAGTTTTTCCTCGACGCCTGGGGGCAGCGGCGAGAAGGTCTAGATTGGGTGAAAGAGAGGCGGTCGTTCGTTGGTGCTAGATTCTTGGGGGTAGAGAGAGAGGATGGATGGAAGGAGGGATGAGGTTCTGCGCTAATGGGGTTCTATATTTATGGAAACACCAAGAGGTCTCAGGCGAGATTTAATTGTCTAGCTGATCTTCAGTTGGTGGGTGGAAATTGAAAACAATTCATTATTGGTTTAATCTATATATCTATTAAATCAATCATATTTTTAAATTTACCCAAAAAAATCTTTATATTCACCCAATTTTCAAGAAAACAATATCCCAACCCATTAGTTTAAACTTCAGTTCTCTCTACACAAAAAAGAAAGGAATTCGTAACGAGTGCACGTAGAGAAGACCGGGGGAGCGCGGGAGTCCATGTTCCCAACTAAATTATTCTCTCCTCACAAATCTCTCTCTCTCTCTCTCCCCCGCGCAACATACTGTCTCCGCCATTAATCTATCTATATCTATATCTATATCTATATCTATATCTATATCTATATATCTATATATATATATACCTTTTAAAAGAGGGAGTACTAGAAAAACTTTCCATACCCCAAATTACCCTTCAATTATTGTAAATATAACAAAGTTATCCCCATCTTTCATTCTATTATCTTAACAAAGGTTACATTTTTTCGTTACTCACAAATCAGAAGATGTAAAGTCCTAAATCTTCGTTCCCTCCCTTCTCCGTTCCATCGGTTACGAATTTCCTCCGACAACGCAGTTCCACTCTCTCTACCTCATCAATTGTCGGTTATCAAATTGCAAAGATGATTATTATCATCGTCAAGAAGCTTATTATTAGCCTCATCGTCCACAAACCTTAGGCATCAGGAAGGATCATGAGAAATTAAGAAATCTCAGAAGTCGCAAGTTACTTGAAGAATTCCTCCGCTCCCCCTCGATTATAGCCTTTCTCTCCGTCGGGTACACTTTCGGCCTCCCTTCTCTCTCTCCCCCTAATCCCTTAATTAGTTTCTGATCAACTCCCCTTTCTTTTCCCTGCAACCCTAATGCAAAAACAGGGAACTAGAATGATCATGCAACACCTCGTGACTGCCCTAACCTAATATTTAATATAGAATCACAAAGGGGAGAGATACTAAAGCATCAAGAAGAAGCATTTCCCATCATATGATTTTGGGAAGCTACTGATGGACTCATTGCATTTTGGAAGTAAGCCTAACACCAACCTAATTATTTTGTCTAAAGCAATTTAGGTTCTATGCATTAGAATTTAGTTTCTTTTCTTGCACTACAATTAGTTTTTATGGCAATTGACATTTTTATAAAGTATTTAGAGGATTAATGATTTGGATGTTGCAGGTTCTCCCATCCATCAAGGTAAACCTTCATATTTGATATTATTTTAACTTGGGCTTATTTGATTATATATTTTATTTGATTGAGCCGAAATAGAAAACAGATACCTTTTTTTTCCTTATGCATGCTTTTAATTAGTTTTTGTTTTTGCCTAGACTAAAACACATCCATATTCAATTCAGTCAAGGCGCTCTTAGCATAAGCCATAAGGCATAATATTTTAATCATGTAATCTGTGGCTTTACACTTGATAAAATAGTTTTATTAGGGTGCTTTTTTTGTGTGTCTAATATCAGCTTGATCTTATGAAATTTTGTAGTTGCTTGATTGCTTGAATAAATTTACTGTTAGAAAAAGGGGAAAAAAGAAAGAAAGAAAGGATGAGTCTCTTATAGTTGGGTTCTATGCTCTTTATTTTTCACATGAATATGGTTAATCATATGTTTACAGAGCACAAATATGAGGAGTTAATTGCAAATGTACCCCTTGTAGTTTCACCTAATTGCAAGGAGACCCTGGTAGTTCTATTTGTTACAAACAAAACCACTATAGTTCTACTTGATGCAAATAGATTTCTAAGTGAAATTCTTTCTACTCTTAAATTCGTTAAGAATGTTTGAGGAAGTCTACAGTTTATTGGTGAGAATTGCACTTGCATTTTTTCACTTTTTGAATCGAACGAATAAAAAAAGTTCACTTAGGCGGTGCATTCGCACTGCGGCCAATACTTCAAGGGTCTATTCACAACATTTTTCTATAACTGTACATGAAATGGACAATACTCATTTTTAGTGCAATGGTTTGGTTATCTCGCCATATTTTCATTATGTTGAAAATCCTAGGAATATATGCATCTATTGAAATTGCAAGCTATATTAAAGCTTGCTAATTAGGTAATAATTTATTACCAAAAACTTTATATATATGGAGCATATTCATGTCTGATTTTTGTTCTGGACATGCTGAAGGTATTGAAAACCTCAGAGGCTCCTGAACATTTTTTTGTAAAACCCTTATTTGTTTGTAGCGACAATCTGCATTCTTATAAACAAATATTATATGTATATAGTGTGTAATGTCTTCAATTTGTGCTATTCAAGAAATTGGGTCATTTCATTTCAAAGATCATATGTCTTCAAGTATGGATATTATCCACAGTATGAAGTTCTTCAGAAAATCATTGCTAAGTCTAAAGGTTATAAAACACCAAACTGGTTGCCTAAAGCTAGACCAAATAGTTAGACAAGCTAACTTAATTGGTGCATATAGGAAATTCCTGAAGACCACAAATTACCATTCTGATTAGTTTTGATGGTAATTAATATATTTTTCACTTTTTTCTTCTTTTTCATGCAATGCTTGGACGTGTAGGGTTTCAAGTTCCTATGAGATCGAACACATCTATCATGATAATACTGAGCAGAAGAAAATGTTTAGTTTTCCTAAGATGTAAACACATTCAAAACTCTAGAAATGTGAATTAATCAAACAATGTTTTCTTTAGAAAATAATTTCACATTGTCAGAGCAAACATTTAAACAACTTCAATTGAGATTTAACAAGTTTTATATCTTTGTTATCCTTCTAAAATATGAGTCCCCGAAAGGTTCTGCATTGTAATTTTAGAAACAAAAGTATTTTTTAACTCAATAAACATAGCATCGATCACATCACATGATCCAACAAAATTATTACATCTGTCCATGGTTATATATGTTGTTTCACCATGAATGATTTAACAAAATATCACTTGAGGTAGGAACAATAAGTCGGAAAAAAATATCAAGCTATAAAATTAACCAAGCAAAAGATAGAGGGTCAGTAGGCTTATCAAAACTTACATGACTAAAATTTGCACATATATTATATATCAGTTACTCTAATTGCTATATTATCATTATCAGTATGGAAAACAGTATGTAACTAAGAATGTTGAGAAAGCACACAACATAAAGTGTGAAAAATGCTAAATTTCCAAACATCACATAATCATGAACGTTCTTGATTATTTATCCCCAAATTGTCAATTGTAAAAAAATAAAGGTGGAGAAAGATTGATCCCGGGAGCAATCAGAAAAAGGAAATTGATGGCTTAAAGAGGCACTTTGAATTTGACTGCCTATTTTTACCAATATTTTAGACTATGTATTTTCTAAATGACTTCACATATATGTGTGATCTAAGTTTTGAATTTGGGACTTCCATTTGGTAGCTTTTATATAGAATATACCAGTTTACTAGATGAATAGTTTATAATTTATAATATTTACTATTTCTCCAGAAGGAGCTTCAGTTGATATAGTGGAATATGATTTAAGAATGAAAAAGTGATATTATTTTAAGACTTTGAATTCTAGAATAGTTATAGATTTTCATTATCTTATTACAAATTGTTTCTTTCATTATCTTCTAGAGTGTCTATTTCATGTGATTATAAGTGATTGGCATGAGATCCTAATGTCCTAGATATGATGCTTTCTGCACATATCCTACCAATTATACCTGGCATGTCGACTCTTTCATCATTTCCTTTTTTAATTCTTCATACTATACAAAGTTCTCTAAGGGTACATACTAAAGGAAGCTGTCAGATTCCCCTTATATGCTTTCCAACTCAAGAATTAATATCATGAAAAATTGTTATTTCTTATTTTTTGGGAAAACATGCTTTTGTGCATGGAATATTTATATTATGATATGTTTCTTATATGTGGATTGGGCCAGCACCTTGTTCATCAAACACAAGATTATGAGACATAACTGATGTTTAGAATTCATTTCCAATAATGATTTCTCATGTTAAGCATGCTTCATCAGTTCATGGAAAACTGGATTCCTTGTTGTTCCACTTTTAAATTACCAATTAATTATAATTGTAAAACACCATGTAAAGCTCATTTTAGTTAGTTTTGATAATTGGCTTATGTGTTATGCTTAAAACATGTTCATTAAATTACTAATGTATGTTACTTTCCTTTTTTCATGAAAACTAAAGCCAAGGATATTTCTATTTAGAGTTACAACTATTGACTTAGTGGAAAGCAATTAATACCAGATTATTCAAATGCTTAAGAGTATGCCAGCTAAGTCGTGTTACTAACTATGATTTTGAACATCTAGAAGAAGACTTCTAATTGATTTCATAATAACAGTGGGCAACTTGTCTTAATATCAAATATAAGCTTATTTGGTGACAATCATTCATATTAATAGCTGAAAGTTCAAACAACTTGTCTTAATATCAAATATAAGCTTATTTGGTGACAATCATTCATATTAATAGCTGAAAGTTCAATAGTAGATTTACATGATGAAGGACAACCTGATTTGGTGACAATCATTCATATTAATAGCTGAAAGTTCAATAGTAGATTTACATGATGAAGGACAACCTGTAATGACAATAATACCGCACTATTTAATACCCTTCCTATAGCTGTTTTCTTCTAGAATTATATAATCTTTTAGTTTATTTCAAAACACTATTAATTTATTCATTCTAAATCTCAAAGAAGTAGGCAAGAATGATGTAATCCCAATGATTAAGAAGATCCGAGGTGATGTTCTAATGTTAAGTGTCATGTTTGTTGACTTTAACAGTTCTGTTAAATGTTAACTTCTAAAAACTTGGGCAATGACTTAGTTATCGTATATAGTATCATATATAATAGCATTTTTGACTCATTTGGACATGTAATTATCAACTTCAGGTCTCATACTCATTAATCCTAATATATATAGATGCATGGAGTGTACTACTACTACTACTATAACTGGCATTGAAGCAACCGAATTTTAACCAAACGCCAATTTCTCTTCTGTCATATAAATTTTAATTTGAAGATGCTACATTATCTCTTTTGTTTCATCAATTAGACTGAAGATAACACAACTTCTCTCATCACTTATGTCTTGAGTCATGTGAAGCTCTGTGTTATACCTACATACAAATTAATGATCGCTTATTATTCTAACTCTAAAAGATATTTTTTGCTATTATAACTATAACCTTACTATGATTGGATTTGTCTTTATGAACCTAAGGACCTATTTGGCAACATTCAAAAAATAGGCCAGGTTCAAACATGGCTCATTGTTTCGTATTCTGAGCCAGAATTGGATGCAAACATGAGATACCCTGAACTTCAGTGTTTCTTTTTGGTGCAGCTTCAGTACAAACAGCTATCCTCCTCGCAAAGGCAAGAAGGAGATAAAACGTACCAAGAAAAAAGAAGCCACCAGAGGAATACAAAAATGTCAATCTGGAATCTTAACAGATGTTGGTGCTCTTTGCATTTGACCAATGATTTAAGGTGATCTCTCTTATGCTAAGAATCATTTACCATACTTTGTACAATTTTGCAAGAATTACTTCTATTAACTAGAAATCATGTTGATTATTGCTGTCACTTATTTTACAGCATATGAATTTGAAGAATAGCTCCTTCAACTTCCTGCATACGCTGAAAGAGTATGTTAAAGTAGAATAAAAAATTAAGATTTTTTTAACATCTTACAGTACATAGTTCATGCCATTTTCATTCAGGTAATGTATTTAACAAATAGAATTGAGCGCTGATTGCAGATACACATCTTGTAGTGCAGGAGATTAGCCACTTATTGCTCCTAAAAAATTTTTGCGGTACTTTAACTTTTTGATCCTAAAGGAGTTCTATCTCCAACGTGTTGTTCGGCATTTCAGTGCGTTGGAATTATCCTATTCTCTTACTTGAAGGGTTGTAACATACATCCATATGATGGGGAGATTATTCCATCTAAGAATGGGGCGTTTATATGCCAATAGAACAGTTTAGAGATAATAAGTGGCTAAACTTCCACAGTAAGAAAATGTATCTGTGATTAACCCTCAAAGTTATGTGCTTGCTTTTCCTCTTGCTTACAGTCCCAGGTTTTTTGCTATAGGTACATGATAATGATGATCCGATGAGATATTAGGCAACATAACAAGTCGGTAAAGCTTGAATCATGAAGGATGCCAGTCAACTAACTCTTTATTGGGCTTGGTTTTGGGTATCAACGTCATGCAAATACTGTATAGCGGTGTACACCACAACTCGTAGAAAAATCAATGTGTATTTGTTGTTTACAGACTCCAAGTCATGGTATCAGACATGCCTTCAAAAATATTCGTGCTTTGCATTCTAAGGCTCACAGCCGCAAACAAAGATGTAAATTCATCTATGTAACAAAGATGTGAATTCATCTATCATATTAGAAGATATTCAATGCCTATGCATGTGTATTTAAGAAGAGGATATAATAAAACAATCAATTCTCAAGAAGAAAAAAATAAAAACTATTAACAAAAGGCATCCTTACCTTCATGCTAACATTCCTAATTATCTCTTCACACAATAAAATTAGGTATCTTTTACCCCGTAACCTTACAAAGTGTCTCTGACAAGAAAATAGCTTGCAGCCCAAACGCAATTCAACAGCTATGCTCATTTCAGTTAAAATAAAGTATACCAACGAAAATGCACTTCATTAGCATCTGTACATTTTAACATCGTATGTCATCAAACCATGTTTTCCTGTACACATAGAATATAATCAATTTCTTGGCTATATTTCCATTTAGCACTGCTCGTTGACACGTCAAAAGTTAGCCCATATTGGCTACAAACTTGAACCAGGGTGCATTCACAAGTTCAGCGAATCAATTTTCAAACAGATGACCATTACTATACATACATTCTGGAAAAATGTTTTAGCCTTTTCAGTCCCTGCAGCTAGAACAAATGCTGAAGATGTGGGATATTTCTCTGCCTAAGCCTCAGCCCAGCATCTGCTTCTTGCTCAATATGCATCAATCCAGCATCAGCTGGGGGTTAAAGTCGCCTTGTATTTAGGAATGATTGCTGGTTGTTCATTACACTTATCGACCGGATCCTCGACGAAATTATGCAATCTCCTACCAATTAGATATCGATCGTCTCTAATGGAGTTGTGGAGATTAGTGAACAAAACACGAAACTTCTTGGCACAAAAAAACACCACACTGAAGATAAGGCAACCAAGCCAAGCAAACCGATAGACTGCAGAGTTAATGATCAATCGACAACCAGTACAGGGAAGAGACCTCTGGCAAATACATAGGGAACACAAAGTGCAGTCAGAAGCTTCGAGATGATAGGGGGATTACAATCTCTTGGAGGACTCAAGGACCCCTTGGATCTGAGAAGCCATCTTGTTTAACTCTCTAGAACTTTGCCCACCAGCTTTCATTAAACAGTGGTGCCATTTGATCCAGCACAACCTTTTCCAAAAGATCGAAGACAAAATGATCCATTAATTCATAAATAATTATCTGATTGAAAAATTAAATGTCTTTTAGTGTTAACAAAAAGGATAGTCTGTCTATTCTCTAGCATATTTTTAAGGATAGAGATAACAAACCTTAACAATGAAATAATAATGGTACTATGTAATGTTTAAATTCAAAATCATAATGTCCAAGTCTACAGATTTCATAAAACATATTTTTTGGACCTACACATCATGATGAATAGTTTTGATTTCAAATTTTAACAGACTTCAGATCACACACTAAAGAATTTGATGCCAGCTACTAAATGCATAGGATAATCAATCAAAGCATTCATGAATTATGTTGATTACAACCAACAAAGCAATTCAATTCGGATGGTCAATAATACAATGATTTGGGTTAATAAGCTTAAAACTCCATGTTCAAATTGTTGGCCTTCTTGTTTTGATGATGATTTACAAACAATTTACATCTAATATTATCTGTCCAGTGTTTGTGTTTTATATTTATTCTAGGCAAACAATATGTTGGAGGTTGGATGGATTGCGCCACAACGATCATATCCAATGGAGGTTGGCGGAATTGTGGAGTGAAGCCTACGCAATTCAAAGTTAAAGATCAAGTTCAAGCTTCATCCGCAAGTGTACCAAGTCGAGCTTATTGAAGATCAAGATCTATCTTGGGTAACTTAGTTTAGGTTTTATATTATGTGTGTTAAGTACCTTAAGCTCAATATCATATACACACACGTATTTGGTTTCTATGTATATATATAGTTATATATATACATTCATGGTTTTGGGTTTTCATGATTACAAATATGAAATTACATATTTCATATTTATCATTGTGATTTGGTTTAACTACTTAGATATGAAACAAATATATTTTCATATACATACTCATATGTTTCATTTTCTATTGTATTTGTAAAAATATTATATTCTTAGTTTTTAGACTTAACAATAATCATATACATATTTTATTAAGTCTACATAATCATTATGCAAAGTTTCAAAACATGGTTTAGTCAAAATGTCAAAATTCACATGTTTACATTTTTATGTTTTGGCCTATTTTATAAAATGATGATATTTTTTATTTGGGAAGTCCTTTTTGGAAACCAGTCGTTGTAGCATGTTTATTATCATGTCTACAATCATTCTCTAAAGTTTTACATTTTTGGAATTTATTTGATATTTTTAAACAGTGTTTTAAAATCAGCAAACTATTTTCAAAACCTAGAATTTCATATATCAGTTCACGGTCGACCGCCACGGTCGACTGCGCCTGAGTTCTTTCGTCAGTGGGCAGCAGAGACTTTCAAGGTCGACCACCACGGTCGATCGTGAGCTTGAGATTTCCCACAGTCGATCGCCACGGTCGACCACCGAAGTCTCTGGAGCTTTTTCCTGTTGTTTTTGTTGCTCGCGGTCGACCGCCACCACCGAAGTCTCTGGAGCTTTTTCCTGTTGTTTTTGTTGCTCGCGGTCGACCGCCGGTTATCCTGATGGCTCTTTTGGTACAGAATCAGATTTCTGATTCTTGGGCTATTTGGTCTTTTTCTTTGGGGTTTTTGCTGTTGCTTCCTCTTTCTATATAAACCCCCAAACCCCCTTCTATCTAAGTAACCAATGAGATGTTTTAAACAAGTTTATAAAAGTTTTAACAGAGGTTTAAGTTTGGTTTAAAGCTGTTTTGGTTGGTTCACAAGTGGAGGAGATCATCTACATTGTTTGAGCTTCCTTTTAATCCATCTCTCCATCATGTTTTTTAGAGAAGAATTCCTAAACTCTATTTCTAGCAATTTATTATTGTATTCATAATTTCTATATGCTAGATTTTATTTGAGTTTAGTTGTTTTATTTATTCTCTTTGTTACACACACCCACATGAGCTTTTAGTATTTACATACATTGTATATTAGGGTTGTGAGAAATTGTAACATTGAGTTGAGCTTTAATTGAGTTCTCGCATTGTATTAGAGAACAAATCATTTGTTATCTTTGTGAGATTGTAAAGTTTTCGGTTAGCTAGAAAACTGAGTGTGAGGAGTGGACGTTGATCAGTGAACGTTGAAAACTGACATTGTGAGTGAGTGTATACGTTGATTGGTGATCGCTGAAAACCGACATAGTGTGGTTGTAAACATTATTCGGGTGAGCGTAGAAAACCCGGTTGTGATAGTGGATTTCTTCCCGGGAGAGGGTAACAGAGACGTAGGACGGAAGGTCTGAACTCCGTGATCATATCGTGTGTTTGAGTTTGCTTTAGTGCACTTAATCTTATGTTTATATTTCTTGTCGCCATTGTCCATAGCTCATTATTTTTATCATCCACTATCTAGTTCATATTGTTTACCCTTGTGTTAGTTTACATATTCTTGCATATATCATATTGTAAATCTCTTTGGTCGGATATATCATCTTGTGCAAGTTTATATATCCTTGTATATATTTATCATATAGGATATATCTCTTTATTCATATTGCTTATTCTTGCTTATAACTCTTGTATATCTATCTTGTAAGAATATACTTGTTAATTAATTTTAATTGGCATTTAAATCGGATTAGATTAGCATAAGATCCTAATCACCTCCCCCCTCTAGGGTCTAACACAAATAAATATTCAATAGGATATTATCAACATATATTAAACTTCTATGTCATAAGCCATAGAAAACTGAAGGGCTAGGAAAATTATCAATTTTAATATATTGGAAGGCCATCATTTTTCAATATATTTAACTTTGGATCTTTTAACTAAAAGACCATAATTTTTCAAGGTTGCTTCTTTTACTACGTTTTTACTTTTAGATGAATAATAGAAAATTTATTTGTGTTTGTTTTTAGTTAAATAATTGACATTGTCTTTGATATAATCATCAAATTTCAATAAAATAATCATGAATAGGTCTATATAATGATAGTAGTAATGGTAAGGTTCTATTATTATATATTTTAACATCCAAATTAACTTCAAAAAAGTTCACTGGGGCATTTTTATTTCTGTGAATTCTAGCTTTTATTCATATGTTGGCTATATTGTTTACATTCAATAAATTTATACCAAATTTTTCCTTAAATAAAATTATAATTTAAAATAATATTAAAATTTTTACCACGTGCATTGCACGTGCAATCCAACTAGTAACGAAAAAGTAGTTGTTATGGTGTTTCACTCGTCAAAGTGCAACCATTTGTTAACAAAGGACATGTGTACTTCTGCATGCAAATGCTCCAATCAAATTGGCGGCCAAGACCAACAAGGATTCTAACTTAGCCGACTCGCCGAGTCGACATTCCTTTATGTCGACTCGAATGGCGGAACTTATTGGTCCCCTTGTCGAAGACAACTCGTAACGAGCCTACTCGGCCAAGTATTTGATGCCTCACAAGGACGACTCGAAAAGCATTATTTCTCGGCGAAGCTAGAGGACGACTTCAGCCTCGAGCCTCTCCCGCTGACACAACGTCGATGTCACAATTAATGCTTGGCAGGCGCCATCATACCTCTAGCCCCCATAGTCTTCATGACTAATTGGACCACGTCGGCACCGCCATGTCCTAGATCGCTTCACATTTAATATTGAGCTGATCTCTCCTCTAGTCGCTGGCCAGCCGACACCTGTAAAGGAGGAACTGACTCAGCCGCTAGCCCATGCTTCTTCACCACCATCATGTGCTCGGCCACAATGATGGTTCTACCCTTATACCATCGTTATAAATAAAGTACTATTCTTGATATCAAGAAAAGGGTGATTCTAAGCAATTCCATGACACTACAAAACTCACACAGTTCTTCTTTTCCCCACTCAATCTCACCAGCTAACTTGATCGTTGGAGGAATCACGGGGGAACCAGTCCCCGTCCTCTCATAAGTTTCTATATGTGCATGCTTCAACCATTCAACTCAGAATTGGATATTCGGGGAAGGAAGCGACCCCTCTTTAATCATTAACCCCATCCAACCATGGATATAATTGACTGTGTGATCACTTAACATTAACAGTTTGGCGCCTAGCGTGGGGCTACTTTCTTTTTCGAGAAAACATGTATGGTTCTGAGCATGGGTCTTATCAGCCTCACCATGTAGAACCACACTAGAGCTATGTTACTCGAGCACAGCTCGAAGAAACAGCTCAGAAGATCTTCCAATCTCTTCAGCAGCAATTCATTACCTTTACTAGCGAGCTTCTCAGTCGGTTTCACAGCAGTAGCAAGCTACCTCAGCTTTTCTCCTGCCTTTTGGAGACCAGCTATCAGAGACTCACCCTCCTTCCAGAGTACAGAAAGTAGTCTCGTCTTGGACTCCTCAAGTTGCTGCCAAGCAGTTGAGGGATCGGGTCGAGCATGAGACCCCACCACCTCGTCGATCGACTCGTCCCGAAGAGCCTCGCCGATGTCTTCTCTCTCATCAAGAAATCACCAACAAGAGTCCTGGCCCTGGTCACCTTGGGGACCGTGCTAGGGGAGTGATCTCTAAGACTCTCTCGCACCATCATGCCTCTCTAGCCCCCTCTGCTACCATAGGGGCATCTGGCTACGATCGAGGGTACAGACTGATCATACAAGCCATAGGGGGGAACTCTCCTCTTTCAGATGACCTCATGAATGCCCCATGTGAGAAGTTCAAGATACCTCACATGGAGAAGTATAAGGGCGAGGGAGACCCCTCTGAGTATGTTCAGAACTACTATGACGTCATGAGCATGTTCCAAGCATCAAAAGTAGTCATATGTCAATATTTTCTCATCACCCTTTCAAGGAGTGCCAAGCTCTGGTGGAATGCTCTTGAGAAGAAGTCCATCAGCAGCTTCCAACAACTCAGCCGGAAGTTCATCCACCTCTTCCTGGATGATACCAAGCAGAAGCTGCCCCCTCATGTGTTGATCCAGATGAGGTAGGGGCCCGGAGAGAGAGCCTTCGAACCTACTTCAAGAGGTTCTAGGCGAAGAGGTTGGAGGTTAATGACCCAGGGAGTGCAATTGCTATGTCTGCATCCGTGGCCGGCTTGCAGAGCAACAAGTTGGCCAACTCACTTGCCAAGAATCCAATCTCCAATTATGAGCAACTGATGGCCAAAGCTCATGGGTACATGGACATGGAGGATGCCCGAGCTTACAAAGCCTTAGCCAGAGCTACAGAGACCTCCATAGCCATGACGATAGCAACACCAGCAGTGCTACTTACTTCGTCGACTCCAACAGTAGCACGGGCGGTGGCGTCGACACTAGAATAGGCCAGAGGCCTCCCTGCGAGGCAGGAGTGGCCGAGAGATCATCCAAGGGTCGACTCTCACTCCAATCGGTCTAACACGAGGGACCCATAGAGGAACCCGACGCCGAAGTCTACTCTCACTATCTTCAACACATCCCTCACAAATGCTCTCACCATGGTCTAGAAGGAGGGACACCTCAAGGAATCTGCTCTTCAAATGAGGCCGAATCCATAGAACCGGGACACTATGTAGTTTTTCTGCTATCATAAGGATCTCGACCATCTCACCAATGACTGTCATATCCTGAAGAGGGATATTGAGGATTTGATCGAGAGAGGGTATTTAAAGAACCTTGTCTCTCAGAGAGGCCGTGGGGAAGGTGCCCCAACCAAGGTGGATAGGAGATCCCGCCCGTAGTCAACCCGTCCTCAACCGCACCAAGATAGCCGACCCCCAGAGCCCAGCCATAAGGTGGTCATCAACATGATCATTGGTAGTCCCACCGTCAGAGGGTCATCCAACAGCTCCCAGAAGAGATATGCTAAGAGGGCCTTGCGGGTAGACCAAGATGACAAGAGGTCAAAGGTGGTGGATCCCATATCTTTTGGGGACGCCGACCTATAAGGTGTTGAGACACCCCATGATGACCCCATCGTCATAACAACAGGGATTGATGGCTACCAGGTGAAGAGAATCATGGTCAACACAGGAAGCTTGGTGGACATCTTGCATGTCGACGCCTTCAACTAGATGGGCATCGACAAATCTTGCCTGCTCCTCTGTAAAGGCCCACTCATCAGATTCACTAGCCACTCCCTTTTGTCAGAAAAGGATGATCACTCTCCCCCTGATAATTGGAGAGTACCCTAGGCAAACCACCATCTAAGTCAAGTTCCTAGTGATGAACCTCAAGTCAGCCCACAATGTCATTTTGGGTTTAACCGCCCTTCATCTTCTGTAGGCTGTTCTTTCAACTTATCACCAGATGATGAAGTTCCTGACTCCTAATAGAGTCAGAGTCCCCAGGAGAAACCGGCGAGAGGCCAGGTCCTGCTACCTGTTGGGTCGAAAAATTAAAGATTGATTGATTCTCTTGTTTTAAGAAAACTGGGTTCGATCACTTGGTACGAAACCCTTACAATCACTCACTCTCTCTCTCTCGATTATATATGAAGAGAAGATTAATTCAGCTCCTCCTTGTTTAACGTAGGCTCTTGGTGGCAAAAAGATACTTCCCTCAATGCTTGAGTCGAGATTGCTTCCCGTTGACGATCAGAACAAAATTGCTGGAGCTTCTGACATTCTTTAGACTGCTAGAATCGAGGTTCGAAATCCAGATCTATACGCAGGAGCTCTTATCTCTGATGATTGCTAAAAGTCTTAAAGTTTGAAACCTTTTCTCTTTAGCAATCCATAGCTATTTATAGGGTTTAAGCACGTAACCGACGTGCTAAGATCACGGGTAGAGGGGCGTAACTGCCTCTTCCAAATCAGCGCACGTCGTAATGTGCTCCTGAAAATTAGCCCACGTAGCTGACTAATTCTTCGGAGCTATTACAGCTAGATCTCACGTGGATGATGAGCCTCGTCTTTAATCGAAACGAGGTTCGTCAAGTAAGACGAGCCTCGATATGTAGCGAGGTTCGTCCTAAAAAGCAAACTTTGTAGTAAACAAGCTTCTTCTAATGAATTTTGTCTTCACTGACTTCGTCTGACGAACTTCGTCTTCACCAACAAATTTCGTCTTTGATATCTGACTTCAACTGCATAGCAAGCCTCATCTTCACTAATGAGCTTTAAGTCTGATGATAAGCTTCGACCCTCGTATCCAACGACGAACTTCGAACCTCGTATCCTACGACTAGCTTCGATCCTCGTATCCAACGACGAACTTCGAACCTTGTATCCCCTGACCAGCTTCGAACCTCGTTTATAATAGGGATTCTCGCTGGGTAGCGAGGTTCGTCCCTATGATGACCCTCATTATATTTTGAAGTTCGGCATTTTTTTACTACCTACAAAACCCCTTTCAAAGTTTTCAGTCTTGAATTGGGCTGTATAGAGTCTGAAACACTTTGAATCCTATTTGGACGCATTTAGCCTCATTGTCCGTAGTTCCATGCTTCTGTAAGCTTCGTCACGAGATTCGGCGGTTGTTTGACCCTCGTCTTTTCATGTGAGTATGGTCATACCCGCGCCCATATGACACCTTTCAGCCTTATCAGCAATAATAGTTATGCACCTTTCCTAGGCTCGATAGGTGATTGCCAGCTGGTACCTCAAGATCACCTCCCAAGATCTCACCCGCAGATCTTCGTTGGGAAGGGGATTCGTCTTACAATCTCAACCGAAGATCTTAACTCTTGATTCGGTTTCTCCCGCCTATATATATATGGCGTCATCATATGAGAAATCCTTTCTTCTCTTTGTCATTTGGACTATCTGAACTCCTTCTCTTCCAAAGTTTTAATCTTTCCTTTTTCGCAAGCTTTTCACTCGAAATCGATGGCCCCTAAACCCGCTGTGAACAAAGGCAATGGCAAGAGAGTCGCCATTGCCTCAGATGATCCCGCTGTTTCATCCGCTTTCTCAGGTAATAGATCTGAACCCAAGATCTGTGTTTCAACACAGATGAACCCTGTCTATTTTAGACTTGGGTTTCTTGAAGGAGATGAACATTTTCTTTCTTTCTGAGATGAAATTCATCTGAAAGACGATGTCTTTTTGAATTGACGACGTTCATTGTCTTGACATATTTTGTCTTTATCTGACGAACTTCGTCTGTTGATTGAACTTCATATGTCCAACCGTGTTGGCTATTCTGACAAGGTTCATCCTCAATGTCTGTCAAATGAGCTTTCATTTGACCAACAAACCTCATCTTCACTGACGACGTTCGTTAAATTGACAAACTTTGTCTTTACTGACGAAGTTCATCCAGCACACCAAGTTAGTGCAACTAATAATGCTCAAAGTTCATTGTTAGACAAAGTTCGCCTATTAACAAAGCTTGTTATTGGGCGTGGTTCGTCTATTCGACGAAGTTCGTTGTCGGAGTGACCTTCGTCTCATTGGGCCATGACTCATCCTCTAACTTTGTTTGCCCTTTGTGCAGTTGTACATCCATCTATTCCCATTTCCTAATATGGTGCTTTCGGAGCGGATGGTACCCAAGCGACAGAATATAATTTCCATTATTCTTCCCTTGAAAATATCCCTATGTTTTGGGATTGAGAACAAGAAGAGCTTCAACTTCTATCTGAGCCATCAATTTCCACTTTTAGGTGTTTGATCACTGACGCTCCTTTAGAATCAATCAACCGTGACCATATCGTGAAGCCTGCTTTCTTGTTTGGAGACTCTTCAGAAGATCCAGTCTTATTGGATATGGGCACCTATCGATGGCTTAGGACCATAAACAGGCGTAATATGTTCTTGCCCATGATTGAACGTGACTGTTCTCTCACTGCCCTAAAGATTGTTTCTGCCCCCAGGAAGATGGACTGGGACTAGACCCCAAAATAAGATGGGGTGATATATGGCCATTTCTCCAGAAGCGGTGCCAAGATAGACAGTAGCAATCGCTACATAACTGGATTGCACCCGAGCCTATTTCAAAGAGAATTGCCTGTCGGTGAAACAGCCGAGGAAGACAACACTTTTGGCCGTGCGTTCTTTAACTTAAAGGGGCAATTTTCGATTAAAGACTTTAGGACTCCTGATTGGTCTTGTTGGAGTCCTACCCATTGGTGGCCTCGTATCACCGAATACATCTTGCAGGAGAATAAAGAGGACCTGCAGAGATTTGGGCTTTATGCGTCTATTAGGGCGACGCAACTGGTTTTGAGAAATAACTCCCACCAATTCTTTGGTGTGTTGGAGTTATATAATCCTAACACTCGTACCTTCTTCACTCCAAATGGTGAATTGGTAATTCCTCTTCACGAGATGGCTGAAGTGTCCGCTTTGCCATATGGAAGATACACGTATAAGGAGTATGTCCAAGGATATAAGGAGCTAACCACTTTAGAGAAGAAACATCCCCAAGTTGTTGAAACTTATTGTGAGGGACTGTGCCACTACTACATTTGCCTGGATGTAGAGGGACGGGCTGATAAGAAAGATGAAAGCTCCTCAGCCACAACATTTGGGCGCATTACTTTTTTAAGAACTTGAATCATAAGAAGGACCCCATAGTACCACTAGGTCCTTGTGAAGTGGGTGAACTGTCTCAACGTATACTCGCCAACCTACCCCTGTCCTATGTGACCTCCTCAGATAAGCATGGTTACCCGGCAGGAATGACGTTTGATAGTTACTTTTACCAGTGTGGGAGCCGATTTCTTCCAAGGCCTTACTTGCAGGGTATCTCATGTTATGGCTCAGGCATGTTGTTGATCCTTCCGGTAGTTTCGATGCATTACCGGTAGATGTGGTATTTCCGACCATTTGTTTGGCACACGGCCGTCAATATGCTCTTCTGCCTGCCATGATTGCTCGTATCCATTGGGGATTGCGGCGATTATGTCACGCTTTTTGTCATGGCGCTTAGAACCCGAAGGTGGAGTTGCCCTACGCCAATCTCATGGCGTGGTTCATTATGCATTGTCCCACACTTATGGGTGCGCCTTCCTCTTGCGTAGAGGGACAAGTTACTCCTTTCATCCAGAGGTTGAAAAACTCAGATTGGAGTAAGCATTACATGGCCTTGGTGAGATGTACTCTCCGGGATCATAAGAATTTTGAGTTCAACTAGTGTTTTCCTCATTTTCTAGGGACTAGCTAAGGCCAAGCTGTAATAGACGAATCCAATGGCCAGGGCTGCACTACCTTATCACTTGGTTGCTTCCTATGGCTCATGAGCATTCGTCCAGGATATCTTATCTACCGCTTCGGTCCCGTGTGTGTATTAGAGCCTTATCTGCCTTGCCGCTTTGCCCGCCAATTTGGTTATGACCAATTATACATTGGCAATCCCAACACTCAACTACAATCCTAGGGTTATAGTCTAATTATCGGAGTAAGGGCTTGGTATTGGACCGTTGTCGGCGGTACAGGTGCTCACTTCTCACTCCAGCAATAGGATCCTCAACCCCGGGCAATGCTCGCTTATGCAAGTGGCATTGCATGGCGAATGTGGTGATCTCAAACTTCAACATCAACTCCTTGGGACTACGCTTCATTCGACGTTGCTATAGATCTGAGAACACGTCCAGTAGGAGTCATATACCGGGACTTAAAGAATTCTTATATGCCAAAGAAAATGTCGGTGCAGAAGAATCCCGACCTTCTAGTCATCATGAGACTCAAGAAGAGGTGAACACGGCTCTAGATAAGAGTACACTCCCGAGATCTCCACACGTTGATGAATACGGGAGTAATATACCCGCTGCTACTGGGGAGGATGAGGCTCTTGGAGCCGGAGCAGCTTTTGGCGACTTTGGGGATCCTACTCGTGTTGTTGAGCCATTTGAGCACTTTTAGCATGAAGCTTCTGAGAGTAGACTTTCCCCTCAACAATCTACTGAAGTTGTGCCTGGGGAATCCAACCTTGCCATGGAACCTACTGGTATGCTAGTCTTAACTTATTCTAAGCTTTGAATTGTCACTCTATTAATGTCTAACTTCCTTCTATAGAACGAGTTGAAGGAGATGAATCTTCAAGGCAGATGGGGGAGAAGTCCAAGAGGCTAGGATCTATGAGGAGGGTTAAACGAGTCGTTAATAAGCCAAGGCGAGAAGCTCCAATGGTAATCGCTCCTCCCATCGAATCAATTGGAGTTAACACAGAGTCAGAGTCTAAGGATGACGCTCCACTATCTCGACTCCGTGTGAGATCACGCCCTGAACCAAGAATGACTGCTGAGGACGCTGTCGTTGCCCCCGTTATTCCAATTGAAGCTGAAGTCACTTTGAGTACAACTATTAGCACCGGAACAGCTACGGATACAACTGTTGCTCTTGAAACAACTATTGGAACCGATGTTGCTTTGGACATACCTTCCTTAGCCGAGACTGAAATGACTACGAGCATTACGCCCGACAGCTCTATCGCCTTAACGAAAATTCTAACTCCAGCATCAACCATGTTTGTCGTTACTCCTGCTACTATCGTTACCACTCCTACAACCGTTGTAGCTGCCCCTACAACCATTGCGGCAACCACTGTGTTCACTTCGTCAGATTTAATGGTGACATTTGCTGGCCATTCGGAAGTGGTGTCTTCCTATGTTACACCCTCTTCTTCTTTTGACTTGTCAAAAGAATTTGGGGTGTCGATGGTTCGGAATAGTTTCCTCACCAATCTAAAGGAATCCCCTAATTAGGTGTTGGATCATGGAGGGGATTTTGCTGGGATTAAGGCAGTGGTAGAACCTCTTTTGCATGTAATGTAGAACTTGACTAGCGATATAGCCACGCTACCCAATTGGATGCATTTGGTAAAGGTTGAAAGCCTTTTCAAAAAATGGTAAGACCGTCGTAATCAATCCCTCCTTCCTATAGTTGAAGAACGCGCTACGTAGCTATTGAGGCAAAGGGACGATTCTTTGTTTTCGCTCGAATGCCAAGTGCTTGAGAAAAAGTAGAAGGTCAAAGAGCTCGGGAAATTCGGCGAGAAGTTATCCAGCGAGAAGAAAAAGGTTGCTGATACTGAACGCAACCAGCAACGCTTGGTTGAATCTTATAGAGATGCACTTGCTGACATACAGGCTAAGCTGGCAGAAGCAGAGGATGAGTTGAGGAGCACAACCGAAAGGTGACAAACTTTGACAACTCAGCAGGCAAAACATCAATCACTGCTTCAAATTGAGTCTGATGCTTTGGAGAGGCTAAGCAGCTCCGTAAGTAATGTAAAAGTGTCTTCTGATGATGATCTGCACAAGCAAGCCATGGCGGAGGTTTAAATAGCACACAGAGAATCTATCAACCAACTTGCTAAGGAAATCCACAAAACTAATGAGCAATTGTAATGATATTTTATCAATACAGTTATGCCCTTATCTTTCAACTTTATCATTTGGGCACTTTGGTTCTTTGTTAATAGAATACATAAGACTTGTCTTAACGAGTCTCTACCTTTAGAATTTCAAAACAACTGTCGAAAACCAAGTCTGAGAATTTTAGTACGAGGTTCCAAGTATCTCAACCAACACTTGATTGAAGTAATGACCCTCGTTTGTTTTGAAATTGAAAACGAGGTTCGGCTGATTCCAACCAAATCTTGGTTGAAACAGCGACCTTCTTTATTTTGCACCTTAGAGTCTAGGTTTGACTGATTCTAACTAAATCTTGGTTAGAACAGTGACCCTCGAGGTTCAAACTAGCCCTAACCGAGTCTCGATATTTGAACTCAATCGAGATAGTGACCTTCGAGGTTCAAACTAGTCTCAACTGAGTCTCGATATTTGAGCTCAATTGCAGAGTGACCTTCGTCACTTTTGACTTAGGAACGAGAGTAAATCTCATTAAATGAGGTGACAACCTTCGACAGTTCCCAAACTATTGATCCACATAGATCCGTCGCTTCGTTTTGTCAGCATTAAGTCTTTGGTACTTAATGCGTCGCTTCGAGCCACATTTTCATTGGCGCTAAGTACGAACATAATTAATTGCATTGCTTCGTTCCTAACACCCTTTGGCGGTTCGATGCCCAGGGATTCGCATAACAGATCCCAGCCACTTGGTTGGCTTCTTCGCCTATAAATAGGTAGTTGCCTTTTCGAGAAGACCCATCTTCTTCTTCTTTGATTTGTTTCCAAAATGACTCAGAGGGGTCTTTTCCTTTTAACGTTCCCATCTTTATCTCCTGTGAAGTTTCAAAATTTCTTACCTTCAATGGTCGTCGTTGATGAGGTAGCCTAAACTGGTAATGCCACTACTTCAGGTAAAATTTCTGATCCTTGATCTGATGGTTACTCTTGCTGTTTGAAAGCTTGACGAGGTTCAGTCATTTTAACAGACCTTAAGTTCTCATTTTATGCAATTCTGACACATTGATCTTTGAAGTGGCTCGTTCGTTTGGGGATTTCTCAATCTTTCAAAGTCGAAGTTAGGATATATTTTGACAACTTGTTAGACTTTTAAATGTAATCCCGAAGAGATATCCCAAGTTTAAACATGCTTACTATTTTGACATGCCATGCACCCCCAAGCATGCAATCCTTCATCTGGACTTTGGTCTATGTGGCAGCTTGGTAGATTCAGTGAAGTGCTTCTTTTTGCAAGGGTCAGCAACAATGTTAGAGTTGCCTTCATGTTCTGCAGAGATAGGGGAAGTGCTGATCCTATGCTCAGAGCTTGTGGTGTTTCTATTAGCACTCAGCTTACACAAGTAGGTAGGCGTGCACTACAAGCACCAAAGTTAAAAGTCGGGCATGGGGAAAACTTCATGCCAAGGAACAGAAGATGGAACTTCAACAACAAGAACTACAATGTTGTTGCAGACGAAGCTCGTAGCGTAGCTCGAGGGTCATTGAAAGGACTTATAATTGAACTTCGTATTGTAGTTCAACGGTTGTCGATAGAACTTGTAACTGAACCTCGTAGTGTACTTCGAAGGTCATCGAAAGAACTTGTAACTGAACCTCGTAGTGTAGTTTGAGTCTTCTAAGTTCAATCTGTGTACTTCAATCTTCTGTACTTTCAATCATTATAGTTTTATCCATATATTGTTCTCTTTCATTTTGTGCAATGAAGAATTTTAACTTAGGATTTTTAGCAAACCCTCAGCTATCAACGAACTTGAGTTGTCTTTACCAATTGCCGTTTGAGTTAGACTAGCCATATTTTTCCTCTTAGTATAATGAGTTGTCAAAGAGTTTCTCTTAGACTTTAAGTGCTACGATTTCTCTTCTATCCTTAGCCTCTTTTCGGCTTCAGATCAAATGTATGATAACAAAATTCAAGTTATGAATAAGTGTTAAGAACGAAGCTCAACACATAGCAACCTCATTAGGAAAATGAACGTCATTTGTGAAAATGACGACGTTGGGATGATCAAGTGATTCAATGACTTAGAATAACAATGATAAAGAAAACAAAGGCACATCACTTGGTAGGCCAAAAGTTGAAAAACAAACGTCATTTGGGGAAATGACGACGTTAAGAAGATCATGTCGTTCAGTGACTTAGCAATATAACAACAATGATGAGAACAAAGGTACATCACTTGATAGGCCTATGTTGGAAAACGAACATCATTTAGGGTAATGACGACGTTAGGAAGATCATATCATTCAGTGACTTAACAGTATAACAACAATGATAAGAACAAAGACACATCACTTGGTAGGTCTATGTTGTAAAACGAACGCCATTTGGGGTAATGACGATGTTAGGAAGATCATGTCGTTCAGTGACTTTACAGTATATCGACAATGATGAGAACAAAAGCGCATCACTTTGTAGGCATATGTTGGAAAACGAATGTCATTAGGAGTAATGATGACATTAGGAAGATCATGTCGTTCGGTGACTTAATAGTATAACAATAATGATGAGAACAAAGGCACATATTTTGGTAGGCCTTTGTTTGGAAAACGAACGTCATTTGGGGAAACGACGACGTTAGGAATATCAAATGCAGTAACACATCACATAGTAGGTTACTATTAGAGAGATATTTTTGAACAAAAGTTAAACATTAACTATCGGAGGTAATCATTAACATGATAGTTTATGGTCCCACTATCCTATTGAAGAGGATTAGTGAGGAAAATTTGGAGGGGACGAAGTAAGAAAATCATTACCTCTATTTGCCTCTTCTCTTGCTATGAGATGCGTTTGACCAAGGGGCCTATGGGTAATATTTTTTCAGAAATTTACCATTGATAGGCATCATGAGTTTGTCACCATCTTGAGTGATAAGACAATATGATCCATTTGAGTAGACGGTTTCTACCACAAATGACCCTTCCCATTTTGGCTCAAACTTCTATTTCTTTTTGGAATTCAGAATCATTGGGCGTCGGACGGCGAGGACCAGGTCTCCTTCCTTGAATGTGCGGTATCTAACCTTTTTGTCAAATCCGAGTTTGATAAAATTCATTGCGTTGTTGAGCCAGTAATCGCTTTTCATCTAGTGATTCCAGTTCTTCGAGATGTCGGTGATGATTTTCTTCCGTTGTCATGCCAGTTGCAAGTGCTATCCGCAGAGACGGAATTTATGTTTTTAATGGTAATACGGTTTCACATCCATATATCAAGGAGTATGGTGTCGCACCTGTCGGCATATGAACTGTTGGACGGTAAGCCCACAAGCTTTGACCCAGCTTCTCATTCCAGTCTCTTTTATTTGTCGAAACCACTTTAGTAAGAATTCTGACAATGATCTTATTGAGAGCTTCTGCTTGCCCGTTAGCAGCAGGGTTATAAGTTGTTGAGGTCAAAATCTTGATCTTGAATTTATCGCAGAATCGGGTGAAGGCTTAGCTAACGAATTAGGGTCCATTGTCATGGATGATACATCTTAGGACACCATATATGTATACGATGTGGAGTTTTAAGAACTTAACAACATCACTCGTCTTGAATTCTCTCAACGGGATTGCTTCTGCCTATTTAGAGAAATAATCAGTTATCGCTAAAATAAAACGATGTCCCTTGGAAGAGGGTGGGATTATTAGACCAACAATATCCATACCTCATGTCTTAAATGGCCATGAAGTGGCTGACGGGTGAAGATACTTGAGTGGCTGATGCATGTAATTGGTATGTATCTGGCAGGTGTGGCATCGTTTGGCATAAGTAACGGTGTCTTGTACCATGTTGGGCCAATAATAACCCAATCTACGTAGTTGGTCCCACAATTTAGGGCTGGTTTGATGAGCTCCACAAATGCCATCATAAGCTTTTCTTAAGAGCTTCTTTTTCTTCTCGATTTGACAAACAGCGAAGCAATAGTCCGTCATACGACCTTTGGTACAAAGTCTGGGATTGGGAATCATAGTAGAATCTAGTTGCTCATCTATGAATAGATTCTCTTTCCTTGATGTCTTCAGACAATAAGCCATATAAGTCATAATCAATGATCGGAAATCACCAATCTTTAGGTTCAAGCGTTGCAGGCTTATCTTCAATCACGTTGATCTGCAACGCATACTTTGACTTGAATAGTTGTTTGCTTGTTACCGTGATTTGTCAGGTAACTCCCTCAGGTAGAGCTACTGTGGCCGCAAGTGACGCCAAAGCGTCGGCATATGTATTCTTGAGACGGGGTACATAGTCAATGTAGAAGCCTTCAAAGGAATCGGCCAACGCAATGGCTACGGTATGATAGGGAATGAGATCCTCATTCCTAACTTCATATTCTCCCTTCATATGATTAATAATGAGCTGCGAATTACTATATGCTTCTAGGTGCTTCACCCCTACTTGTTTAGCTATATCAAGGCCGACCAACAAAGCATTGTATTCGGCTATATTATTAGAGCACGGCTCTGTTAAAGAAATAGCTCATGGAAACACATGATTTGTGGGGAGATAAAGACTACCCTTACTCCGGCAATAACTCGACCAGTAAGGCTTGCTCTTGCTACGCCATCAAAGTATAGTTACCATACCTGCTCTTTAGAAACAACATTGGCTTTATACGTCTCATCCGGCATGTCCTGGTACAATTCAACCTTCCCTTTCAATGGATGGTTGGCCATAAGATCCCAAATAGCTTGACTTTCACTGCCTTTTGAGGTTTGAAGTGATTATCATATTGGGAGAGCAACAATGCCTATCTAGCGAGTCGCCAGTTCAATGCACTGGTTTGTGTCATGAATTCCCGAATAGGATTGATTTGGAAAATGACATGTATAGTTTGTCCAACCAAATAATGTCGCATCTTTTAGACTGTGAAGACCAGGGCCAAACATTCTTTCTCAATAGGAGGATAACGAGGTTTATCACCCGATAAAGTCCTACTGAGATAGTAGATGGCTTGTTCATAGCAATTTTCGTCATCTTGTGCTAAGAGTCCTGCTAATGCATGATCTATAGCCCGGATGTATATCAAGAAGGGTTTACCTGACTTTGGTGCGACCAACACAGGTGGATTGGAGCAATATTGCTTAATCTCTTCAAATGCTTTCTGACAAGCTTCATCCCATACAAAGGATACTCCCTTCTTCATTAGTCTTGAGAATGGTTGGCATTTGCTTGATAAGTTGGAAATGAACCTGTGGATGTATGCTAATTGTCCTTGTAAACTCCGAAGCTCCTTGAGATTTCTAGGGGGTGGCAACTCTCGGATGGCTTTGACTTTGTCTAGGTCAAGGTGAATTCCGTTAGCGGTGACTACAAACCCTAGACTACAAACCCTAGGAATTTACCACTAGTCATTCCTAAAAACGACTTGGTTGAGTTCATCTTCAATTGATGTGCCCGCATGAGGTCGAACATTGTTTTCAAGTCATGTAAATGGTTCCCCTTATCACGACTCTTCACAACCAGGTCATCCACATAACATTCTACAGTCTTCCGTAGATGTTTTTAGAAAATAGAGATCATGGCACGTTGATATGTAGCACCAGCATTCTTCAATCCAAAAGGCATTACTGTATAACAATATATCCCTGAAGATGTTCGTAAGGATGTGTGCTTTTCATCATCAGAATACATCTTGATTTGGTTGTACCCTGAGAATCCATCCATAAAATACATCCTTTCAAACCTGTACGTATTGTCAATAATGACGTCCGTGATGGGTAAAGGAAAATTATCCTTAGGACAAGCTGAGTTCAAGTCTCGGGAGTCAATGCACACTCTAATCTTCCCGTTCTTTTTTAGAATAGGGATAATGTTAGCCACCCAGTCAGGGTATTGCTCTTCGCGGATAAATCCTGACTCGATAAGCTTCTTGACTTCAGCTTCAATCGCCTCCATAATTTGGGGCCAAAATTGCCTTTGCTGTTGTTTAATAGGCTTGACATCTGTTTTAGTATTTAAGCAATGCATAGCAACTTGAGGATCGAGACTAGGCATATCCTCATAGTTCTAAGCAAAAACATCATTATACTCTCGCACTAGAGTAATGAGTTCTTCTCTTTCTTTGGGCAACAAGCTGTCGCTTATGAATATGGGTTTCGAGTTAATCTCGTCTCCTATGTTCACTTGAATCACTTTTTCATCACTAGGAGGTTCACGTTGTTCGAAGTGGTGTTCCCACAGTATACCCAGTTGTCAGCTTAGCGGTTCATCAAGCAGAGGTAATTGATCATCTTATTGATTTTCTATTGGAGATGCTGAGGTCATGTTGGCCATGAGTGCCTTGAGCACAGCTCCTACACTGGTGTCAGACTCCCAACAAATGGATTCAGAAGATGAGCTGCAAGAATCAACATCTGGCTCTCCATTGGCTCCAAAACACAGCGTGAACGGCGAGGATTCATAACCTAACCCACTACAAGTTTTGTGATAGTATTACTCTGACTTTCCTTCCGGGACATGAGCGGATCGGATTGATATCCGGATCCCTTTATCAAAATTTAAGCCTTCTTTATGGATGAAGTCATATCCCATTTTCTTCATAAGCTTTTGGGTTGTTGGTGTGAAATACGAGAATTGCGGATCTTTTTCCACCTTCTCGGATTCTTCCAAAAGAGTTTGCACTAGGCCATCGATCTTCCCAAAGATGATGTCTTTTTAGCCATTAACCTTAGCCGACACTATGAAGACTGCTTGCGAAGATTCAATTCGCTGCCAATTTGTCACAAAAGATGATTGAATTGGCATGTATAAATTTGATTCAACATATAACCGGGGTAGAGGATCTGCCAATATGCTGGTGCTTGTACCTGGCATGTCAAAATTCAATTCAACACACGATAAGTAAGCTAAATCATTATTATTATTAAAGATAACTTCGCTGTCCTTGTAGACAGGATCATTTACATCCAGGTTTTCGAGACCAATTACGATGGGTTCTATGTCATTAAAAACAATACCCTGTTCGTACTCAGACTCGATATCGGCTTCATTACTGCTATCTGGTTCTTCAACCAGTGGTACTTCAAATGGCTCACCATCAAGGTAGTGGATTGAATCTATAAAATAATTCTCCACCCCTTTGAATGGTTGATTTTTTGCGACCACTGTTTTAACTTCACCACTCTCATCTACATATTTCATGCATTGATGCAGAGTTAATGGAACAATCAGATTGTTATGGATCCATGGTCTACCTAATAACAAATTGTAAGATGTCTCTGCATCGATGACGTAGCAGATGACATATATCCTCAAGTCACCCATTTGGCATTTGAGTTTGATTTTGCCTAAGGGACGAGTGTTGGAGGCATTAAAGTCATAAATGGTGGTCCCCGTCATTGATAAACGATGCAAAGGAACTCCAAGGTGATGAATGAGCCTTAACGGTATGATGCTCAATGCAGAACCGGGGTCAACCTGAATTCTATCTACCCAAATAGAACCGATATACCCTGTGAAGTACAACGGTCTATCGTGTTTCAGGTTTCTCACGTGCATATCTTCTTGAGAAAAGGTGATGCACGGTATTCTTCCTTGAAAGACTTGACAACGCTGAGGAAAAGCTTCTTCCAGTGCTGCTCTGGCTTGGTTTGGTGGGAAGTAGTTGAGAAAAGCCTCATTATCTGCTAACGCTTCACGAAGAGCTTCCCTTGTTGATCAAGATAAACGCAGAAGCCCAAACAATGTAATCCTTGCTGGGATGTAGGCTAATTGAGCCAACACATCAAACCGAAAAGGATCTTTAGCACTCTCTGGTGCATCCCTCCTTAGAGCTTTGCTGTAACAAAGTTCCTTCACTTGTGTTTGCTCCATCACCTCTTTTCCTGGTTTAGGTGGTGTAACTGCTGTTTCAGGGTATTTCTTCAAATACTCCTTTCCTCCACGTGTTCCTGATATCTGTGCAGGTTGTACGGTGAACGTTGGCTGCTCATCTTCAGAACTGCTAAGTGACGCAGTTTTAATTCCCTCATCTAGGATGGCTGAAACAACATTGTAAGACCTTCACTTGACTTTAGGCTTCTTTGAGTTTCGCCGATGTCCACTACTCGTCCACTAATAAGTCAGGATGAACCAACATGACTTCACCTTCAGAAGTAGTGTAGGGGACCATTCCCTTCTCTTTCTTCTGATGAGGGTCAGGGTTTACGTCCCTTATCTCTGCTTAGGGAATTGGTTTCACACCATCTTGGACTTGCACCTTAGCTAAGTATAAACACACAAAGTATGGATCCTAAACTAATATACCCAAGATGATGATCTCTCGTTGAAGTTTGATCTTGGTAGCGGGAATGAAACATGATGATGTGTTGACTTGAATGTATATTGCTCCATTCCAAATTCCTTCCATCATTCTTTAGATATCGTCGTTAAGCTCGATCCAACCAACCTCCAACTAGAGGATCTTTGTGTAGAATACCTAACAAGAAAATAAACACTCGACAAACATTGTTAGGAATTGTTTGTTAATCATCAAAACTAGATTAGAGAGTAGGCTCATAAACATGAGACCTAACTCAACGGACTTACGGAGGTTGCCAACAAATGCATCCTCCAAGCGTTGAAGAAGAAGGTGGACATGATGGTAGGAAGCTGGGTTGAAGAGTTGCCAAGTATCCTCTAGTCGTACCACACCATTCATAAGAACTCAACCAGGGAGACTCCATTCAAACTATCTTATGGCGCCGAGGCAGTCACTCCAGTCAAAGTAGGCATGCCGACCATCCGACTACAACACATCGATGAGAACATGAATTCGAAAGGGATTTGGGTTAGGCTCAATCTCCTAGACGAGACTCGAGAGAAAGCACTCCTGACGCAGGTCACAAATCAGCAACGAATAGCCCGCTACTATAATAGCAAGATCCAACCAAGGAGATTCAATGCTGGCGACCTCGTCCTCCACAAAGCTCCTTTTGACAAAGGCACACGAAGAGGAAAGCTAGCTCCTAATTGGAATGGCCCGTACACAGTCCTAGAAGAACTACGAGCAGGCACCTATCGACTAAGGGCCCCAGACGGGAGAATCCTACAACATCCTTAGAATATCGAGCACTTCAAGAGAAATTCTCAATAATTCTATAAATTTATTCGGTATTAATGAAATCCTTATTGAAACTGACTGACTCCTGTTTCGTACTCCCTTAGTGCCAAATCTATGCATGAAATCTAAGCCCTTGGTGCCTTCTCAATATAAACCCAAGTCACATTTACCATATGGTCGACTCCTACAGTTGCCACTCGACCATTAAGGCAGAGCCAAAAGACCTAGGCGCCATGTAAATCCTAGGCACCTAACCTTAGGGTGAAAGCACCCTAAGGTCGCTATGAAAGAACCCTAGAGGGGGGATGAATAGGGTTTATGCTAATCTAATTCGATTTATGCCAAATTAAAACTTATTAATAAATATATCCTAGCAAGAATGATATATTACAAATATATGTGCAAGGATATACAAGTTATATCCTAGCAAGAATGATATATTACAAATATATGTGCAAGGATATACAAGTAACACAAGGGTAAATAATCTAAACTAGTATTACAAATATATGTGCAAGGATATACAAGTAACACAAGGGTAAATAATCTAAACTAGATAGTGGGTAAAATAAACAACAAGCAATATACAAAGGCGATATAAGATATGAACATAAAAATAAGTGCGTCAATGCAATCACAAACGAAGGATATGTTCACGGAGTTCGGTCCCCATAACCTATGTCTCTACTCCTCACCTTGAGGAGATCTCCACTATCACACCCGGGTTTTCTACGCTCACCCGAACAACGTTTACACCTCACACTCTGTTTTCTAGTTCACCGAAAACATTACAATACACACTCTTGCAATCACACTCACAACCACCTCAAGTGTTGGTCACTAGCCCGTGTCTCCCTCAAGTGTTAAGAATTACAACCTACCTCTAAGCATTACCACCTACCCCACTCTTCTTGGGATGACCCCGTCTCTCACCACACACTCCTCTTGGTGTACAAGTGTATTACAAAGTGTTCAACACAATTAGGCTCACAATACAAATAAATTTGTTCTCTACAATGGATGAGAATACAATGTAGGCTCACTCTCTAAGTCACACAATCCCACAACCTAACTATACAATGTATGCAAATACAATAAGCTCAATGGTTGTATGTGTAAACAAAGAGTAAATAAAATCAACTAAACTCAATATAAACACTAACTTAATAAAATGATAATCAAACAATATAAATGTAAAGCTAGATTGAGTTTAGGAAAACTTCTCTATAGGTAACAAGAGAGAGGGAGAAGAGTGAATGCTCAAACACCAATAGATGATCTCCACTTGCTCTTGTGAAATGCTTGAGGCGACGATACCAATCGAAGGCCGCTCCGCGAAGAGTGCCAACGAATGACCGTACCATCAAGGGTTCATTGCCGGGGATTATTCCTAAGTGAGATTTAAAATATATCAAGTGTTGAGTAGGGGAACCCTTTCCATCAAACGGCGTAAAGTTGATTAAATTGAACTTTGCCGGATATGGAATCGATTCCCACTCCCTTGGATATGGACATGGTATGCCGGACCTTTTTACCTCTTGAGCGTTCATCAACGCGTTGATTTTGCTCTCCAAGTCCTTCATCTTCTTGTCTTCACTCGTTCCTATCTTCGAGTGGCTTTGGGGAGAGGTAACGTGGTCCTCTTTTGTATTATCATCTTCAGGACCATTTCCGTTGTCGTTGTTGACAGGGGGAATAGTTATGTTGACATTATTCCCTTCCCGCTCATTCTCATCTTAATTCTGATGATTGGGTCGAGTGGGTTCTCCTTGGTGAGTTGTCAGAGCCGCGATCTGCTGATCATGCATTTCTCTCATCTGCTGCATGGCCATCTCCATCTTAGATGATCTCCACTTGCTCTTGTGAAATTGTCTTCACAAACAAAACACTTAAACAAGGCTTAAACACCTCTAAACAAACTAAACAAACTTTTAAAATCCCTTGTAAAACTTTTCTCTTCAGTAAATAGAACTGAAGATATGTGGGTGTATTTATAGGATCCCCAAAGCCAAGAGAAAATAAGGCAAAAGACCAAAAAATCAAAACATGACAAAGGCTGAAAAAACTAGCTGTTATGCCATCAGTCGACTGACGGCTTCCATCAGTTGACTGATGAGCAGACTGTTAGAGGTGTTTTTTTAGCTCATTAGTCGACTGACGGACCTTATCAGTCGACTGATGATCTAATCAATCGACTGTTCAGTCAACCAAAACAAAACAGAAACTCTTTGACATTCCAGGTGATTTCTTCAGTCGACTCATCAGTCGACTGACCAGTCGACTGATAACAGGTTATCAGCCTGTTTTAAAATAAAAATCTAATTTTTAAACTGCCTTTAAAAATAGCAAATTAAATTAGAAAAATATAAAACTTTAGAAAATGATTGTAGACATGATAAGAAACATGCTACAAAAACTGGTTTTCAAAAATCACCTCTCATTTGTAAAATATCATCATTTTGCAAATATGTCCAAAACATGAAAACATGAGATACTTGAATTTTGATGTTTTGACATAAGCCAAGTTTTGAAACTTTGTAAACTGATTTTATAGGCTTAATAAAAGATGTATGTTATGATTGTTAAGTCTATAAACTAATAACTCAATATTATGCAAAAATGAGAAGTCCCTCGTGTAATGGTTCCGGACTGCAGATGAGTTAAATACCAGGGTACTAGCGGAATTGACTCGGGGTTATCTCCCATCGATGCCCCTTTGCTGGCCATATTAGTGGTGACCTTCGGAAATTCTCCGTCCTCGGCCATCCTTCTTCTTCGTCGGAAACGCCTAGGCTTAGTCTCAGACGTTCCGGTGGAAATTCTCTTGAACACCGAAACTCTCCTTGGGGCTTCAGAGCAACAGCATTCTGATAACACCGCCCTGATGATGTTGGCACACGGACAGTGAGGTTCCGTGTCTCGTGCGTCTCGCTTCCATAGAAACCAAATAAAATGTGTGTGTATATGATATTGAGCTTAGAGTACTTAACACACATAATATAAAAGCTAAACTAAATTACCCAAGCTTGTGATCTTCAACAAAGCTCTATCTTGGTACACTTGCGGATGAAGCTTGAACTTGGATCTTCAACTTGAATTGCAATGCTTCAACCACTATTCCGCCAACCTCCATTGGATATGATCGTGAATGCTCGATTCCGTCCATCCTCCAACTTATTATTTGCCTAGAATAAATACAAAATACAAATACTAGACAAACAACATTAGGAGTAAATTGTTTGTAAATCATCATCAAAACAAAAGGACCCAACACAGTGTTACCCAATTGCCGAAAGATCTAGGCGCCATGTAAGTCCTAGGCACCTAACCTTAGGGTTGTCCAATTACTGAAAGACCTAGGCGCGCCACGTAAGTCCTAGCGTAAGTCCTAGACACTAACCTCAGGGTTGTCCAATTGCCAAAAGACCTAGGTGTCACGTAAGTCCTAGGCACCCAACCTCAGGGTTGTCCAATTGCCAAATGACATAGGCACTACGTAAGTCCTAGCCACCCTGCCTCAAGGTTGTCCAATTGCCAAAAGACCCGGCGCCCATGTAAGTCCTGTGCACCTAACCTCCGGGTTGTTATTTTACCAAAAAGTTTTTGGTACCCTCATTAAGTCCAAGGCACGTACCCTAAGACCTTGGTGTCATCATGAGTAAACCCAAGGCATGGAGTTCAATCGTTCGGTCATCATCGGCAAAAAGACCTAAGCACTTCAACTTGCAAGTCTTTGTCGATAAAAGACCCGGACATCTCACCAACATGAGGCGTAAAATGAGTTAGTCGTCTCGACTCTCAACGCTTGGGCCGTCCTAACACAGCCGATTCATAACAATCCACACTTGTTCTCTCAGCAAGATCATAATTACAAACAAAGCAACGAGGAACAAGTGAAGGTAGATCCCTCGACCAAATCTAGGAGTAGGGCTTGGGAGTTCCTGGGTAGGGACTTCGAGGGTAGCAGTAGCAGAAGAGAAAGTGGGAGGGTCTTCTCCAGGCTCATCCCCCGACTCGTCATCATTGTCATCCAATGCTAATTCTAACCCCCCACCACTCACCTTGATCTCCTTTAGGAGGTCAAGGTAGCAAGAGACACGAGGAGGATAGAGGTGATCAAGGGTGGGACGAGAGAAGGGAGGGAGCAACGAAGCCAGGTAGTCGACACCAGCCTTGCAAGACAAGGCAACCTCAGTTTTACCCAAGGGGCCCTAGCGCCAGTCATCGATTACTTTCGCTTGGTACTGCCCCGAGTCCAGGAGAGCGAGCCAATCCTCTAGGTCCTTAACTATTGTCGTGGATGCCTGATGAGTCGATTGCTCCTCCTTGAGGTCTCACCTTAGTTTCTCAACTTAAAGATGACTCGATCGAGCCTCTTCCTCGGCGGTCACCTTGAGGCACCTCTCGGACTTGACCTCTCCCTCCAAAGAAGCAAGGTAGACATCTCGTTCGAAGAGTCCTTGCTATAGACGGCCAACCTCTTCCTTCAGCCGTGTGACCTCTCTTTGGAGCTCCTCAATGGAAGCCGCCTACTTGGCGCTGAGGGTTTTGAACCCCCTCAGGCGCTTTTCCTTTTCATCCAGCTCCTGGCGCTAGGTGGCCTTGTTGCTACTTAGGTCAGCCTCCAAGGCAGCAACCCTCTTCTCTACTTCCTCCCTGGCAGACCTCTCCCTAGTGAAGTCCTCCTACCATTCCGATGGGGAGTTATGGATGTGGGCGAGCGAGCCGGTTAAACAGCTCCACCTCCACTAATGCTACTCGGACCAAGTAGACCTTAAGGGACAAATGCAAGCTAATACTTGGCATCTCCCACAAGAACCCCTCGTCCTTCAGGAGGGTGAACTATTGAATAGCTTGGATTAGAGCAGTCTAGGACCCTAAGATTGATGTCTCTATGTCAAGAGGCGCTGTCGTGATGAACCTCTCGCCCTCTAGAGGTACACTCCTAGGCGAACAGGGGCCCAAGGGCACTCAAAATAACATGGACTTCGTATTTTCCAAGAACTGAGGGTTAAGCTCCAAGATCCGATGGCAGAAAGGCCATTAAAAACTACCCTCTTGCTCCTCACCGGCCTCGCCTGCCGAAGGCTCTAGAGGGGGCACTGCTTGCTCTTTAGCCCCTCCCGATGTCCCGACAGGCTCCTTGCCTGGCCGACGAGATGCGACGAGATGCTTCCTCAACATGTGCCTCAACTTCAGCGACCACATCCGCTAGGGCCGCCTCCTCTGGCCTAGCAGGAGAAGAGTCATTGATCACCACCACCTCAGCCTGATGGCTAGCTGAGATGGCTGACTACTGCTCTTCGGCCGGGTCAACCTGGACCTACCTAGTTAGTCTACTGGGCCCTTGGTCCTTCCTAGCCTTCACCTTCTTGGCCTTCACTCTCTACCCCCCTCCCAGCTAGGCAGCGATCTCGACCACCCGTGACCTCAAGCCGCCAAACCTCCTCGGGGTCGAGATTCCCCCTCAACCTCTTTTTGGGTCTTGAGGCTGAGCCCGACTCCTCGCCCCTCGAATTACTCTTAGAGCTTTTTTCAATGGGGAGGGCTAACAAACTCGCCCTCACCTTGTCAGCCTCAGTCGGGGGAGCTATCGAGACGTGTGCCACTCGGAGAGATGACGTCTCAAAAAGATTACCTCTCTCCCAAGACCCGACATAAGAACAGATCTTATTTAGTTGTCACCTCTCCTCGGTGGTAAGAATGCACCGCTTCAGCGTGTCCTTGGCCACTTCAGGCCAATTAGGGAAGGAGAGGATGCTGTCAGTGCCAAAAACCCATACTAACCTCTCCTTTCAGTCTCAGATCGACTCGGGGGCATCCAAAACAAATTTATAACCTCTATTGTAGTGGAGGAAGTAGTAGGGGTCCCTCCTCGTCAACTTGATGCCGACCAGATGCCCTAGCAGGCACTTGCTCGGCAGGACGCCGACCCTGTGGCAGATTATGACAAAGCCCACGAAAACCCTAATTGCATTCAGGGTAAATTCGGAGGGGAAACCCCAAGAGCAACACATACATCCCTAATGTAGGGATTGAGCTACAGCCGAAGCCCATACTAGAGATAGGAAAGATATAGCGGTACCTTATTCTGGCCGTGGTGGTACACCGGCTCGTCCCCACTTGGTGCTATAAGTGTAAAGGCATTGGGCAGATCATAAATCTTGTAGTATTGTTCAATCTCTCTAACGCAGACCTTGAAGCGGATTGGCCAAAGAAGAACAATTCTCTCCTCATTGCGGCCGGTGGTGGGAAGTCCTGGACGCCATAGAATTTTGATTGCAAAAGATTTGGGAAAGTTGAGATAAGCAACGAAGATTTAGAGCAGGAGTTCGTGAAGAAAATTCTTTTTTGACCCAAATGGGCTATTTATAGTATTCAAGAGGAACACGAGATTAATCTGGATGGTCGAATCATTTCAAAATGAATGGATGAGATACACCTCAGAATCTCAAATGGTTCACACAAAACTTGAAACGCCGGCCCTTTTACTCCGCGCCTCTTCACTCGAAAATCGAAGCGATACCATAACTCTCTAACAACTGATGGCATCATCATGTCGTTACAAACAGAAACATTTCACCTCCCTAATTAAGGCTTCTGGTAACTCAATAAACAACGTCTATTCGGTGAACAGTCCGTCAGACCTAGTCAACCCTCTAGAGTCGACAACGGACTTCCATAGAAGCCAACTTATCAAACTTAGACACTCACCCCAAGAAGCTCAGACGTCAATTAGCAAAAGCAGTCGACCAGATTAGTTCTAGGCTTAGACAAAAACTAACACATCAGAAGTGACTGCTCAAGTTCGAGACGTGTCTTCTCAACGAAGGATGAGTCCCCTCGAGTCAGTAGTTAAGTTCAAGTCTACATTGGAGCTAAGTCATTTAGTAGACATAAATCGAGACTGCGCAACACAGAGAAAGAAATTTTGGGTTAAAAAATATTTCTTTAGTCATCTATAAGGAATCTTTACAAGATACACTATATACATATCTATAACAAGCAAGAGACAGAGAAGTCCTAGGAGGCTAAGAAGCACTTGGGGTTGGCGTCTTTGTGGTCCGTTTCGAGTCGACCCCTTTGTCGGCTCTCAGGGAAGTAACCTCTCCTAGAAACTTAAGATATGCGGTCGGACCCATTCCATCTGGCCATATAACTCCGTCTCCACCAAAACGCCTCAAACCAAGTAGCTGCTGAGGCTTAGGTGGAGACCGACATCAAGAACCCCTTGCAAAAACTCCTCATCTCGAGGAAGCCAGAACTGCTCGACCGCCTTCGACTGAGTTCGGTGAGAGCCCAGGACATTCCCCCTGAAATCGAGATGGTGATCAGGCTCAAAGAGGTGCTCCATGTCGGGCTCCTATCCATTTAGAGAGCCGACCCCTGAAGTCCTGATGACATCGAGATGGTGATCAGGCCCAAAAGTTAGTGAGTAATTGAGACCACTTGCTTCTCCAAGAGAAGAGGTATTTTATTCCACAAATGTTTTCAAAAATATGAAACACTGTTTGAGCCTTTTTTATTGTTTATGTTTTAATTTTCTTATTCAAGGAAGGCAAGTGGCCTCATCCTCTCCTATTCTTCTTCTCCAATGTCGGCGACGCGGTGAGGAAAGGGATATTCCAGCCCTACGAAAGGCACCGTCTCCTCCTTAACCAGCTCCTTTCCTCGACGAGTTGACTCACTGCGGCGAACAGACAACTCTCCTTCTCCAACAAAGTCTCTAGCCTCGGCTCCCTCTTCTTAAGGAGTCATGACTGGTTCCCCCAGGGCCGACTCATCTAGATGAATGAGTCAGTCTTGGCCATCTCAGCCACTGTCCAAGGTTCCTGTTCCTCATCTTCCATCATGGCCTCCTTCGTCCATGGACAAGGGTGGGAGCAGTCTCCTCCTCGGTCATCTCGGCCTCTAGTGGAGGAATGTCCCGACGAAGATGCTTCACGGGCCTAGCAGATGGCCCATCCTGGAGAGCAGCCAAAGGAGAAGTTAGCACCATCGCCACTTCCGCTATCCCTAAGATAAGGGCTAAAGCCTTCTCTTGGTCCTTGGAAGAAGGAAGCACTACCAACACACTGAGAACCCGCAAGACTGAGTTGTCGAGCAGATGGCGGACTTGACGAGAGCCAGCATACACCTTGATTTGGTCAAGCACATCCCTCTCGGTGTCGAACAAGTTACCCTCTATAAGCTCCTCCCTCCTTATTTCAGGCCAGTTTGAGCAGCCCAACTCTAGGTCGTCCCCCACGACCCAAACAAACTTTTCCTTCCAGTCCTTGTGCGAGTTAGGATGGCTGGTGATAAGCTTGAACTTCCCCACAATTTGAAAATGATAATGGGGTTCAGTCTGGTTCACCTTTATAGCCACTAGTCAGCCCAAGACCCGCAAGGATGGCTTTATTCCCAGCCAGTGGCAGATCACCACGAACCCCACCAGGATGGTGATGTCATTTGGGTTCATCTGTGCTAACGATACCCCTAGCAGTGAACACTTGCTTAAGGAAGGGGTACACGGTCAGCCGCAAACTACATTCCAAGTGCCTCAAGTACAGGGGATCTCGCTCTAGCCCATGATCATATATAGCCTCCGACCTCGTCGGGACCATCAACTCATACTCCTTAGGGATATCGAACCTCCCGTGTGTTAGGTCTCATGTTTTGATGATGATTTACAAACCCCATTATTGGTACTAATTGCTTGTCAAGTGACCCTACGCAGGATGTATTTATCAAGCAATATAGTGCCATAAAAGGAGGATGGATTGATTTGCGCTTCAACAATGATATTCATGGAGGTAGAGGCAAGTTGATGAAGAAGCCTTAAATTCTAAAAGATTGGTTCACGCAAATATCTATTTAAGAAGAGCTTTCAAGCATATATTCAAGAAGAGCTTCATCAATGATAAATCTTAGCAAATATCGATACTCAAGCTTTTTATACATTTATAAGTGATATTTACATTTTTATTTCTCTCTAGATTATAATGTAGGCAAGAATAAAGTTGATAACCTTTGAAGCATTAGGGGATTATACTTACACACACACACTTCAAGACTCGTTCTTATCAAAATCGTTAAAAATCATTTTTAAACAAAAGTTTGATTCAAAGAAAATACTTTCTATCCTTAGTATTTTATAATTTCAAGAATTTTCCAAAGCCTCAAAATTGTTTTAGGTTGTTTCATCTATTTTAAAATGAATATATATTTTAGTACATCAGTCGACGGACCGTAATCATCGGTTGACCGACTGTGTTTCATATTATAGTGTCTGAAAATTATTTCTGTGAGGTCGACCGACCAAAACTATCAGTCGACCTATCCTTTAGCAGTTGATTGAAAGCATCGACCAGTCAACCGATAGTCCTCAAGTCCCATTTGTTAAAAAGCTAAGAAAAACTTGAGATTTTATTTTTTGAGACTTCTAAGCTTAAATCTTCTACTCATTCTCAAGTTACTTTGGTTTTCACTTTCATATACTCACGATCCTAGTGCTTCAACAGTTTATCTCTTCATCCTTGCCATAGGACTCTTGTAAGAGAGATCATTTTCTTCATCTTGTATTGTGTGACATTGTGTGGAAAGCTAGATCTCGAGGAGATCATTGTATGGAGAGTTAAATCTAGGGGAGATCATTGTGTAAGAAGTTCCGTCTTTCAAACCTGGTTGTGGAGTGGATTACTATCGAGAGAGGTGGTCGGGGACGTACGTCGAGAGTGGCCGAACCTTGTGAACATATCGTCGTCTTCAAATTGGGTAACTATCTCTTACCCTCCTTCTTATTTTTGCTTATTGTCATACTTTGTGCTTTTTAATTGAATTGTTTTTCATTAGTTGTACATTATTGTTTCATTACCTTATTCACCCCCCCCCCCCCCTACGCCTTCATCTGTGCCTGGGTCATTTTTGGAGTGGAGCCCCGCTAGGAGAGCTCCTCGATAAATAGGATCAGATGTCATCGATGATTGTAGAAATGATCACCGGAGGAAGATGAACGGGAAAAATCTTGAGTTCGCTAAAGGTAATTTCAAAAGCCAATAACCACCATCTCCCTAGCTCAAGCTCTATATATAGGCAGCTGACTTTACAATTGCAAAAATTTGAACGGTCGGATCAAGCCTTGTCCAACGGCCAAGATTCATTATCAGAATTTGAAGCAGCATCTCAGAGATCGAGGCGCAGCCCACTCATCTTGAATAGCCCGCAATCTGCCAAGAAAAACAGAGCTGTGGTAGTAAAAAAGAATGTGCAGTGACGTCAGCCACGCCAATCTAAAGAGACTTTTCAGTTCCAACATTTAATGCACACCCACGTCCGTCCAAAGCAACTCTCATTTCACTCGGACCCGGCTAAAACTGACTCCAAGTGAAAGGGGCCAACTGTTATGGTGTTTCATTAGCCAATCTACAACCCTTTGCTAGTAACGGACATGTATACTTCTCCGTGCAAATGCCCCGATCAAATTGGCAGCCAAGACCAACAAGGATTTCAACTTAGCCGACTCGCCGAGTCGACATTCCTTTATGTCGACTCGAATGGCGGAACTTGTCGGTCCCCTTGTCGAAGACAACTCGCAATGAGGCCAAGTATTCTACGCCTCACAAGAATGACTCGAAAGGTGTTACTTCTCTGCGAAGCTAGAGGACGACTTTAGCCTCGAGCCTCTTTCGCTGACACAACATCGACTTCACAATTAATGCTTGGCAGGTGCCATCATACCTCTAGCCCCAATAGTCTTCATGACTCATCGGACCACGTCGGCACGGCCATGCTCCAGATCGCTTCACATTTAATACTGAGATGATCTCTCCTCTAGTCGCCAGCCGACACCTGTAAAGCAGGAGCTGACTCAGCCGCTATCCCATGCTTCTTCACCGCCATCCTGTGCTCAGCCACAATGATGGTTCTACCCTTATACCATCAGCGTAAATACATGTACTATTCCAGATATTAAAAAGTGGTTGATTCTAATCAATTCCATGACACTACAGAACTCACGCAGTTCTTCTTTTCCCCACTCAAGCTCACTAGTTGACTTGATTGTCGGAGGAACCACGGGAGAACCAGTTCCTGTCCTCTCACGAGTTTTTATATGTGCAGACTTCAGCCACTCAACTCAGAACTAGATATTCAGGAAAGGAATCGGCCCCTCTTCAAACATTAACCCTGTCCAACCACAGATATAATTGACTATGTGATCACTTAACATCAACAGTAGCGGTAACTGTACTATTACTCTTAAATTATTACAAGTAATTTGGATCTTCTTCACTGTAAAAAAGTAGCAAAGAGATCAATATTATGTCACAACTGTTAATTTGTTTATTGGCGGTTGTGATTTGCTTGAGTCTAAATTAGAAAATGGCTACAAACTAATGACTATAATTAATTTATGATCTCTCCACTATTTTCTAATAATGAAGAATGATTCAAAATCATACCTCAAGAGAGAAAAGTGTAAGCTCATTCTCTTCAACTTTTCAAAATTGATAACTAATCAAGAGAACATGACACTTCTCTCTCTTATAGTGTAGATATAGTTGTAAAAAAGAATAGTGTAGCTATCATTTTCCTTAACAAAACCGAAAAGGTAAGAGTTGATAGATCATTCCTTTTATCTCAACCATTTTAATCATAACTAAAAGGTAGCCAAGTGCTTATTGAAATAAAGATTTGCGGGTTAAATTTAAAAATACAATAGAAGTAGGTGTTCAAATGTAAAAAAAACATTACATTAGCTTCTTTGCCAAATTATGTCTATTTTATGCATTTGATATGTGCAATGCACCAGCCGTAATTAATATGACAAAAGAAAAAAAATAGAGAAGAGCGCTTTCGCATGGAACTAGTGGGGCGAAAAATAATGCTTTCGACTATCCACTGTTTCTTTTTCGGGACGTCGCATCCCATTTTCCTTATATTACAAATTGGAAATTGTTTAATAAAGCTATAGGGATGGGCCAGCTGGATTGATTTTTGCTCCTTTCAACCCTAATATTGGATCAAACACATCATTCATTTAAATTAAAATCCTGGCCAGCATCTTATATTAGATTCTTTATTTCTCCTAACCTAAGCTTAACTTGAATTCTTAACCCTCAATCTTAAATATCTAAATCTAGGCAGTGCTTCATCTTTCCTGGATGTTAACTGTTAATCTAATAAATAATCATATTCAACATCTATTACTGCATATGCTCATTACCAGCTATGATTCATTAGATTGCACGATAAAGATTGATGTTAATGTTGAGTACTGGGATTATTATTTGTAATCTGTTGAAGATTGCTTCTGATCATGTTTAGTTATGAAATGTTAATTATAGGGTTTCATTCTTTTCATTGTCAAACTTTCTATAGTTTATATCACAATTAAGATAGTTGTTGGATAAACATTGTTGATATCATTATGAATTCGTAGGATGTGACCGTGTGTGTAGTTTTTTTTAATCCCTGCCGTCTAGTCATATTCACACGTGCACCATATGTCCACGTTTTTTGGGATTTGTAATATGGGGTTTGGTTAGGGGTTATCTATGTATGGGGTTTGCTTAGGGGTTATCTTTGTAATATGGGGTTTGCTTAGGGGTTATCTATGTTCAACCAATCACATTTCTCATAGTTTAAGGCTCCTATACTTATAAATACTTGTTTGAGTTGAAACAGCTGTTGATTTGTGCCTTGAGCAGACTTTTGAAGCATTATTCCTAAAATTACTCTGAACCCGTACGGAACGGATCCAAATTAATCAACATGCAATCCACGCGAAATCTTAGTCGGATATCATGCTGCCTGGTTGACGCCTCTTTTTCACACATGTCGCCATGTCATCGACAGATATATTTCTCTAAGAGCCGGAAGCGATATCAACATGCCATCTTGAGAGCAAAGCTCACATCACGACTTACGAATCACCACTTGATTCCACACTTGTTGTACAGTTGGGTTTAAAAATAATTGGTTTTGAGCATTTTGCAAGGTGGAACTTAGATGTGGGTGGGTTTGAAAAATAAACTCAAGTACCGATTGAGTTTAAATAAAACATCGCAAGTAATTCAAAACCAAATTTTTTAAAGTGGGAAAAATAAGTATACAATCAGAGAAGTTAGACTAAAATTTTATCAGAATATCCCCATACATATAGAATGAAATGATCTATATCACTCACATGCAGTTGGAGGGTTAATTTTTAGATCTTAGTTATTTCATTTATGGTGCAAACCACCTCAGTGCTATTAGGGAGTTTGTGATAGTATTCCTATTCAATAAGTCACAATCTAGGACTTCGTTTATCTGCTCCTTTTTTTTAAATTTTTTTGGTTGGGATTAAGTCTAATCTAGAGTTGACGGACTTCAAACAAAGGGTAAGAATCAATTTTAACGCAAAACCTATAGCTCCCAGGCATTAGCCCCAACTCCTATTTTAAATTCATTACTCTCTCTTATTATATCTAATGTGGGACTACACTTACATATTAATAACCTCAATAACTTTTATTTTAATATTGATTAATCTTATTCTTGTTGTAAAATACCTCTTATAACTATCAAATCGGTCCTTGAGATTAGGGAAATTATAGCTTGAAAACTTTTCTACTCAATTTTGTTTTTCTCCATACAACATTCAGCTTATTATATAGTCTTATGCACCATAAATACTTTGACTATATAAATAAGCTTAAAATTTAATGGGGACAACTTAATGTTGTTTATGGATATCCATTAATGGGTTCATAACGCACCGTCTTGGATGTCCATTATACAAGGAATATGCTCTGTTAAACCTTACCATGAGAAAATCTACCAGGAAAATATCCTAGTGAAGAGAAAGAATACATAAATTTTTGTATTAACTCCCCCTGTTGAAAACATCATTAAGATCTCTCAACCGACACATTCCGATCTTGTGAATCAGCTTCTCAAATGTTGAGTTAGTAATCCCTTATTGAATAAATCTGCAAGATTATCGCTTAAATGAATTTGTTGAACATCAATATGGACATTCTTTTGTGGATTATACATGAAATATGCTCTGGTTCTACTTTGGTGAATCCTCTTTTAAGCAATATTGTGCATGCAGTATTATCTTCATACAACAAAGTTGGAATTTTCTCGAGAATTAGAATTATATGCTTCAAACATGTTAAATCCTTCGAGGATTTTCATATAAATAATATCATCAAGTCTTTTACTTATTAACTAGTTAATCAGATATTAAAATGTGATTGCATCTACCACGAGAGAATTTGTCTCCTCATAATGGACTCCTGGTCTTTGGGAAAATCCTTATGTGCCAAGTCATGCTTTATGTTTCGGGTCTTAAAAATTGATAATAAAAAATATTTACAATTCTTTAGAGTGGTAGAAATAAAAAAATTTAAAAATTGGGTTCTTTTTGTGAGCCAATAGGGCGTTAATCTTATACTCCGTTGATGGTCTGAAATATAGACAAAGGGTCTTCTTGCCGATTGACGATCTTTAAGTAAATAGATGACTATTTACCTTAAATAGATACTAATAGATCCTTTCTCATAAGGATTGTTGATTAAGCTAGATGTCTAGCTAAAGAAAATGAGTCTTTTCGCACAAGAATCGAGCTAAATGATTACCCGATGAGAATTATGTATAAAGATCAATGAGAATGGAGAAGAGATCGGCTCTTTGTTCGACAAAATTTATGAATCTCTCTCTCTTCTTCTAAAATGGCAAAAGCCTAGGAAATAATAATGTTAGCCCCAAAATATTTCATCTGCCCCTTTTCCTTTATATTGATCATGCCGATTTATAGTCTTGGAAGCATTAAGTGGATTAGTTAGTGAATTTTAACTCCCCTTAAATGGGTAATTTAGTGAGGTAAACCACTTCCTTAAAAGTGGCTTCTAAAAATAATTGAGGTTAACCAATACCGGCCAAGGGTGATGTTTGCCAATAATGGCTGTGGGTGAAGTTTGTTGAGCAAACTTTACAAGAATGTGGATAGCCTACTTTCTTTGGAATGTTGATAATGTAGCCCACATGAGCTATTAGGTGAAGCTCACTTGGGCGCGCTTGACTATAGCTTGGGCGAGTTTCACTACAGCTTAGATGAGCTTCACTTTGGGCATGTGTTTGGGCCATTTTTATCTGATTTAGTGTTCGGTCCATGGGCATCCACTTCTTGAGCTTGTATTGAGCTCAAGTATCAAACTTGTGTCGAGTATCTATCTAGGCCTCTTGTGACTTGAGAGATCAATCGTATATGGAAGAGGCCTACATATTTTGATTGTCTAAACTTTACACCTAACGACTTTATTTTTCTTTTTTTTTTGCACCAGTACTAATTTGCACCCTACTAGTTTTGCACCTTCAGGTGTTCAGACTACTAGTCCAAAAGCCTCTCATTTTGCATGTGAGTTTAATTTAGTTTGAATTGTGCCTTCCCATTTTTGACCAATCATTTCCATGTCAACATTCTTCGATCAATATCCTCATTTTCTTTCATAATATTGAGTGATAAATTATATATAGATCTGTTATTGATAACTTTTTTTTCCAGTTCTATTTTCCTCCTACATTGACATAACTTATTGAGATCTCTTCATGTTCACTAAATTTAAGTCTCAGAACTTCTTCTAGAGTTTTATGATTAGTTATCTCATGGTTCTGTTTTGGAGTTTTATCATTATTTATGTCTATGTTTTCTTCTAGAATTCCTTCTTCTTCAATGAGGCGATCTTAATTATTTACTCCTTTCTCTTTTGAAGTTTTTTGTCTTTGGAGCCAATTAGTCTATCATGCTTCAAGCATGCTCTAGACACATTGCTTAAAATATTAACAAATTGTCTTACTGTGATGTCAATTCAAATAGAAGAAGTTGCAATTGGTATATGTGACTTTGACACTTTCTTTGGGTTAGTAAATAGGTCCAGCAATTGATTTCCTATATTTCATAAATAAATCATCTTTTGACCTTCTAGTTCACATTGTTCTTTGTGGGTATCAAGATGATTTAATGATGTTGTATTCATGTATATTGTTTCACCAGCTACTTATTCATCTCCAACTAATAGCAACTCAAATCCCCTAATCACATGAAGTCTCATGTTTGGATAATTGTTTGTTTTTGGTCATCATCAAGAAAAATAATAATCTAATCCAATCCCAACACTTACATGAAGAATGAAGATCAAAAGAACTCTTAATTTTCACATGATAACAAGTGGTCTTCATGCATCCAAATTTCCACACTGAAGTACTCCATTGATACCTCTATCTCACTCTATTTCTGTGTGTTCTCATGATCAAGGATCGGAGATAAGGCTTAAGATTATATCTTTGACTTGGGATTGGATTAAAAAAAGTGCTATTTGAGATAGCTTAGAAGTATGAGTTTCTATTGTCACCTCCTTTGAGAGGAATGAGCTTGAACAAATGAGTCGACCGATGCCAGGTTTGCTATGTTTGACAGACTAAATTGGCATCAAGGATCCGCCAGGGATATGTCTTGATTTAGTGTTTCACTTGTTCGTGAAGGATAAGCTGAGATGAGCCTCTAATGTTGAAAATCCTGGGGTATAAATCAGGACTCGGTGTCTTTTGAGGAAAATGATCTTAGGGGAGTGAGTCATAATGCTATCAAGCATGTCATATTTGATAAGATTGTATGAGATGGAGAATTCTATAAGGATGGTGGCTATTCTCCATGATAAACTCCACTAGGGATGTGTTCGATTTTAACACTCCTTACAGCATTTCATTAGACACATTATTCAGCTTCTTGGTTAAAGCCAGAGGCTTCTTCTTCAATCCATGGTAGAACCTTTTGTAAGTGAGAGTAGTGAAAGGCTCAACAAGGGATATCAAGATGCTGATTGATGCCTTTGAAGGTAGAGTCTTCAAGCATTCTGTTCTTTAGTTGACCAGTTGCAATAACAATGATCATGAGGAGCGGTAGGCACTAACCCCCCTACACCTTCATTCAGTTGGAGGAAAGTTTGTGATTGCTTATTTATTGATTGTATTTTAGGGTACAAGTTTCATATCATACTTAGATAGTGAGATTTCTTGCCTCGCAGGCCTAGAATTCAGAGATCTCAATTTTGTTATGAGTACCCATGGAGGGTTAATTCTTGATATCATGTAGGACTTAAAGGCCGTCATTAGAGATGTAACATTGATCTTGATGACTAATTACTTTTAAAAAGGTCATATCATCATACTACTAGAAAAACCAAAGAAATAAGGTGTTGTCATTAAAGGCTCATGCCTTACGAGACGAAGTTGTAAAAGCTAGGGTAGAGTTGCTAAGGAAGCATTACCATAACCATAAATGCTGGGTTGGCATTGCTAAAAAAGTGTTGCCATGGTCGTAGGAGTTGTTTCGAGTTTTAAAACAATAACTAAACTCGGTTACAATTTGGAGACTAAGGAAATAAGAAAAAAAATTTTAAGGTTGGGTTCTTTTCTATGTGCCGACGAAGCGTTGATCTTGTACTCCGTTGATTGTTCGACTAAGAGAGTAAATCTTCTGCTGATTGAAGGTTACCAAAGCTAAGCTTGATCTCTGATCTCTTTTGAAGATGTCAAAATCTCTAAGCTTGCCTAGATGTAAGTTCACAAGATGCCAAATAGTGCCAAAGTTTCCAAGTACCCAAAATGAGCAATTTCACCTCTTATCATAGGCTGAGAGAGAGAGAGAGAGAGAGAGAGAGAGAGAGAGAGAGAGAGAGAGAGAGAGAGAGAGAGAGAGGGAAGGAGAGAGAGAGAGAGAGAGAGAGAGAGTTAGTGGCCATTAAATGTGAATTTAGTTGTCATTAACTTAGGAGATAATAGGGGAAATTCGTTTCATAAAAATAGCTCATAAATGATCATAGATGAGGTTAGTCAATAACGGTCAGGGGCAAAGCTCACTGAGTGGCCATGTGCAAAGTTCATTCCAGTAAATTTTATCAGAGTGTGGGTAGCCTACTTCTCTTGAGATATGGATGACAAGGCCCATGTGGGCTATTGGGGCGAACTTCATTTTGGCGAACATTGTTTGATGATTAACTTTGACTTGGTCTTGGTACTGAGCTATAATGTAACTTGGGTGAGCTTCACTAAGGCTTAGGCAAGCTTTGCTATACCTCATGTTTAGGCCATTTTAATCTAATTAAGTGCATAGTCTATGGGCATCCACTTCTTTAACTTATATTGGGCTCAAGTATCAAATTGTGTTATTCATACTGAGTATCAGCTTAGGGTTGAGCTTATATATTTTGACCATCTACAAGAGCCCCCCTTCCCCCACACACACACTAAAGTTTTCGTGATTAGAAGTTGTTTTAGTTTCCCTGTTCAGATTAGATATATTTCCATTTGCCTACTTGGTTGCCAAAGGTACACTGTTGAACATGGCTTCTTTCACCATAGACTCATCTTGGTTGAGTACTTAATTGTATTTGAATCCTCTCCTATTGAGAGTTCACCCAATTCTATGTTTGGGATGAAGTTTGCTTGCTCTTCAATTAGGGCAAAGTTCACTAAATAACGATGTTCGCCTGGCCCTAAATTTTGGTGAGGTTTGCTCAACATTTATTGTTTGAGTGAGGTTTGCTTATTGAGAGGGTTGCCGAGATTGTTGCTTTTAGATTTGCATCTTGATTTGCAGCTGAGATCTCTCTTAGTCATCAAATATTTGGGGAGATTCTTCAGACACCCTAGCATTTAGGCTACTTTTTAACCTCTATGTTAGGTCTAATTACTTCTCGTAAGAAATAATTTTTATTTGGGGAAGTTGGTTTTAGAAAGTTTATAAATAGCCCCTTCCATTTTTGTTCTCTTCCATCCTCATCTTCTCCATGTTTAAGTCTTCATATACCTAACCGAAGTTACTTCTTGACAGAGAAGCTAAGATCAAATGATTTCAATAGGAGTTGGCCCAAGTAGAGGGAAGTTCTATGGAGGAAATATGTATTCTCTACCAATTGGTAGATTTCATTTTAGCAGAAAAGGCTAATCTCGAGAAGGCTCTTGAGAAAAGTAGAAAGCATGGTGTGAAGTGAACCGTGAGAGGAATACGTGGAGTTTTGAGTGTCACACTCTGCATTAGTTCATTCGAAGACTTTGATGATGTCTGGAAGAAGGACCATTAGAACTCTACAAATGGTGACTTCAAAAGCGACTAGGTCTCACAAGTGTGGACCTAGAGTGTAATTAGACGTTGTTTGACTTCTTCGGTCAAGACATCTAAATTTATTTGTGTCTCTATTATGTTTCTTGAACCATCACAATTTTACAGTAACATGAACTAACTTGTCTTATAGTTTCAAGCTCTGGAACTTGGTTGTATGAAGCAAGGTCTGTGATCAATGGACGAATGATATCTTTTGTGAAATAGCTCATCCTTTTGTTTTTGATCTGTGCATGGCATGCCTTTTGAACTTGGAGTATAACTCAGTCTTTGAAGGTAGGTGAGAGTCATCGAATGAGATTCGCCAATTAAAGTCTCTTGCAAATTAGGCATAGTTCGCTCAATTTGGAGACTTAGGTGAAGTTTGTTGAGTCAATTGGCGAAGTTTGTTCAACATTTGGGTAAAGCTCACTACGTTAATTAGTGAAACACATTCAGATAACTTAAACTTTTAAATCTCCAATTTTTGTGGCTTAATTTGAGTAAACATCTCTCTCGGCAAAGTTTAGGGCGGAATCTTTGGGCAATGATCATGGCGAGATCTTTGCTTTAAAGCCTAAACCCTTCGAATTTTTTGAGTCCTTAATCTCAAGACCTCTTAGATTTCAATGGCTCCCTATAGTTAGCTTGTCAAGTGAAAGGTCACTGGCAGCTCTCCTCGATCGAACCCCACTACAACACTATAACAACTGGAGATGGCATCGGGTAAGCTTCTAAACCCATCTTTTGAGCGTGACCATCAATGGTGGGACTTTTTTGTTTGACAAAATAGCCCCCATCTGGCTCGAATAGTGCTTCAAACAGCTCAAATTAGTTTCACCATTAGCGACAAGGCTTCAAAGACTACATTTGTTCTTAATTATTGGCTTCGTCAGTGATAACAAAGCTTTGACAGTCGCTATGAATGGTGCTTTTCATGGTGAACTGTGTCCTTTGGGTATTGTTTGCTATTTTAGCCTGCTAGGCTTTTGGGCAAGCTTCACTTGAGTGAGATTAGTTATTTTTTCCTATTTGGCTGCTGAGCGAACCTAGTTTGAGCAAAGTTCGCTATGTTTTGAGCGAGTTTTACAATTAGGCTAAGACTCGATGCTATTAGAGCGAGCTTAAGCTAGACTTACAATACTTAGCTAATTTTTTTAGCTTAGTGATGGGCGAACATAGCTCATGAGTGAACTTCACTCCAGTAAGTCTGGTAAGCTTCGCCTATGGGCTCAACACTTAGTTAAGTTTTTAGCCAAATCTTCTAACTTATTTTTTCTTCTTTGTGTAGTTCCTCTACTGAATATGCATGTTAGCTAGCATAATCTCTTTGGCCACAATGGAGCTCATGATCCATTGACACTGCGCATCTTTAGAGACAATGTTCCTCTATTCTTTGAAGGAAGTAGCTAGAATAGATAGAATCCATCATGGGAGTGCTGCTACCTAAGAGAACTTATCACATATGCCAAGTTATCTATTACGGAGGAGGATTAATCAGAAAGTCACAGTTCCTGTTTGGAGATGATATTCCAAAGAGGTAGCTCGATCCTCAATCTGGAGAAGGAGCAATGGTACTACACTAAGGAGATTGTCATTTCTACTTGTCAGGAATGGAATGACATGTGTCGTTTATGTTCTTGCAACACCTCATCATTCCTTGTTTGATGCAACCCTCCCCCCCATCCAAAAGCAGGACAATGTGATGGTGGGGAAGTTCAAAGCATGAAGGAAGCTTCCGTAAGGAGGGAATTTTGGTCTCAACATTGTTGATCTTCGTCCGGGCTCTACCAAAGAGGATGCTCCAATGAATGAGGTTCCCATGGCCCCAAATATGTTCAATAACTAATTTACCAATATCAATGAGCAATATCCAAAGGAGGATGCTACATTCCCTGGATGGATTGGATCAACTAAATCAAAGTGGTTGGCTTAATTTGTTGAGTTTTCCCATACCACATTCGGAGAGCGGCTGATGGAGTTGGGGCTCTACTATGTAATGTGAGCTTTTCAATATGTTTCCAAGATTTGTGAACCAGTTTGTACAACATTCCTGAGTTGTATAATATTAATAGCTATATCTTCTTCATTCCAGCAGGAGAATCATTCTGGCAGGAGAGATCGGGATAGCTTTGCACGAGATGTTTGAAGTGTATCAGCTACCAATATGGGAACGATAGTACAAAGAGTTGTTCCCCCTGAATGAAGAGTTGGAGAGTATGGCACATGAGGATCATATTGGGAGACAATCCGCAGTTCATTTTCCACTTTCACACTTACCATCAAACTGTTGCAAATGCAACACATGACCCACACATCGCTCACATGTCTTGAGTAGAGTGCCTCTTTAGGAATGGCAGTAAGAAGGGGAATATAGAGGTCATTCCACTAAGCACTGGCCATGAAGTGGAGAATTGGATATTCAAGCAATGTTTGGCAATCCATACCACTAGACCTAGGCTAAGGAACCTAATTCTACTCAAGCTTCGCTTGTAGGATTTCTTGCAATTTGACTAAAATGATATATTGTGCCCCATTGGCCAAAGTATTGTATATCCATCAAGGCCCTATACTTAACAATTCTAATTGTCGACGGATACAATTTTGCCTTACTACCAGCATGACCAGCTGCATCCAACATGGATTAAGGGAGTTGGAGCCCTAATATTTGCACCAGGATGGTTTCCCGAGAGAAGACGTACTAAATTCTGAGGTGGAGCTACCATACACTTATATGATAGTGTGATATACGCTCCATTGTTCTTCACTCATGTTAGCTGCCTAAAGGTTTGAAGAGGGGGCGCGTTACTATAGTGATATGCATACTCAAAATGGATGGTCAAGTACATTGTCGGGATCCTCCAAATCATGCAAATCAAGGACCATTAATGCCTCTACTATTGTTTCCTTGATATAGCTGGAGCTAAGTTTAAAGATGGAGATGGTTAAATATGGAGATGGTTGTGGACCTGAGAGATTCGCATGCTTAACAAGTGGTTGCTTCAATTGGCTGGTTAACATCAGACCTGGACATCTAGTCATTTACCTAAATAAGACCGAGTGCTATATTGAGTCATGTCTTCCTTGCCTTTGCATGTGGCAATTTGGGTATGACCAAGTTTATGTTGGTAATCCAAACACAGTGCTACTATGTTTTGGAGGTCTCGTTGACAGAGCCTGTACTTCGTATCATGTTGCTACTAGGGGCACTCATGTCATCCCTAACTGCTATATGATGTTAGGATTTTATAAGTGGTATAGTACGGTGAATGTCAAACCTAAACTTCAAGATGAACAAGACTGAGGTAAAGTGGATCATTCGAAAGTACAAAAAAGCTTCCAAGAATGGATAAAAAAGTTGAGCACCTAGGCTCCAAGAATACCTAGCAAAACCAAGGCTAGATGATGATGACTCAGACACACCCACTGAGAATTTGCCACCACGTAGACCTCCCGGTATTAGTATATGGGCGACAGTCTGTCGTGAAGCGGTAGGTAAACTAATGGGAAGAGGCCGTTACAAATTCAACACTAGCAAGAATCACCAAAACACCAATGTTTTGAATTGTTGTTTAAGGAGAAATCTATGGTAATAAAGAATCTCATCATGCAAAAGAAAAATCTCCTATACTTTAGCACATGAATCAACGACTGAACTTATGGCTGCTTTAGGTAATTTTCTTTCTTTGTTATCATCCCAATTCAATAAACATGTGCTCTAATAATGCATGCTCTTTGATGACAAATAAGGAACCTGTACAAGTCGATTGGGTGGCTTCAGATGAAGAAAATAGGGTCGACTGGGAAACTTACGCCTACATCACTAACCTTGATGAATACGCTCGAGGAGAAAACACAGGTGGATCTTCTTACATCTCAGGTACGATTCTAGTCGTAAGGATGATATAGTTGTTTTAGTTTTTATGGCTAATACTTCATCTTATTTATTTTGTAGATATCGAACCTGAGCCCAAAGTTGGCTCTATGATGACTCAATCTTCTCTTGTCGCCAAACCTATTACTAATTGTTTGATCTCCATTGAGGATTCATCCGAATCTGATGGAGATGCATCAATTTGTCCATTTCCTAGAGGAGATGAATTGGGAATCCTACGAAAGATCCAAACTTCAAATTGAGATGGGACCTATGGAGATAGCAAAAAAAGCCCATTGACTTAGAGACCATGGTCAACAGCGTTGATGATGAGCCTGTAGCTGCACCTACTATAACAGCGTTGATCATATGGCATTTCGAACCTTCAGCCACAACAATCCTAGCTTCTTCTACTCCAACTAATGTTTAGAATGTTTTGGCTTCACTCATTCTATATTTTATGTCATGCAGGGATCACCTGCAAATAACATCAACCTCACCCCTCTCCATGACCGAGGCCTTAGCAGTGTCGACTGAAGCAGGCCCGTCGATGCAAGTGGAAGCTCCCTTATCTTTGGACTCTGGTGACATTGGTGAATCAACAATTCAGATCATAGCCAAAAGTTTGATAATGCTATTCACTCAGAGTGTTGAGAGTGCTCAGATTGTTGTCAAAAGCCTATCCTCCCGCAACTAAGCGTATATTATGAAATCAGCTTAATATCCTTGAATCAGTTACTGGAGTTGAACACACATAGCCATACAAGAAGAAAAATCAACCAAGCTGAACCCCATTTTCTAAAATTGTAGAATCTTCATGAGGCCAATATTACTATTGTCATGGAGCTAAAGTTCCATCAATTTATACCAAAATGTCGTAAGCTTGAAGAGTCTGCCCGCAAAGAGGTGGAAGAGGTTAATAAGAGACTTCAAGATTTAACCACTCCTACTGTAGGATATTGATAGTGGGAATGTTGATATTATTGGTGTCATCTTTGAGAGGAAAGCCACCTTTAACAAAACTAAGGCCATCATAGCCAAAGCACACACTAAATTAGAGTTGGCCCTGAAGCAAAAAGAGGAACTCGAAGCTTAGTATGCTAAATTCGTTTCCGAGTGGGCCCATAGAGCATAGCGCTTAAAGATGGAGCGAGTCCAATTAGATGTTATTGAAGCCCAAGCAGTTTTAGCTTATTCGAAGGTCTGAAGGAGCAAGCTTTGAAGGGTGCCTTTGATGTGCGCAAGGCTTGATGGCCCAATGTATTGAGCACATCAAGTCTTTGTATCACCAATGATTTTGGTTCATTCTTATGTTGCACCCTTTACTTTATAATAACTTAGCTACCTTTTAACAATAAAGAAATTTACTTTTGGACTTTATAGTTGAATGATAGAGGTAAAATATTAACATATCATATGAAATTTAGAATTGCTAACAACTCTTATAGGACAATGCCTAAGTTAGACAGAAGTCAACAAAAGTGTGATGTTAACCGGTTGACATTATCAAACTAGAAGAGGTGTAGTGCTTACATATCAAATTTATAGAATTAGTACTATTCAGAGATGTAATGTTAAAATAACAGTACTAGGACTTTGACAGATGTGTAACATTAACGTGTCAAATAGAATAACTGAAGGAGGTATAATGCTAACCTGTTGGGTTCAAAGGAGTCTAAGGGACATTTACCATTTGAAAATATAGTGTTAATTTAACGATATAAAAAATCAAAAGAAGTATAATATGTTAACTGATTAATTTTAGAAGTGTGACTGATAAATGTGTGGTGTTAACCAGTAAGATCCAAAGGAATGTGAACCATTCAGAGAAGTAATGTTGACATGACGGTAGCAAGAGATTCCCATCGTTATACAAAGGTGTAGTATTAACTTAATAACTTACTAGGGGATTTTATTGAGGTTGAATTATTGACAACTTTGGTTGAGACGTCATTCTCATGGTCAGAGATAAAAATGTAAATATGACTGATATATCATGGGGAAGATGAAAAGGCTCAATTCAAGGATAATATTTCTTAAGAGATTTTTCATTGATTGGAGCTGTAAGTTTGTTACCATTTAGGTCGATTAGGCAATATACCCCATTTGAGTAGACTATCTATACTACAAATGGGCCTTCCCATTTGGGTTTAAATTTGCCTTTGGTCTTATGTTACACGGCCATGGGTTGATGAACAACTATGACCATGTCTCCTTCTTTAAGGGATCATTCTTTAACTCTTCTGCTGAAGGCTCTTGGTATTTGATATTGATACATCTCAATTCGCTATTAAGCTTTGAGTCTTAACTCGTCCAACGCCTCTAGCTCTTGAAGATGCCTTTGATGATGTTCTTCTATCGTCATCTTCTCCACGAGGATAGTTCTCAATGATGAAATTTTGATCTATAGTAGTACTACTACTTCACATTTGCATACCAACGAAAAGGGTGTAGTGCCCGTGGGAGTGTGGACCGTTGTTCAGTAGACCTAAAGACACTCTCTAAGATTCTCATCCCAATCTCACTTGTTGGAAAGACAAACTTCTTCAGAAGCTTGATAATGGTCTTGTTGAATGCTTCAGCCAAACCATTAGCATCATGGTTGTATGGTCTTAAATTTTGTATTTGTTGCAGAACTTGAAGAATGGCCGACTAATGAATTGTGTGTCATTGACCTGGACAATCCTCCAAGGGATGCTAAATTAGTATATAACATGATGCTTCAAGAACTTAACCATAGTAGACATCTTAGCTTTCTTGAGCGGGACGACTTCAGCCTACTTGTAGAAGTAGTCGGTGATGGCCTAGATGAATCAATGATCATTAGCAGATGGTGGTCTAAATGGCCTAATAACGTTCATTCCCTCCATCTTGAACAGCCATGAAGTGACAGTTGGATGTAATTCTTCTAGAGCTTAGGGTAGGAAGTCTACATAGAATAGGCATCCGCGACATCACTTGATGTAGGCCATCGAGTCTATGATCATTGTTAGAAATAATACCCTAGATGATGAAGTCATCCTAGAGTTTGGGTTCAGGTTGATGAGCTCCACATGTGTCATCGTGAGCTTCTTTGAGTGCCTCTTAAAGCTCACTCAATAATAAGCATCAAAGTAATATGTCATCAAATGATTTGCTATATAATGTCTGTGTGGTAGAATTATAGAAGAAGCAGAAGGCTCTTCTTTGGACGAAGGTTGCTTTCCTTTGGATCATAAAGCAATATGTCGTCCAAGACATAGTCAATAATTGGATAGCGGCAATCGTTGGGCTCAAAACCACCAATCATAGTGTGAACGTCATTGACATCCAAGATCTATTTAGGATAGCATAGCTGGTGGCTGGTTACTATAATCCGCTTTGTGGACTTAGAGGTCAAGGCTAAAGTAGCTACGAGTGATGCCAATGCATCAGCATAAGTGTTCTAGAGGTGGGCTACATAGTCAATGTAGAAACCTTTAAGAGGATGAGCAAGCTCCAATAACGTTTCATGATAAAGCAAGAGATTGTTCTGCCGAACCTCGTACTCCCCTTTTATCTGATTGGCAATTATACTCAACCGTATTGTTGGAATATGGCTTAGTTAGTGAGTACGCTGAAGGAAGGATGTAACCATGAGGATCAATGAGTACTACCACCACTCCTATTACTATTTCTCCTTCATGACAGTGCCGTCATACGCCATCAAGATAAAGTTGAGAAATTTAGTGGTCTGAGGTGTAGTTCAATACGAAAACCTCATCTAGAATGTCTTCGTTGAGCTTAGAAGACTCAAGGATGGGATGATCTACCAAGAATTAGCTATTTCTTGCCTTTTGACTGCTTTTTGAGGTACAAATGTCATATCATAATAGGAAAGTAGTATTGCCATTTTGTGAGCCTAGAATTTAATGATCCAAGCTTTGTAATGAGTATCTATATAGAGTTAACTTTTGAAATGATGCGGATGGATTGATTGGTTAGGTAATATCGTATTTTCTGCACGGTAAAAATCAGAGCTAGACACTCTTTTTCGATCGGATTTTAGCAATGCTTAGTATCGATCATTGTCCAACTGAGATAGTAAATTGTTTGATCATGACTATCATCATTTTTCTAGGTAAGGAGTGATCTAAAAGAATTTTCATGATGATGCTCCCAGGAAAGACTTGGTTTGGCTCATCTTGAGCTATGTTTTCACATAATTTCAAATACCGTTCTACAATCATTAAGTTGGTTCTCTTTACAATGACTTTTGATCATCAAATCATCGATATAGTATTCCACCATTTTGCACAAATACTCAAAAAATATCATGCTCATCACACATTGATAAGTAGCTCTAGCATTCTTCAGACCAGAGGGCATTGCTGTTTAGCAATACTCCAAAAGGTGTTCCAAAGGTTGCGTGCTTCTAATGATTAGGATGCATCTTGATTTGGCTATATCTAAAAAAGCTATATGTGAATGAAATCCTATTAAAATTACACATATTGTTGATCATGACATCAACAATAGGGAGAGAGAACTCATCTTTTAGATAGGCAATATTCAGATCCTAAATTTGATATAGTTCCTAATCTTGCCATTTTTTATCACAACTACAATGTTGGCATGCCAATCTGGATATTTCTCTTCACAAATGAATCCATACTAAATGTGTTTGTGAATCTCTATCTCGATTTTCTCTATTAACTCAGGGTGAAAACATAATTATTGCTACTTAACCGTCTTGACATTAGGGTTAATATTGAGGCAGTGCATAGCCACATTTGGGTCCAACAAATGCATGTCTTCATAACTGCAAGCAATGACATCAATATACTCACAAACAAGAGATATGAGTTCTACTTTTTAGTGTGAAATAAGGTCTCATTGATAAAGATGGTGTAGGCGTATAAAACTACCTATAGGTCCCGGAACACAGCTCATCACGGTGATTCGACAAACCAACGAACCATCGGGTGATGTATCTAAACACGAGCGTCAGTCCACAACGCCAAAGCCAAATGACACGCAACGAAGCAGATTAACGAGGCGACGAGGTTAACGAATCGCACACAAGCAACAGAATGCATCCATTCGCGTGCGGAATCAAGCCAACGGTTCGGAGAGTCAACAAGTCATCCAACCACAGAACAGATTCGAACTCGAACACCGAAGCGGATTTACAACCAAATCAGGATCCGGACTGCCAAATCAGAGTTCAGATCAATGACGAAGCTCAGATAAACCGCGAAACCGCAGAAACGGACAACACAACACACCTGGAAGGCTCGGCAAAAGCCAAGTCACCAGGGTGGCTCGGCAACCGAGCCACCTAGCTTTGGAACTTTGAGGACTTAGAGATATCAGATCTGGTTCTTGGCGATCATCCATGCCAAATAAGGCAGGAGTTCGAGAGAGATCAGATCTGAGATCTACGCGGTTTCCCTCCGGATCAAAGCTTGGCCTTTGATCCCGAGAACTAAAAGGCTATTATTTCCTTGGCGAAATAGTACCCTCGGCTGTTATTTCCTTTGTGAAATAACACCCGTAATACTGCGTAGATCCGACCGGATCTAGATCGCGCGGTGGTCCACGGATAAACCCCGGCGCAGGCAAAGAACCCACACAAGCGAGTGACTGTAAAACAGGAGCTCGCGATTCGTTCGACAAAAGAGAAAAGTTGTAATTTTTATTTCTTTTTTTTGATTTCGTTGTAACCGGATCTTATAAAAAGACCGGATCTTTTTGTAACCGATAAACGATTACTTGAGAAAAAAACAATGAATTCAATGAAGAAAACAACGATTTTTCCCGCGAACAATCGGGCTTGGGTATGCTTTATCAGCTATATTGACTTGAATCACCTTATCTTAAGTGGGCAATTCACGGGGTTTGAAGCATGATTCCCAATGTGCCCCATGGTGTTTTGTCTAGGGATCATTCTAAGGGTCATCGAATACTTTTGATTTATCAATTTTCATGGTTAGGCTATATGAAATTATGTTGGTAGTTAATCCTTCAAACATGGCACTGATGTTGACATCAATGTCCTAACCACACATGCCTAACGAATTGGTTAGTAGATTCTTAAGCTTTGATTGCATGTCTATTTCCTGAAGATATATCCGAGCCCATCTTTGGTTCTATTGATGTAACTCGTACTTACCTCTTTTAGTGCAAAGGAGATTAATGGGATGCATGGTCCTCCGTTCAAATTCAACCTTGGATTTAGGGTGAAATTGTAGCCCATTTTCATCATTAAGTGATAGGACTGATGGCTATAATATGAAAACTTAGAATTTGCCTCAACTTCAGCATCTGAGACTAGTAGATATAGTTGTGATCTGACTTTCCCAAAGAGGATTGGATCTTGAACACTCCTTTTAGCGGAGGCCGTGAAGGTGGCAGTACCTGAGCTACCCAACTATTGACGAGTTAAGTATGATTCATTTATGGGCATATACAATGTCAATGTTAAAGCTAACCTAGACAATATCGCATTGGCTTCTAAGTTCTCATGCTCAAAGCCTAAATAACAGTCATAAGAAAACCCTACGTTATCATTAAAATTTTAGTCTCCCTAATTTTTAGCTGACTAATCTATACACAGATCTTCCAGAGTAATACAAGAGGTTTCATCTCTCAGATAGAATTATCATTTGAGTCAGGTTCACTATTTGCCTCATTACTTCTATTTAGGTCTTTGAGACTGACTACCTCAATCGTAGCATTTTCGTCATGTAGGAGTGAGTTAGCGAAGTAGTTCTCCACTCATTTAAAAGGGTGTTTCTCAGTATAGACCTTTTAGAGTAACTGCTGCTCATCGACACACTTAAAGCACTAATGTAGATCGATGGAATGATCAGATTGCAGTGGATCAATGTTTATTCAAGGAGCAGGCTATAGAGTATTCTACATCAATAGCATAGCACCTCACCCCCATCTTTAGATTGCCAATCTAATACTTAAGATGGATGTTCCTAAGCAACTAGTTACTACTAGAGTTGAATGCAAAGAAAGGAGCAGCCATTCTCGGAAGCTTGTAGAGCTGAATGCCCAAGCTAAAGAGCCTTCGATGGATGATACTCAATGCAGATTCTGAGTTGATATGAATTCACTTGACTTTGATTGAATCGACGCACCTAGTGTAATAGAAGGGTCAATTGTGGTGGTTGTCTTTAATGAGGATATCATCAACAGTGAAGGTGATTCAAGGCTTTTGCTAACGACATTAGTAGCATTTCTTTTTATTTTCATATTGGGGAGACTCGGGTATTAAGCTAGAAATGCTTCACTATCCATCAACAATTTCCTCAAAGACTCTATCATGTCCTTAGACAAGCATAGAAGTTCATGTAAGGTTATACGAGCCAAGATGTTGGCCAATTGAGCCAATATGATACCATAATAGGACTTTAAGTCTAGCGGATGGTGGTTGCAAAGCCTCATCAAACCATGTTTCCTTTTGCTTGGTTGGTTCGGGCTGCTTAGAAGATATTGGTTGATCATAATTCTTCAGGTAACCTCTATCAGATCTCATTTCCGCATGTGGATTTTGACCTGGTTGGGCGGCCATGACAACTTTCTCTTCCTCTAAGTTAGTCATTTAGGAGACTTGTAAATACTCCTCACATACACTTGTAGAGATGGTATTACAAGATTTCATCTTGCCTTTAACCTTTGCATGAGACATTGATTTCAAGGCGGTTCAATGCTTGTCTTAGAAAAAGTCGGGATAGACCTGCATCATTTCTCCCCTACTAATTATAAGAGGGAAAAAGTCATGGCTCTGACAGACTTGCTAATCATGATTAATCAACTCCATCCCTGCAACAGGAATTGGAATGACCCTATTTTGAATTTAAGTCATCAACATGGACCCGAACTAAAGGGTCACTATGTTAGCAATAGCCTTATTTTAATTAGGTCAGAGCTTGAGGACCCATGAGTCAATGAATATTCATATTTTATCCTTGAAGATATAATAATTCTTTATTAGGTACCCCAATACTCAGTGAAATAGGCAATAATTAGGTTCATTATTTTTCCTAATTCATCAGGGTGTCGGGCTTCAAGAAGCTTCAGCCAATTGCCCTTGTTGAGCACATGAATGATGGCCATGGTGTGCTCATCTTTGAAAGAGGAGTTTCGTTTGGTAGCCTTTTGGGTCTCTTACTTCTAATTGTTAGGTTTTTTAACCTCAACTAGAAATGTATCCTTAGATTTTAATTAAGACAACTATCTCTTCTTATCCTCCATGCGATTGTAGCGAGGATCAAACTTGATGAAGTGTGCGGTGGATTTCTCTGTGATTTCCGCCTACTTCATTAGACTCTTCCAGGAATTAGCTTTGGCAACACCATGTGACCTTCTATGTGTCTCAAGGAATTGCACCGACATGCTTGAAGCAACATTGGGAGTGGCATGTTGTGGCATTGCAAACTTAAATTACAAAATTTTTCGATGTAATCTCTAATCGAGTCATCATCCCTTTGCTTTTTAGAGAGAATCCTGGCCATAGTTACATAAAATTGCTCCTTATAGAATTGTGAGAGGAATTGGGATTCCAAGCTAGCCCAGAGTTTGATTGATCCTTTAGCGAAGTTTTGGAGCCTATCATAGGCTATCCCTTGAGGGAGTTAATGAAAAGCCTCACCTTGATGGAACTATTTCCTTCTAAATTTTATGTTTGTTGATAAAAGTAGTAGATGTGCTAGTTGGGGAAACCATTGCCATCAAATGTGTGCAATGTCGGTGGCTTGAACTTTATTGGGTAAGGAACTGAGTCTCACTCAATGGGATAAAGTAGGATAACTTAAGGTTTCCTTATCCCCATTCTTTGTGTCAGTGCATTGAGCTGATTTTGGTGACTTTTGAGAACCTTTGCTTCATGAATCAGCTTTGGGGAAGTTGAGGTCTTGGATCCCAAGTGAGAAGAGTGAATATCATCATGATTTAATAGTTCTTTCTCGAAGGAAACTTCAATAGGTTGTTTACCCTTCGAATTATCTTCGGGAGACTGAGAGACAGGCAGTAACCATTGCATCATGGCTTCAAGTTGCTCGAAAAACATGTCAGATGCTTACTTCTAAACTTCTATTTGATGAATAAGATCATAGTGGGTCTTTGCGTATTATATCTGTGACCGACCTACACTCTTAACTTGAGTCAAGAGTCACATTTAACACTATGGTAGAGTTTGCATCACTAAGAGTAGGTAGGTCAATCTAGGAACACCCATAGAATGTGCGTCCTTAGGAGAAAATAATCAAAGGGGATGTGTGCCCTTTTCTTAGATTGGTTTAGTGATAAAAATCACCGGTCTCTAGGAGTATGCTTTCAATACTAGGAGAATATTTGGGATTGGAAGGACTATCTGCATCATCGTCATCATCTATATTAGTCACATTTGTCATATTGGCTTTTGAATTCTTAGAGATTGGTTTACCCTTTTCGGCATGTCATCACCTCTTAATCCTAGCCTTTTAAGGCTCAGGAACTTGGCTGAGACGATTGAACACTGATTACTTTATATAGGAGATTTACACTTGCAATTCTTTTGAACGGCCATGATTATCTCCCTTAGAGTTGCACAATACTGACATTGGCGCATCCTCTTTAGAGAAACAAACTCCTTTGGATTAGCAAAAGTTTTAACTTAGCTTTGGCGGTTGCTCTTCTTGAAAGCAACTTTGCTTGCTCAGACCTCGGCACGCGAGCGTCGCCCATGATAATGTTGTTTTGACCAACAGGTGGCATGATCAATTGAGTCCTCATCACATATTAGAACTTGTGATTTAGATGAAGAATCACCATGAGTGGATATTTTTCCCTTGCGGGAGTGAGGGAGGAGGCGGGTTTTAAATAGGGATGTATCATTCATTGATGAGGTAGGTGATAGGGGTTAGTTGGGAAATGATTATGGCCATTGGATGTGTGGAGGGCGATTTGATGGTGGATGTGCTGGACACGTGGCTGGAGTCATGTCTAAGGTAGAAGGGTCCTAAAGTTAATGAAAATAAACATAAACTTTCAGCCACCACTTTTAAAAAAACATGAAATAATTTTATTTGTATATACTATACCTAACAACAGGAAGAGGAAACAGAATCTAAGCGTGGAAGATAATCCTCATTCTTTGCTCCTATTAAAGAAGCTTAGCAAGCATTGTGAGATGCTTTAAAGTGAACCTCCAGAGTAGTTGTTGACTGCCGTCCAAGATGGAAAGATGTTCGAACATTTTGGTCTTTAGCAGAGGTGAGGGTCACTTCATTTCTGCTCTGGGCAAACGTTATTTGCCTTCTAGTGAAGCCAAGATTGCTAATAATGAACTTGGGGCTCTTCATAGTGCTCTAGCCATTGGCCAACAGCGTTGTGTTTTAATCCAAACTCGAATGACAGTGAACTTTGTGGCTACTCCTACTTGGAGTTCCGTCTACCTTGTTTAAGGAAATATATTCCTCAAAATTTGTTTGGTCAAATTTAATTACCAGTAATGTAGCAAAAGTCCCTACCGCCTTTGTAGCGAACTACGATGTAATCTTCTCATCAGTTAAGATGAAGGTCTTTAGTGGAGTCCCCATACTATTTTTGGTCTTAAAATTACAACTATACTTAGGTTACAAATTTGAGATTACAAGGAAAAAATAAAATTTTGAAAGCTCGAGTCTTTTTTGTGTGTTGATGGAGCGTTGATCTTGTACTCTATTAACAGTCTGACTATGGTAGTGAGTCTTCTGCTGATTGAAGATTGTCGAAGCTAAGCTTTATCTCTGATCTCTTTTAAGGATGTCAAAATCTCATGCTAAAGTTTTTGCGTGCCCAAAAAAGAGCAATCTCGCTTCCTCTTATAGACTAGAGAGTTATGGTCATATGGATTTAGTGGCAATTAATTTAGATAATGGGATAAAACCATTTCCACTAAAATAGCACTTGAAATGGTCTTAGGTCAGGTTCACCAATAATGGTTGGGAACAAAGCTGGCTGAGTGGCCAACTTTGCTATAATGTGGGTAGCTCACTTCACTTCGGGTGTGGATGGCATAGCCCACATGGTCTATTAGGGCGAAGTTCTTTCCGGGCGAGCCTCGTTTAAAGTTTTACTTTGACTTGGTCATTGTAGTGAGCTCTAATAAAATTTGGGTGAGCTTTGTTGAGGCTTAGGTGAGCTCTGTTGTGGTTCACGTAAGGACCATTCCGATCCAATTACGTGTTTAGTCGATGGGCATTCACTTCTTGCATTCAATTCTTGAACATATATTGGGTTTAAATATTAGATTTTGTGTTATATACCCTAAGTATTAGTCCAGAATCAAGCTTGTATATTTTAACCATCTACAAGAGGATGGGTTGATGTTACTGAAGAAGCATTGTTATAGCCATTGGAGACTAGGTTGACATTGCTAAAGAAGTGTTGCTATAGCCATACGAGGTTGTTTTGATGGTTTTAATCTACGAGATTCAAAAGGTATTAAACTGCTACAGTAGTGAAGCAATTCGTAGGCAGAGGGATACGCTACACCAAAGGTATTGAAGCATATATGGCTTGACAAGGCTTTTTCAGTCACTAGGGCATCCTTTTCCTTTGATTAGGAGGATTACCTTGTTTCGTTATCATTGTACTTGCAGCTCGACAATAGATCATATTGATTGAATCTCTCAGTAAATAGCTTGATAATTTCTACCTACTCGGTCAAATCTTTCCATGAATTAGCCTTAACATCGCCCTTGAGGACATCCAGTTGACTGAGAAAGTTGTGCCGGCATGTCTGGTGCAACATCAGCAGCAACATGTCTGGCATCCTAAGGACATGTTATGAAATTGTTCAATGTAATCTCTGACCAAATTATTTCTCCTTTTTTTTCCTAAAAGGAACCTGGTTATTATTACATCAGATTGGTCCTCATGTAATTAGAACAAGAACTATGATTCTATATCAACCCAGAATTTGATTGACCCTTTGGCCAGATTGTGGAACCAGTTAAAGGCTACTCCTTGAAGGGTGCGAATAAAATATCGCACATTGATAGCATCATTCCCCATGATATTCCTAATCTGTTGATGCAAATAATACATGTGGTTGTGAGGGAAATCTTTTCCATTGAACGTGTATAATGTTGGTGACTTAAACTTCATCAGATACGGAATTGAGTCGCACTCGATGGAATATGGTCGAGTGATCCTAACCTTCTTCACCTCGGTCCTCTGTGTAAAGGCTTTCAGCAAGTTTTTGAGGCTTACAAACATTTTCAATTGCTCCTAATCTTCATTAGACTAGATGTCTCAAATCTTGATTGAGAGGAGAGGGCATCTTTTTGGTAGAATGACTCCTTATTAAGGGAGATGTTAACTGGCTGCTTCTCTTTTGAAGTGCTCATGGGGGCTTGGAAGGGAGTAGCAAGATTGCCAATGGCCTCTCTATCTATCATGTTGGCTGTCCACTCTTGCTCTTGACTTTATCTAAGAGTTGTCTTTGACATTATGGCCGAGTTAGCATCGCTAGCCTGAGAATTATCCACTTGTGAAAGAGTTCGTTGAATGGGCATTCTTAAGATGGAGTAGTTGATGGGGACAACTACTCCCATCTCGATGTAGTATAGTGATAGACACCATCAATCTCAAGAAGTATGCTCTCTATTCTGGCAGACTATCTTAGATCTATCAGGATATCTTCTTCTTCTTCTTCTTCTTCTTCTAGGGTTACACTGGTCATGTTAACTATGAAGGGATCGAGGTCAAAATTCACATTGTTCTTGTCAGATCACTATCGCCGCTTGTTCCTAAACTCTAAAAGTTTGGGGAATGGGACATCATGGGCAAACACTGACTCTTTAGAGACTACCGATACTCTCTCCTTTAAGGACGGGAAATGCTAACATGTTGCGCCCTCTTTTGAGAGAGGAACTCTCTCAAATCAGAGGGAGTGTCAACTTGGCTATTTATGTTGTGGTCACTCTTCTTAAAGGCAGCTTCGCTGGGCTAGCTTTTGGCATTAGAAAATTGTCAGAGACAACATTGCTTTGTCCAAAGTCTGATGTGGTTAATTATAACTCCATCACAAGTCTGAACTTGTAATTAACCCTAAGAATTGCCATAGACGATAGTTTTCCTTTTAGAGAATTTGATTAGTGGGTAACCCCTATTTTTAGCTTCTTTTAAGGAATCATGATGAGTGTTGTGAGATGCTTTAAAGTAGACCCCCAAAGGGATTATGAACTAAAGTCTAAATTTGAGAGACATTTGAACATCATGGCCTTCGCTCAGGGCGAGGGTAGCTAAGATTTTGCTTGGGGCAAAGCTCAGTTTTCCTCCAACAACACTAAGGCACCTTTAGCAAGATTTTCTTAACTTCGGGAGAAGCTAGTGTTGTCTTCACTTTGGATGAAGATCGCTCTACCTCCAGCAAAGCTGGGGTTATCTTCGACAAGGCTCACCTTGTTGTGGGCAAAGCTCGCTTGAACTTTGATTAAAGCAGCCTTTGGCCATGGTGGTAAATGCCTTCTTAGAGGAGATGAACTCCTCAAATTTTGCTTGGACAAATTTAATGACGAACGATTCAGCAATATACCTTATGACCTTAGTGTCAAACTACACCAACATCTTCTCATCGGTTGAGAAGGAAGTCCCCAGCGGAGTCACCATCCTATTTTAGTTCTTAAAATTAAAACTAACTAAAGACTAAAATTTAAAGATTACAATTAAAACAAGAAAATTTTTAAGACTGGTTTTTTCTCCGTGTGCCGATGGATCGTTGATCTTACACTCCGTTGATAGTTCGAAGTATAGACAAAGGGTCTTCTTGCTGATGGACAATCTCTGAGTAAATAGATGACTATTTACTTTAAAGATATGCTAATAGATCCTTTCTCATAAGGACCATTGATTAAGCCAGGTGACTAGCTAATAAAAATGAATACTTTCTCACAAGGATCGTTAATCAAGCTAAATAATTAGGCCTCTGAATCTCTCTCTTCTTCTTCTCAAATTGCAAAAATCCTAGCCACGAGCAATGTTAACCCCAAGATCTTTCATCACACCCCCCTTGCCTTTATTTGTTCATGCCCGTTTATAGGCTGGGGAGCATTAAGTGGGTGAGTTATGGTCATTAACTTCTCTTAAGTGGGTGAGTTTGCGACTTGAACCATTTCCTTAAAAGTAGCTTGAAAATGGTTATGGATGATGTTTACCAATAACTGCCATGGGCAAATTTTGACAATAACGACCATTGGTGAAGTTTGTTGAGCAAACTTAGCCAGAATGTAGGTAGCCTACTTTCTTTAGAATTTGGATGAAGTCCCCCACATGGACTATTATGTGAAGCTCGCTTGGGGTAAGTTCGCTATGGTTTGGGCAAGCTTCACTATAGCTTGGGCAAACTTCACTATGGGCAAGTGGTTGGGCCATGTTGATTTGATTTATTGTTTGGTCCATAGGTGTTCACATCTTGAGCTTGTATTGGGCTCAAACTTCATACTTATGCTGAGTATCGATCTAGGCCTCTTTTGACTCGAGAGATCAACTGTATGTGGAAGGGGCCTGTATAGTTTGACAGTCTACACTTTACACCTATATTTTCCTAATTTCTTTTTCACACAAGTACCAATTTGTACCCTATTGGTTTTCCACCTTAAGGTGTTTGGACTACTGATCCAAAAGCCTCATATTTTTTTAATTTTGTTTGAGTTACACCTTTCCATTTTTGGCTAATTATTTCTATGTCGATATTTTTTAATGGATTTTGATTCAATATCCTCGTTACCTTCCATAATATTGAGCTCTACATTATATATAAATCTGATATTGATAACTTTTTCTTTTATGTTCTGTTTTCCTCCTTTTGTGATATAACTTATTGAGATCTCTTCATTTTCACTAGTTCTAAGTACTTGAACTTCTTCTAGAGTTTTATGATTAGTTATTTCATGGTTCTCTTCTGGATTTTTATTATTAGTTATGTCTTAGTTCTTTTCTCGAGTTCTTTCTTGTTCAATGGGGCTATCTTGATTAACTACTCCTTTTCTTTTTGGAGAAATTTTTTCTTTGGAACCAATTAGTCTATCAAACTTTAGGTGCCGGAGTCATTACTTATAATATTAACGGATTGTCCTACTGGGATATCAATTCAAATCGGAGAATTTTCAATTGGTATATGTGACTTTGTCACTTTTTTGGGTTAATAAATGTGTCTAGCGATTGATTTCCTATATTTTCCTATAAATGGGTTCAAATTGTTTTGTGCAAGGATCAACAAGATTTAATGATGACATATTTCGTATAATTTATTTCACTATCTGCTTATTCATCTCCAACCAATAACAACTCAAATCCCCTAATCACATTATGTCTCATGTTTGGATAATTGTTTGTTTCTTTTCATCATCAAGAGGTATAATAATCCAATTGAATCCCAACACTCATGTGAAGAATGAAGATGAAAAGAACTCGTACTTTTCCCATGATAACAAGTGTGGCTTCATGCATCTAAAATTCAACACTAAGTATTCCTTGGATACCTTTGTCTCTCTCCATATCTGCGTGCTCTATACTGAAGTCCATTTATTCAAAGAAGTACTCCATGGGTACCTTTGTCTCTCTCTATATCTGCATGTTCTACACTAAAGTCCATTAGTTTAAAGAGATAAATACCAACTCAACTTGCATTCTCCCACAAAAACTTCCCATTTCTTCTATCTAAAAAAAGCCACGTTCATTGCTGTTTATTTAGGGCGTGTTTGATTCGCTTGAAAGAGCGTAGAAATTATTTTTCTCCATCTAACAACAATGTCACCTCAAACAAAACTCATTTTGGATTTTTCTTTGTCCTGCTTTTGGTTCACTTCCTCTCTTCCACCATCCACCCAAAGAAATCCCCTCTACGTCAGATCTTCGACTTCCCCTATTTCCTTTCAAAACGATAGGAAACCAATCAAAATTATAGAAACTCTATACTATTATCAGATCTGTGGTTTATTTGGGAAAAACTTGTTGATGGCTAGGGTTACTATTGCTTTCCTTCATTTTTTATTCAATCTTCATGTCTCGGTTCCTCTTTGATGGCTGTGAGCTTATTGAGGTGTTGATTTATCATGCCACGGTTCCTAAAATTTGTATTTGTTGCTAGATCTTGCAAAAAAGGCAACACCTTTCTTGGAAAACTTTGTTCATGTTGTTAGATTTGTAAAAAATCAGGAATCTAATGTATAATTTCTTTATTTTTTTGGAATTGTTGCGATGAAATTTGGATCTTGCAGTAAGCCTTTCTTAATTTCTTCATGTTCTAATGAAATTGTGTAAAAATTTCAAAGTTCTAATTTTTGTCACAGTTCTAATTTTTGTCGAGTGTACTACGAGCTCTAATTTTTATAAATTATTGTTTGTAATTTTTGTAAATTATAAAAATTTGTCTAATTTTTATAATTTTATAAATTAGAACTCTTGAATTTGTACTAATTTTTTGTAAATTACAACAAAGTAAAACTTATATAGTGTTGCCGGAGTTTGATTAAGTCCCAAAATTTAGGTATTGGACATGAACATGAACAAAGCAAGAAACGAATATGAGGATGTATATTATATGCATTTGATTTATGATGGTTTGGCTTTATTGTGCTCGTGAAAATATTTTTTTTCTTGGGCATATCACAGTAGGTTCATTAACCAAATATCTATGATTTAATTTTCTTTTTAGCTTAGTTATGAAATGTTTTTTAATCTCATGAGGCTATAGTATTTATGATAAATCAGGTTATTTATAGGTTTCAATTATTTTTTTGCTAATTTAGGAGTGTACTTCATACTGCTATGACCAATCATGTTATTTACATATTACATATGATTTTTTATGTCAAACAGGTATTTATGATGAATTAGGTTATTTACAGGTTTCATATGTATTTTCTGCTAATTAAAGTGCGTATTTCATACTGTTATGAGCAATCATGTTATTTTCAGGTTTCATATGTATTGATGTTAATGATCACACAGTCAATTATATCGGTTGGATGGGGTTGATGAGATTGCCGAGGGGCCGCTTCTTTCCTCGAATATCTGGTTCTAAGTTGGGTTGCTGAAGCCTGCACAAGTAGAAACTTGTGAGAGGACGGGGACGGGCTCCCCTGTGGTTCCTCCAACGATTAAGTCAGCTGGTGAACTTGAGTGAAAAAATAAAGAACTACGTGACTTCTATAGTGTAATACAATTAGCATGTATTTCTTATGTCAGAGATTAAATCTCAAAATATCCGACCTCTGTTATGTTAGAATAGTACCTCTATCTATACTGATGGTATAAGGGTAGAACCGTCATTGTGGCGGAGCACAGGATGGCTATGCAGGAGCATAGGCTGGTGACCGCATCAGCACTTGCTTTACAGGTGTTAGCTGGCGAGTGGAGAAGAGATCACCTCAGTATTAAATGAGAAGCGATTGGAGGCATGGCGGTGCCAACGTGGCTCGATAAGTCATGAAGACTATCGGGGCTAGAGGAATGATGGCGCCTGCCAACCATTAAATGCAATGCTGACATGCTGTCGGTGGGAGAGACTCGAGGTCAAAGTTATCCTCTAACTTGGCCGAGAAGTAACGCCTTTTGAGTCGGCCTTGCGATGCATTGAATAATTGGTCGAGGGGGCTAGTAGCGAGTCGTCTTTAACAAGAGGACAGATAAATACCACCCTTCAAGTTGACCCAAGAAGATGTCGACTCGGTGATTTGGCTAAGTCGGGATCCTTGCTAGTCTTGGCCTCCAATTTGATTGGGGCATTGCATGCAAAAGTACACATGTCCATTGCTAGCAAAGGGCTGCACTTTGGTGATTGAAAACACCATAACTGTTGGCCCCTTTCGCTTGGAGTCGGATTGAGCCGGGTCCCAGTGAAATGAGAATAGCCTTGGACGGACGTGGGTGTGCATTAAATAAGAACTGAAAAGTCTCTTCAGAGTAGGCATAGCTGACATCACCACATATTCTTTTTGACTGCCATAGCTCTATTTTTCTTGGCGGATTGCAGACTATTCAAAGTGAGTGGGCTGCGCCTCGATCTCTGAAATGCCGCTTCGAATTCTGACAATTAATCTTGGCCGTTGGACAAGGCTTGATCCGGCCATTCAAATTCTAGCAGTTGTAAAGTTAGTTACCCATATATAGAGCTTGAGCCAGGGAGATGGCAGTTACTGTCTTTTGAAATTCCCTTTAGAGAACTCAAAATCTTTTTCGTCCATCTTTTTTTGGTGATCATTCTTCGTTCTACGATGGCATCAGATCCTATAGACTGACAAGCTCTTCTAGCAGGAATCCATTCCAATTAACCCTTAAACAAAAGAAGACGCTCCATGGGAGATTTGATATCCCCAAGGAGTATGATCTGATGGCTCCGACGAGGTCGGATGCCATATATGATCATGGGTCAGAGTAGGATCCACTCTACTTGAGACATCTAGAATTTGGCCAGAGTAGGATCTCCTTAAGAAAGTCTTTATGGTGCTAGGGGTATCATCAGTCTAAATGAAGCCGAACGCCATCGTAACTATGGTGGAATTTGTGGTGATTTGCTACTGGTTAGGAATAAAGCCATCCTTATGGGTTTTGGGCCGCCTGGTGACTGTGAAGGTGATCTAGAATGGACCAGTCTACCATTTCCAAACGGTGGGGAAGTTTAGGCTCATAACTAGCCTTCCTGACTCACACAAGGACAAGAAGGAGGAGTTTGTTTGGGTTGTGGGGGACGACCTAGAGTTGGGCTAGTCGAACTGGCCTGAAATAAGGAGGGAGGCACTCCTGGAGGGTGACTTGTCCGACACTATGAGGGATGTACTTGATCAGATCAAGGCATATGCTGGCTCTCATTAAGTCGATCATCTACTTGAGAACTCAGTCTTGCGGGTTACCAATGTGTCGGTCGTGTTTCCCACCATCTAGGACAAGGAGAAGGCTTCATCCCTTATCTTAGGGACAACGAAAGTGGTGATGGTGTCTACTGCTCTCTTAGCTGATCCCTAGGAAGGGCCATCACCTAGGCCTGAGAAGCGTCTCCGCCAGGACTTTCCTCTAATGGAGACAAGGACGGCCAAGGAGGATCCTTCTACGGCCCTTGTCTATAGGCGAAGGAGGTGGCTGCGGAGGGAAGATGAGGAATAAGAACCCTGGGTAGTGGCTGAGAGGGTTAAGACTGACGTCATCCATCTGGACAAGTTGGCTCCAGAAGAAGAGGCCGAGGCTCCCCAAGAAGAGGTTAGAGCCGATGCTTGTGCCTTCGCTAGAGAGGAAGGGTCATCCGTTTGTCACGGCAAGTCATCCCACAGCGGGAAAGAGCCGCTGAGGAGGAGACAGCACCTCCTCTAGGCTTGGAGTATCCCTATCCCCATTTTGCTACTGAGATTGGGGAGGATAAATGGAAGAGAATGAGGCAATACCTCATTGGAACCTCGAGGGTCGGTCCTTAATATATGCGGGAGCCCGACCCAGAACACTGCCATAAGCCTGCTCGCCATCTCAACATCAGGGGCACAGTTCTTAGCTCTTGCTTGACTTAGTTAAGGGTGGTACAGCAGTTCTGGCTCCCTCAGGATGAGGAGTTCTTGTAGAGGGTCCCTAATGTCGGTCTCCACGAAAGTCTTTGGAGCTTCTTGGTTCAAGGTGCTTTTGAGGAGCAAGAGATGTACGGTCGGATGGAGCAAATCTAGACTTTATATCTCAAGCTTTTAGAGGAGGTTGCTTACCTGAGGGCCGGAAGAAAGGCCAACTCGGAGCAGGATATTGAGATTTCAGCCCTAGGATCTTTCAAAGTCGACAGGCTCAGGCGGGATCTTGAGGACAGCAAGAGGAAGGCCAGGAGACTAGAGGAGGCACTCTAGGAGAGGGACCGCACTATGGTGCTGGTCGAAATTAAGAAGGAGGCGGTAGTGCATGCGAGACATCAGCTGGAAGAGGAGCATGTAGCGCTCGTTAAGCTACAAGGAGAGGTCGCCCACTTACAGGAGTCTTTGGTGGTGACCCAAGACTACAATGCCCATCTTGAGTTGGAGTCCTAACGCCAGGAGATCATTGAAGGTGTATTTCTAGGGTCTCAATAGGAAAACCAAAGTGGCGATAGCCTACAAGGCCGGGTATGACTACCTCTCAGCGTAACTTCCAATCGAGATGAGGAACCCACCCGATTGCTTTCACTATCCTCCCATTGTAGCCAACTATTTAGATGAGTTGATGGAGGTAGAAGCACTTGGAGGGGGACTCAATCTTGGCGAGGAAGAGGGGGAGTTGGAAGAAGGAGGAGACTGATCGACTCCTTCACCGACTGCTCCTAGTGGCTCCTTGCCTGTGACTCCAGGAGCGAGAATCGTCCTCTTTTAGTGTCCTAGGAATCTCCTATCTATCACTTTTGTATTGTATATATGTACACAATGTACTTTGTAAATACTCCTTATAAATGAATAAAGAGAGATTTTTTAGGCAAAATTACTTTTCTTTTGCTGTGCAATCTCAATTTATGTCTTCTGTACGAATTGGCTTTACCATAGACTTGTGAACTAGACTACCAACTCAAGGGCACTCGTCCTTTGGTAGGAAAGCACGTCTTGAACTTGAGCAGTTGTTTCTTTTGTCTTCTCTTTTGGTTTGGAGCTAGTTAAGTAGACTGCCTTTGTCAATTGGCATTTGAAATCTTTGAGGCGAGTGCCTAAGTTTTATAAGTTGGCTTCTATGGAAGTCCGTTGTCGACTCTAGAGGGTCGACTAGGTTTGGCCTACTGTTCGTCAAATACACATCATTTAGTGAGTTTCCAGAAGCCTTTATTGGGCAGGAGAAACATCACTATTTGAAACGATGGGTTGACATTAACAGAAGTCAGAGGGTTATGGCGTCGCTTCGATTTTTGAGGGAAGAGGCGTGGAGTAAAGAGGGTGACGCTTTGAGTTTCGTGTGAACCATTTAGGATTTCAAGGCATATCCCATCCGTTCATTTTGAAATGAGCTAGCCTTTCAGATAATGCCACGTGTCCCTCTCTGGTGCTATATATAACCCATTGGTAGCAAAGAAAGGACTTCTTTACCAATTCTTGCTCTAAATCTTTGGCACTTGTCTCTCATAACTTTCCCAAATCTCTTTGCTAAAACCATTTCTTATAGCTTCTCAGACTTCCACCACTGGCCGCAATGAGGAGAGAATCAATGTTCTTTGGCTAATCTGCTTAAAGGTCTGCCTTGGAGAGCTCGAGAAGTACTACGGGCTCTATGATATCCCTAAGGCCTTTACACTCACAACACCAAGTGGGGATGTTCTGGTGTACCGCTATCGCTAGAATAAGTCATAGTTGTACCTTGCTGTAGGCTATTTAAAAATCACTACAGATAGCTGATCCCCATCAAATATCAATAATGGAAGTTACAACCTGACGACTTCCACATCAACAACTCAACAATGAAAGTTACAATCAGATAACTTTCACGAGAACAGACCAAGGCTACAATCTAAATATTTTCACGTAGATCGATGAGAGTTACAATTCAACGAACTTCACGACAACCGATGAAATCTCTGATTCAACAGTCTTCATAATCAACAGTTGGAGTTTCAATCTAACGACTCCCACATTTCAAAGAGCTAAAGCGAGGATTACAAAACAATGATTTTTGCAACGCTCTGACAAAAGAGATTACAAGTCAACAATCTCTTTTATCCAAAATGTAGAGCTCACCTCTACGTTCCAAGAACAAAACCCAAGATTCAGCCTTGTATTCCTAGTTCCAAACACAGTGCAAACCGTTGTGTTCTCAGCCGTCAACGTAGATCCCAACTCTGCGCTCTAATTCCAGAACGCAGAGTTCATGCCAGAATGCCAGATTAATGTTTGACTCATTCAAACACAACTGAACGGTTCTAGAACTATTTTTCCAACGATCTGAGGGATTTCTGCCCCACTTAGGAGCAAAATTAAGGGGTCAGTTACACCCCTTAATCCCCCTATAAATACCCGAAACTGAATGGAGTTCGAGAGGATCATTTTCTAATCAGAAATTTTGGAGATCAAAAGGCAATTTTGGAGAAGAAGATCGACATTCATCATTCTTCAACCAAGGATATCTTCAATTTCAGCAACAATGAGTTTGTTCTTAGCTTGCAAACTGATTTTGGTTAAATTAATCAACTCTTTTACACAGTTTGAACTCACACTGAGTTCCTAAACTCATCAAGAGTTATTCTTAAACTTTCCACGCAAGTCCTCCTCAACATCAATTAAGAGGAAGAAACCATGTTCTAGTGAAGTGAAACGTTCGAATCGTCAACGGTATACAAGAATCTGAACTCCCATCGACACCAAGAAGAACCCAGGTTAAACAAAGGGAAGAGTCTCTGTTGATCCCTTCTCTCTTTTGTAATTCGGTAAACCGATTGAGTGGAATTGTAATTTCTTTTTCTAAGTTTGTTAGAGAGAGATTGCATCTAGAGAATTGTAACTCATTCTTTTTCTAAGTCTGTTAGAGAGAATAAAATAATTTTAACCTTAGATTCTTCTTTACATTTTCCCCACAAACAAAAGATGGTGACTCCGCTGGACTAGCTTCACAGATGAAGAAGTTGTGGTGCAATCCAAAGTCAACCTCGCTGGAACAATAGTTGAAACTCTCGTGGTAGAGTTTGAAGCCAAATATGAGGAAGCCCTTTCCTCCGGATCCCTTAGCCCCAAGGCTATGCGCAAGGTCTGTACGGTCACCAACAAGACCAAAGCTCCATATGTTGCTGAATCGTCAAAGGAGGCCCTCCTCTTAGGTCAAGATTGCTTGTACAGCCCCTCCTCTAAAGGAGTGGGCTCAGCTTTTATTGGACTTATCAACCGAATCAATGATCTCACACCCACACCAAAGCCACGGGTATCGGGTCATAAAAGGCCCATTATGGAGACAAGCTCCATCAACATAGATGACCTCGCTACAAAGGCCTTAAAACAGGCTAAGAAGAATGTCGCTCGACGGAGGAGAAGATCCTTGCGATGAGCCTATCTCTGAGAGAGCCGATCTCTCAATCAACGCGAGATCCGTGTTTGTTAGCCTCAGCCTTAGCGCTGCGTTTCTACTTCAGAATGCAAGCCCCACATTGATGAGCCCAAGTACGATCTACGCGTGATCAACCTAAAATGTAGCCCTCAGGGGCATGTTCTGAAAACAAAACGCAATCCTCAGGGGCGCATTTCAACAACTGAACGCGGTCCTCACGAACGCGTTCCAACATAAAAATGCAGTCCTCAAGGATGCGTTTCTACATCAAAATGCAACCCTCAGGGGAGCATTTCCAAAATAGAACACAACTCTTAGGAGTGTGTTCTAGACCAAAAACGCAGATCTCAGGACTGTGTTAACCAGTAAGAACGCAACCATCAAGGGTGCGTTTCACCAACAAAATGCAGACTTCGATCTAGCGTTAATCAAATAAAACACGACCTTCGTGTTCCTTCCTCAAGACACGATGTGATTTGTCATGTTAGAAAAGATCAACATGGATTAAAATTCATGTTTGCCAAGAACCAGTCTCATCCACTGATGGACAGGGGGTTCTAAATCCAACCTCATGCTCGGTGAGAGATTCTTCCCAAGTCTCTGACTTACAGGAAATTCTGTCGAGAGAAAGATCATTGGAACAAGTAGCTCATTCATGTTAATGTGAGCGGCTCATTTCTACAGTCCTCTCAGAATGCTAATGTTATAGTTCAGCACCCTAACGATCGGTATTTGACCGATTGACAAACATCGCCTGACCTACCAAGTGACGGCGACACTACAAGAAGAAGGCTTTCGAGACTGAATATCCTATGGTTACTATCAATGTGATCGGAAGTGGGAAAGCCTTAGCTCCTAGCTTTGATGTCTCCAAAACAAGTCGTTCACCATCCATCAGGTAAATATGTGATGAGTTCGAAGGAATATATCGACACACTCGGATTCGGACGTGAGTCATTCCTCCTGTCAATTATAAACGATTGGCTAGAGGAACAACTTCTGATGATGAACACTCGGTCATCGTGGAGTCTCAGTCCTCAAGTTCTTGTGTAGCGCATGGGAATCCTGTTTACATGATAGGGAGCTCAGAAGACCTAGCGAGGAGGGTCGATGAACATCATGCTATGCTCCAGGCTCAGTAGGAACTCTCAATCAACTGCGAGATATGATGACTCAACTTATCGTAGAAAAGGTCCAAAAAGCTGAATCTTCCTAAAAGACAAAGTCGTCAAAAGGGGAAGATAAAGTGAATGAGAATTCGGACCATGAAACTCATAGCGGAAAGTCTACTTCTGAAGAAGAGAAAGAGGGCGAGAACGAGTATAATCTTCAGTCAGCCAAGATGGAGGAATTAGAAGCCCGCCTCAATGCAATTGCTAATAGGAGCGAGCTCCAAGACGATGGAGTAGTGCAGCCTTATCCCACAGAATGGGACACAGCTCCCTATCCGTCGAGATTCAAGGCCCTGACTCTACAAGCTTTTGACGGCACGTGATCGCCTAATCAACACATTTATTACTTCAAGTCACAAACTAGAGATGTCATAGCAATCAATGCAATATTGACTCGTTTGTTCATCGACACCCTTAAGGGGGTTGCCTTCGAATGGTTCATGAAGTTACCTGGTGGGTCTATTCAGAATTGGGTATATCTGGAAAGGCTCTTCCTAGCCAGGTTCTTTGAAGATGACTCAGAAGTCTCTGTCCTAGCCCTTCTCGCCACCAAGTAGAGGAAGGGAGAATCCATAAAGACCTTTGTGGAGAGGTTCCGGAGTATGGCCTAACAATGCCCATCAGGTATGACACAATCTACTCTGGTCGAAACTTGCAAGCTCAACTTGTAGACCCATCTCCTGGCATAAATGGGATTAGAAGAATGTCGTTTCTGGAAGCAATTGGTCTCACAAGGTGAGCAGGCAGAAGAGATCGTTGGTCGGGTTAAAGCTGAAGAAAATAATAAGCCAAAGCCACAAGCACAACTTAACTAAGGCAATGCTCCTCGATCCAAGGGAAAGGAGACTCTGACTGTCGATACCAGCACTCGAGCGCTACTTACGAAGCAGGGTAAGGCATCGAATCAATAGAGAATGCCCAAACAATACTCTTTCAAAGAGGAACATATGGACACCCTATTCTAGCTACTTTGGAAGAACAATAAGCTGAAACTTCCTGAAGTAAAGAAACCCAAAGAAGCAGGAAAAGTGGATGACCCCAACTACTGCCGGTATCACAGAATGCTAGGACATCCAATAGGTAGATGCTATATCTTCAAGGATATTCTACAACACCTGGTCAATGCCAATGTGCTTAAGCTGAAGCCAAAATAGAAGACTGTATCCACCAATTTGATATCAGTCCAGTTTGGAGATTGTCCTCCCATAGCGACTGCAGACGGTGTTATCCCTATCCCTAAGGGAGAAATGCACATGAAGAATGCTAACCCACACGGTCAGAAGGATAAAGTTTTGGTACCCTTTACCACTCCAAAAGGAGAGATGATGTGGGTCCATCCCGATCTAATTGAAGACCAGTAGTAGAGGAGCACATTCTCCAAGAAAAAAAGAGGCAAGGCTAAGTCATCCAATATGATTAGGCCCTCTATAAATAAGGATGATGATCATCTCAAACCTCTCACGGACTCGGAAGAAGAGAGGATTGTTCTTGCGGCAGATCAACGAGATAACCCTAGCACCCGATTAGGGAAAGCATATTTGAAAAACTATGGCTAAAATGTTCAAGGAGTAGAAGAACAAGCCCAAGAGGCTGGGGGTTCTACTCCTAAGAAGACAAACGATAAAGGGAAATAGAAGGAGTTTCGCTTCAACCAGAACCTTCTTCAACAGGAGACTGGAGGATGAAGCACTCCCTTCCGATTCAACGTCATTGCGTAATTTGCTAACATCCCTGCAAGGATCACCCTGTACGAGGTCCTGCGACTATCCAAGACCATAAGGGAAGCTTTAATTGAAGCTTTAACGAACATGAAGAGCTTTATTATGCAAGTTACTCTAGTTCCAGAAGCTTCTAAAGGCCAATCTTGTGTAAAGTGTCTACAAGCTGCGAGAAGTCTGCTATGCATATCATTCACTCAGGAAGATATGCAGATTAAACACAAGCATGATAGACCTCTGTATTATATAGGGTATATTGGCTCTTCTGAGATCAGCCGCATACAGGTTGGTCCGAGCTCAGCGCTCAGCATCATGGTATACTGGGTCATGCAAGTCCTTGGGATTCCCCTGCATCGATTGAGTTCTACTCAGACAACCATCTTCGGCTTTAACTTCAACAACACCCTATCCTTAGGTAAAATCAAACTCAAGTGCCAAATCAGAGATCTAAAGTCCGAAGTGACTTGTTACATCATAGATGCGGAGACGTCTTACAATTTGTTGTTGGGACGGCCTTAGATTCATGCGAATTGCATTGTCCCGTCTACCCTCCATCAGGTCATGAAATATGCCGACGAGGAGGGAGAAGTCAGAACCTTGATCGTCGAGAGGCTACATTTCAGAGGGGTGGAGAACTACCACACTGACTCGGTCTTCTACCTGGACTCTCAAGAACCGAAGCAGCCAAAGGAAGCCGTCGATAGTGGTAATGAAGCATACATCAAGCCCGATCCTAAGGAAGATTGTCCATGGGAGTTGAATTTTGATGTAATGGATTAGAATGAGAACAATAACAATGTACTCAGTGAGGGCGACTGGTACATTAATGAAGATTTTAATTTGACGTACTTGTCTGATGTGTCCTCTGAATATGAAAAAATAGAGACTGATACAGATGTAGGTACTAATTCATGGTGTACATTGTATGCCGAGGTATCACTCACTTTTCCACTTAAATCATCCTTTGCCGCATTCGAAGGGATGGAGGAGGTGTAGAAGGCTTTTTTCATGGTCCCATCCAAAAGGAAAGGGCAAAAGCCGATCTACTTCGGTAAGGTCAAACATGAATTACTCAAGCAAGAGAGTTTAGAGGAAGACCGTGGAGTCCCCCAATTCCATTATCATGAACATAACTCTATCAAATTGATGAGAAGAATGGGTTACGACTTTAATAATCAAGAAGGTTTAAACTTCAGGAAAGGAAGACGAACACCAATTCGGCTTTCTACTCCAGAAGGAAAACCTCTTGAGTATTATCAGAAGACTGGAAGAGGGTTAGGTTACATCTCGACCCCTCACGTTTCAGAAGATGAAGCCGGCGATTGTTTGTGTCAAGACCACTCATCCGCAACATCCTCATGGGAATCCGATGTAAGTGTCGGATCAATAATTAAAAGCATGTCCGTGAACATGGCTTCAGCTAGTCATCCGGACGAAGATGCAGAGGATGATGAAGAGTTGATTGAATCAACTAACGATCCTTGGATCAAATGCATTAACATCTTGTGGGATATGCACTTCGAACAGCATGAGCCGTCTACCAAAGATAAGGTGATCCAAGTCATATGGGGAATGAATCTGATCTTAAGCCAATCTTCATAAGCGAGAGCTTATCACCACCCGAGAAAGAAGACATTATATCTCTCATCAAAGAATATATAGATGTCTTCACTTGGAATTATAGAGACATGCCTGGTCTTGATCCCAAAGTAGCCATGCATCATCTTAACATTGATCTGGATGAGAAGCTAGTTAAGCAACAACAACATCGGTTCCGTCCAGAGATCATGGAGGCGATTGAGTCGGAAGTCAAAAAGCTTATCGACTTAGAATTTATCAGAGAAGAATAATACCCCGACTGGGTTGCTAACATCATTCCCATGCCTAAGAAAAATGACAAGGTTCGAATTTGCATCGATTTTCATGATCTAAACGCTGCATGTCTGAAGGACGAATTTCCACTCCCCATCATAGATGTTACGATCGACAATACTTGTGGGTATGAGAGGATGTCTTTTATAGACAGGTTTTGAGGATATAACTAGATTAAAATGTCCCTTAAGATAAAAAGCACACCGCTTTCAGAACACCCCTGGGGGTGTACTGTTATACGATATTGCCCTTCGGACTAAAGAATGCTGGTGTAACCTATCAGCGTGCCATGAATACAATTTTCCACCAATATCTATGTAGAAAGATAGAGTGTTATGTGGATGATATCGAGGTGAAAAGCCAAAATAAAGGTGATTATCTTACAGATATGAAGACGATGTTTGACTTCATGCGAGCGTATCGGCTAAAGATGAATCCAACCAAATCGTTCCTAGGGGTGTCTAGAGATAAATTCCTAGGATTCATAGTCACATCTAAAGGGATTTCTCTCGATCCAGAAAAGGTTCATGCTATCCAACAAATGCTACCTCCGAGAAACATCAAAGGGCTCAGAGGCTTGCAAGGCAGATTAGCGTACATCCGGAGATTCATATCAAATCTCTCGGGACGCTACTAGCCCTTCACCAAGTTGATGAAGAAAGGAGTCTCATTCATTTGGGATGAAGACTGCTAAAAAGCATATGAGGAGATCAGGAGATACCTCACGCAACCACCTGTCCTTGTGTGGCCCCAATATCAGGGAAACTATTCTTGTTATATATGAGAGCCATGGATCATTCTCTTGAAGTTTTGTTGGCTTAGAATAATGACCAAGGACATGAGCAGGCAATCTATTACCTTAGTAGAACCATGATTGGAGCCAAACACCGGTACAATCCGGTAGAAAAGGAGTGCATTGCCTTAGTATTTGCTGTTCATAAAATGCGACACTACTTGGTTAGACAATCATTTCATGTCATCTCCAAGGTGAATCCTTTGAGAGTTCTCATGACGAAACCATGTTCTCTGAATTGTCCTCTAGCAAAATAGGTGATCCTCCTATCGCAATATGACAAGCAATATATGCCCCAAAAGGCTGTTAAAGGCCAGGCTCTGGCAGATTTCTTAGCCGATCATCCGGTATCTGAATCATCCAAATTATATGAAGATTTACTAGATAAAGTCGCTGAAGCTTGTACAACTCAAGAAGTTATACAAGTATGAAAATTGTTCTTTGATGGTGCGTCTAGAGCAAACCCTAATAGAAGAATCACTGCTGGTGTGGGGGTAGTACTTGTATCCCCAAGCGATCATATAATCCGAAGAGGATTCTCTCTAATCGAGCCATGCACCAACAATGTAGCAGAAAACAACGTTTTGATATTACGGATGCAGTTGGCCGAGGAGCTCAATATTCGACACCTCGAGGCTTATGGTGATTCTCAGCTCATCATGAATCAAGTCAAAGGAGAATATAAAGTACGTAATGAGGACTTAGTCCCATACCACTTCACCATGCTAAAGCTAGCCCAAAAGTTTGAAGGCTTCTTTATTGAATACATCCCACGAGTCTAGAATGCATATGCGGGTGCTCTAGCTACGCTGGCAACTTCATTGGCATTACCGCCAATGGTTGAAACAACAATATTCGTTATGGGCCGTGACTTGTATCACCCTAAGTTTCCCTTAGAACACTATTCAAATGAGACAACAGCGAAGATTGCTTGTGCAATGTTAATTTATCTCAAACCAAGGGATTGGTGATTCTCATATATTGACTACGTCTTGTACGGAATACTGCTCGATGATTCTAAAGAAGCGGTCGCCGTCAAACGAAAGGCCCTTCGATTCTATTATGATGTGGTTTCTCAAATTTTTTACCAAAAATCGCATGATGGAGTCTTGCGTCGTTGCCTTTCTAGAAAAGAAGCGTAGGAGGCTCTTAAAGAAGCTCATGATGGAATGTGTGGAGCTCATCAACCCGGAGCCAAATTAGGAGATCGTCTCTGAAGAATTGGTTACTATTGGCCAAAAATATTTGCAGATACTGTCGGTTATGCTAAACGGCGTCATGCATGTCAGATTCACGGTGACTTCATTCATCAGGCACCAAGAAATCTGCATCCAACATCTTCATCTTGGCTATTCGAGATGCGGGGAATGGACATCATCGGACCTATCTCCCCACCGACCTCCAAAGGACATCAGTTCATATTAGACCGATTACTTCTCCAAATGAGCGGAAGTAATTCTGTTGAAAGAAGTCAAGGCTTCAAATGTGATCAAGTTCATCAAGCATCACATCATCTACCGTTTTGGCATACCAAGGCTAATAGTCCACGATATTGGAACACAGTTCGTCAGTCACTATTTTTAGAGATTCTACGACAGGTTCAAGATCCAAAGTGTTGCAACGAGGGCATACTACCCGTCGGCCAATAGCCTCGCAGAAGCTTTCAACAAAACCATCGTGAAAGTTCTCAAGAATTTTGTCTCCAAAAGTTGGCACGATTGGGATGAAAAGCTTGGCGAATGTCTATGGGCCTACCGCACAATGGTAAGGACCCCTACAAAATCCACCCCATTCTCTTTAGTATATGGCTGCAAAGAGGTATTACCACTGGAAATTCAGATCCCATCTCTGAGAGTCGCCCTCACGATTGGGATGATGGATGAAGAACAACATCAATTGCGTCTTCAAGAACTTGAAGTATTGGATGATAGACGACTTCAAGCTCAACAATAGATCGAGTTATATCAAGCTTGAATCTCCAAAGCCTATAACAAGAAGGTCAAAGAGTGGGTCTTCAAGAAAGGTGATTTGGTCTTAGCTGTCAGATGACCCATGGTGATGACGCACAAGACTAAGGGGAAATTCAATCCCAAGTGGGAATGACCCTTCATAATAGAGTCAGCCTATTCGATTGGAGCATAGCCTCTCATCAACCAAAAAGATGACATGCTCATGATGCCTATCAATGAGAAATTTCTCAAGAAATATTACCCGTAGGCCATAAAGCCCCCTTTCTCCTAATCACCAGCCAAGTCTGAGATAATAAATCCACTTTGCTCAGACTGGGGGTTGGTTATTCGGAATTCATTTGAATAAAGAATAACAAATCATTTCAACCATTCCCCAACTTGTATATCGTCAAGTTAACATTACACTTTTAATGATTGAAATTTTCTAGAATTATTCTAAGTAATGATAAAGAAAATTACTAAGTGATGCTAGGTTAACATTACACCTATGGTATTTTCAATATTTTCATTGTTTTAAGTTGAAACACAACAAGGCAAAGGCAATGAAAAGAATAATAATATCATTTTCATTCGACATTGTTAGTTTGATACAGAGTGACAATACTTGGCATGAAAATAATACAAAAATTTATCCCTAGCTAAGAGTAATACAAGATTCAAGCGCCAAGGCTCATCAATTTGATGGACATGACCTTGGACTTAAACTTAGATAGCTTCTTCTCATGAGCCACCTGAACATGTTCAGAAACCTCCTTCTT
>NC_033797.1:83122205-83123880 GCF_001876935.1 Asparagus officinalis | reverse complement strand
GTAGAAGTGGCCAAATCATCTTGTAGCCGATCACGTTGCTCCTGTAAAATCACAATTTGGGTCTCTGTTTTTAGATAAACTCTTATGAAGGGCTTCCTGGTGATGCACTTTTGAGATTTGAGCTAGAGAAAGAGTTTGCTCCACTTTAGGTTCTAAGTTGGCTCTCTATAAATTTCTAAAAGCCTTCAAGTCTGCTTTTAAGTGGGCAACACTCTCTGTACAATGCTTAGACCATTGTACATCGCCCAGGCTCTCAATCCTGTCTAAGCAGCTGGTCAATAGAGGCACATAAGCCCTAAAAGGTACTTGTCAAAGGTTAACAACATTGATCGTTAGTTTCATCAAACTTTCCAGCTGCTCGATGCGTTTCTTCAGGATTCCCGAGGGGGTAGTAAGAGATGCCAAACCTGTAAAGCCGGTGGGAATAGATTCTGAAGCCCCAACACTCAACTTCTACATCCTCAGGAACAGGGAGAATTGGTTGGGTCATAGCAGGCTTAGATACAAAAGGCACAAACTTTGTTGCGTCTTTCATTAACTTTGACTTCTTGGAAGATTTGGGTTCAACGGGTATTCTCTTGTGAGCCCTCTTCTCATATTCACCCTCCTCCTTAGCAGTAAGAGCCTTCTTTCCCGATGATCTTAGTGTACGAGGCCCAAGGGATGGTGCCTCCTCATGAAATTCTTAAGCTATCTTCTCTTTGTAAGGCTCGGTGGCTGGTGCCTCCTCTTGGACTTCCCCTGCCTTAGCTGCCGCTTGTTCACAGGACAAGTACTCTTTAATCTCCGGCAATTGAGTGCTCATGGAACCCCTCCTAGATTCGTAAATCTCTTGGATCTCGTTGATACAAGAAGTGTACATGTTGTATTCTGGGATCTGAGAAACTTCATAAAACTAGGTACGGAACTCTGAAACAGTGGAGCAGCTGGGCATCGAGTTGGGTAATGTGAACCGAGCATGGATCCCTCCAGCAGAGAAGAAGTACCAAGCATGAGCTCCATTGTACAAATTTCCAATTTGAGCCAACTCCGTATTAGGGTTGCTAACATAAAGTTGGTCATACCCAAATTGCCTAGCTAATCGAGAGGGCACATAGTGCTCGATAATGCATTTCTCGCCCAATCGGAAGACTAAGCAGACCACTCTGATCGTGAGGAGCCATCTGAAAATGCCCTCGTTAAGGGATGAGAATCCCTCTAAATCCACGTCCGTAAAACTAGTGCTCTCCCTCTCGGTCCCTTCAAAATCTAGAGAGTAGCAAAAGATCCGATAGTTATCCCCTTAGGACAAGAGTTGTCGGGCCCGGACTATGTAAACGTTAGTCCATGTGGCCGACTCGAGCCTTTGCACAAATGGAATCGAGGCCTCATTATTTTCAGTAACCCCTGTTATCAATGACGGGCAATGCAACATGAACTAGGCTACCAAATAGGTATATAGAACTGGTACGCAAGGCTGGGGAGTTTTCCACACATTCCTCCCCACAACATCTATTTCTTGGACATCGACAAATTCAAAAGTCAAAGCCTACACTCTGCTCCGCATGCAGCCTACCATCGCAGAAAGGAGACTTAATGGTCTTTTGTGGGCTAAAAGAACGACTGGGTATACTACCTCAACCAAGATTGACTCAACCAACTTCGACGGCACTACACACTGCTTTAGCCAAATCAT
>NC_033797.1:83062239-83122143 GCF_001876935.1 Asparagus officinalis | reverse complement strand
AGATAGGAGTCATAGCCTGGTGGTGAAATCTGTCAAACTCAGTACCAGCTTTGAATCCATCCTCCGAATGTTCATTCACATAAATAGCATTAGGAGCCCTAATACGGGCTTTGATGCTCTTGCAAGAGCTTATAGCGAGACGGGTCATAGCCACATCCCTCTGACTCAAGTTCTGAAAGAGGTAGTCCGCCCAGGAAGTATGCATGATGCCTCCTTCGCGTAGCCTAACAACTTGAGTGCAAATTTGAAAATGGCACATCAACTCCTAGAAAGTTGCATAAATTTCAGGATGCGCCACCCTCAAGATTAAAAGTTCTTCAGTGGTGGGGACGAACTCCTCATAGGGCATTTTTCCAAATGGCAACCCTGATACAGCATGCATCTCGTGGAGAGCGAAGCCCAGCTCTTCGACGGGTGTGAAGAAAGTACAGCTATCTGGATTATATCGTTCCAATATAGCCAAGAAGTTGGGATAGCTCTGGACAATCCCGTATCGAGTGGCCAACACTAGAATAGTGAGGCCAGACTGAGCAAGTGGCTCCTGGAGGTCTTCAAGAACGAAGTCCACCATTCGGGTCCACCAACCCCTTTCTTTTGCGTACACCAAACCAGGGGATCTGAAAGCTTGTGTGGGGAACATGCCCCGGGCAGCAATGAATTAGCGAATGAAAACGTTCACCGGAGTGGGTATCTCTTGAGCGATATCTTTTTTCTCAAACCTACTAGGTTTTAAACCCTAGATTTTTCCATCAATACGAACTCGATGACCAATTCCAACAGATACATTCTCCTTCTCCTCGACAAGATCAAAACTTAAACTGTTGCGTTAGCTGATGCTCAGGAAATAAGAGAGCGGGTACATTCTATTCATATTTGTCAGAAAGAAGAAACACTCATTAATTCATCGTAGCAGTTTAGAGTCTTCTGCATGATTGAGTCTGTCATTCACCGCTATGTGATCTCTGAACAAAAATGCTAGTTTTACGAATTGATCATGGCCTGTCGACGTCTCCATGTCCATGATTGTGACCAAAGTTCTAAGAGTAGAAGATCTAGCATCAATGATCTTGTACGTCCACTCCAAGTCAAGAAAAGTGCATAGTGGAGGTTCTTCAGGGAAACCAAAAGCTTCGCTATCATCTGGATCACCAGTATACCCAAAGTGATGTTCATAAGAGAGTGGCACATTAGGGAAAAGCACTGCAAAACAAAAAGTTGAAGTTAGTAGTTGAAACGAGCTACTGATAAAAATCCAAAGGACTAAATAGAAACACAGAGGTTGAGACATGCGTTCTAATCTCAGAACACAAGGGCCACCGCTGTGTTCTACACCCAAAACGCAAAGGTCAAGACCTGCGTTCTAGTCACAAAACGCAAATGTCATCTTTGTGTTCCATAATCAACGTAGAGTCCCACTTCTGCGTTTTGATTAAAAGAAGAGGAGTCTCCCTCGTCTTCTTCAGCTCAGAACCCATCTAGGGTTTTGAAAAAACTAGTCGAAACAAGTTAGTATGTCCTTGCTTACCGTAGCAGGCAAGCGCATGTGACAGTGGTAGCGACGGTGACATGGCCGTGGAAGCAGGAACACCGCCAGTGTCCCTAACCGACAGCATTTCCAAAGTCATTCCCATGACTTTCTTCGAACCAGAACTCATCCTCTTTGGTACCATGGACGTTGGTGGTCGGAGATGGGTGAAGATTGTCAGAAATCTTAAAAGAAACGAGGAGCACTCGTTCAAAAGCTGGAGATGAAGATGAAGAGTTAAGTAACTCTTAATTAAACCCAAGGGGTCTATTTATAATAGCTGTCACGCTATTAATTCAGCGTGAGATTCTAGAATAGAATCCCAACCACCCAAAATGCAATCTCAGTGTTATATGATAAGGCTGTTAGCCTTCTTAAACCCAAGGCCCATGGTTGCGTTCTAATTTCTCAAACGTTAGGCCCAACCCTGTGTTTTTAACTCTAAAACATAGAGTTAGATCCGCGTTTCAAGCCTCGAACGCATGTGTCAACTCTGCGTTTCAAGTAATCAAATGCAAAACTCACCTTTGCATTTCAGACCTCAAACGTAGGGTTCACCCTAGCGTTTTCAAACATGGCACATATTCTCGAAAGTCATGTATCATGGACCTTATCCATAGAGTGTTGTCAAAATCATTGTACATCTTCAACAGGGTTTTAGTTAAATTAGCTGACAAAATTCCCTAATGTCATCTAGTTAACATTACACTTATGATGACCATTATCCCCATAGAGTTTGGATTCAACTTGCATTACCCCCGATGTGACAACAATTTCGCTGTTAAAAATCAATTTATTGGCTCTCATCAATAGAGCAATAAGTCTCCCAAATCTTGTTCAAATCATAAGTACCAAAATTCATCGCCTCTGATAGAAATTCTTCCCAGCGAGATGCTAATTCCACAAAATTTGTTCAAATCAAAAGTACACAAATTCCTATCACGTTAATATCACACCTCTGACAATCAACTTATCGGCTCTCTTCAATAGAACGACATGTCTACGAAGTTGCTTCGATCGCAACAAATTCCTGTCACGTTAATATCACATCTTTGACAATCAACTTATCGGCTCTCTTCAATAGAACGATAAGTATACAAAGTTGCTCCGATCGCAAAAAATTCCTGTCATGTTAATATCACACCTCTGACAATCAACTTATCGGCTCTCTTCAATACAATGATAAGTCTACAAAGTTGCTCCGATCATAACAAATTCCTATCATGTTAATATCACAAATCTGATAATTAACTTATCGACTCTCTCCAATAGAGCGATAAGTCTTCAAGTTGCTCCGATCGCAATAAATTCCTGTCATGTTAATATCACACCTCTGATGATCAACTTATCAACTCTCTCCAATAGAGTGATAAGTCTTCAAAGTTGCTCTGATCGCTACAAATTCCTGTCATGTTAACATCATACCTCTGATAATTAACTTATCAATCCTCTTCAATAAGATGATAGGTCTACAAATCTCTGTTATGTTAACACTATACCTTTGACAGTCAAACCCCCTTTTGAACCTGTTAATTCTTTAGCATAAGAATAAGCAAGTGTTCATAGAAATCCCAGTGGATTAAAATTTTTCTGGAATTATCCTAGTGGTAATAAAGAAAATTTCTAAATTTTACTCTAAGTAAAAGTTCACGCCACGTTAATATTACACCTCTAGCACTTATAAGTTTATTTCAGTGTTTCAAGTGAAAACATAACACCAAAAAGAAACAAACTTGTTAATTCTTTTCATGAGAATGATAAAGTACAACTCCAATGGTTTGATGATTCTTAAACAGAATATCAAGTCCGTGAGCCAATAAACATCCCTGATGGGTTAAAATTTTTCTAGAATTATCTTAACTGATAATAAAGAGAAGTTTAAATCTCATTCTATGTGGGTATTTATGCTACACCTCTTGCATTTTTCAAGTATTTTATTGTTTCGTGTCATAACATGACATGCAAAAGAAACAATGAAAAGCTAAGATAGTATCACTTTTATTCAAAACAAAAGAAAGTGATACAGGATAGTGTTTTTCTTATCAAAAGAACGATACAAAATCAAATTCATAAGTTCATTAAACTAAAAGACGTGAGCTGGGACTTAATATCAAAAAGCTTCTTCTCGTGATCAGCTCGCACCATTGCTTCAGCCCGTTGTCGGAGCTCATCTTCACTGGGCAATGTGGCAGCAGCTTCTTTCTTAGCCTCTTCAAGAGCCTGAGCCTCTTTGCGATAGTCCACAAGAGAGTTTACACTTGACGCTGAATTCAGTTACGATAGCTTCTTCTCGAGCGAATTGAGCCCTCAGTCTAAACAACTCCACTTCAGTTGCAATGATCTTCGTTTGAACAGCCTCCAAGGCGGTGGTCAAAATGGCTAACTCCTCTTGCTTTTGAACATTCCGATCCTGCAAGTGCGCAATCTGAAGCTCCTTCTTAGCTAAGCTCCGCTGAGCTGCTTCATGACGATTAACCTCTTCAGCTTGAATATAAGCAAAGTGGACGCAATTTGAGCCTAAATATTAGCATGACCAAGGGCCTCCAGGAATCTCAGTTGTACTTCTAAGTGGGAGATAGCCTCCGAGCTACGTTCAATGAATTGAACATCACCCACATATTTGAGGTTATACAAACTATTTGTCAGAAGAGGCTTGAATGTTTCAAATGTATCCCGACCAGCGATAAAAACCTCGATCACCTTCTTTGCAAGACTCTCTAAGTAACCAAGAGAGATATTAAGGAAATCAGGAGCATCTACCGGGCTTGAGACAACAATGGGAGATGGTGCTAAGGCCCCCGAAGTTGCTGAGCTAAGCAAAAAGCGGGCAGGTGATTTCGGTGTAGCGACCGAAGACTGAATATTGATGTCCAATTGCGAAGGACTTGATGTAAGAACCATAAGTTCTACTGCTTGAGATGAACTTGGGGCACTTATGGTCCTTGTCGAGGAGAGAGAAATTGTCAGCAATGTCGCCGACGGAGGAGTCATCATCAATAGCTCCAACGATGGCTATTCTGGCAAAGGAGTTGTTATTTACACAAGCTGCTGCTCTGGAGGAGTAACAGCTATGGTCCCAAGAGTTGGTGGACCTGCATGTGAAAATGGTCATAACGCAAAAGGAAAATGCATTGGGATTCAAAATAAAACATGCTTACCAGTCGGAGAGATAGGAATATAAGTTGATGCTTTATCGAAAGTAGCCCTTAGCGTATCATTGAAGTCAACGCATTCATCCAAAGAGTCTTCTTCACTAACATCATCATCGATTTCATTGCCGATGTTGTCACCTTCGACATCATCATCAATCTCATGACCGACCACCTTCTCCCGGAGAATTCTCATAATCTAACTTCTCCTCATCACCTGCTGCTGAATGTTCAGGTAAGCCCACGGTGGTAGTTGGATTGGACATGATCCCCGTGGTGGGGCTAAGACTTGTGTCCCCCATCGATAGTATTAACACTAAAGTAGAGGGAGATTGATTTCCTCCAAAGTCTTCTTGAGCGACCACTGTAGATTTACCTACAGAAGGCCTAACTTCTTCAACTTGAGCTGCAGGGTCCATCGTGGGGATAGATTCTGCATCCCCTATAAGCGATTCATCCTCACCTTATTCTTCATTCGGTGGATGAACAGAAGAGGCGTAACCTTTTAGAGTTGGGCCAACTGAAGGAAGCCCAGATTGATGTGAGAGCTCCATAGTAGTCGACTCTCTTTCTTCCTCCTCTGCATGCAATGCTTTACGAGCATCTTGCATAAGTTTAGAAGTGTGAGGCTCGAGTGTTAATTTTTGACAGCTCGCTTATCATATTCACCTTCTTCAATTAAATCGAAGGCTCTTTTCCCAGCGGAACTCTTGCTCCGGGTTCTGACCTTTGAAGGCTCCATCTCATGAATCTCTGGTATCCTGGGTTCTTCTCCTTGAGCTCCTTCTGGTGCCTATCTTCTTTCTTCCTCAGCAATCACCTCCTCATAAGATAAGTACTTGCTAACTCCCATTGCGTGAGACTTTTTGGAACTCCTCTTCAAATCATACCACTTTCGAATAGCCTTCAGGCAAGAAGTATTAATGTTGTACTCAGGGATTTGTGAAGCAGCATGGTACTAAGTACAAAAGCTCAAGGAAGTGTAGGCATTTGGCATTTTGTGTGGCAACTTGAACCTTGCTCCTGTGCAGCCTGCCACTGAGTAATACCAGGCTCTCGCCTCTTCGTATATGTTGCCTGTAAATGCAAGTTCAAGGTTAGGTTCTCGACGTATATCTGATCGTATCCAAATTGTCAGGAGAAATGATATGGGTGGTAAGGCTCGATGAAGCACTTTTTCCCTTGCTGAAAACAAGATAGCCCGGGCGTATGTTGATGAGCTACCAGAAAGCACCACTGCTAAGTGTAGTGAATGAATTATACCCTAGAGTGTCCTAATGTATTCCCCGTATGCACCACCTTTGAAATTAGGAAAGCTACAAGTAATCTCATAGGTAAAATCCCGCCTCAATATCTCTCAAAATTTCACCTGGTACTAATCAACCCACTGAGCAGTCTCTAGTTGTTGAACGAGAAGGGATGAGGTATTACTCGATGCAGGCGTCGACATTATGGAAGGGTAGTGTAGCACGAACCATGATACTAAGTAGATATATGGCATAGGCACTTGGGGAGTAGGAGTCTGAATAATGGTCTTCCCATCTGATTCCACTTTCTTGACCGTGATGAACTCAGAGGCTAACTCCCGAAGGCCACTCTGCAGACAGCATAACATAGCCGAAAGAAGGTTCAGAGGTCATCCATAAGTCAGGAGAATAGCTGGATATAACACCTCAACTGTAATGGCATCTATAGGCCTGGTAGGCACCACACATTGTTTCAACCATAGCGTGAGGAAACCAGCGAACAGAGCCATATCGGAAATCAAGATCTCCACATGATAATGGAAACTTTCAAATACAGTGTATGCAGGAAAGACATCTTCCTCGGTCTCATTAGTGTAGTGGATAGTAGCATCATCAATACCCTTATTGATTTCTTCAAGTGTACTGGCAACTATGTGAGTCACTTCCGTATCCTTATCATACAAGTTCTAGAAGAGGTACTCAGCCCACTGTCCCTGTTTAACACCACTCCCTCGCTTATCGGTAATCTGTGCCCATATCTAAAAATAACACATTAATTCCCAATAAGTATCATAAATCTCTGGAGCAACATTTTTTAAAATTTCCAACTCTTTATTCTTATGGATGAACTCTTCATAAGGCAGTTCCCCAAATGATAGTCCAGAAATCTCAAACATTTTACGGAGTGCAAAACCTAACTCCCTAACATGAGTGAAAAAAGTGTCGGTATGAGGATTGTAGAATTCCAACATGGCAAAAAGGCCACTGTAGTTCAGAGAAATCCCATATCGAGTAGCTAATACTGGGGTTCTCAGGTCAGAAATTCTAAGGGGCTCTTCCAATTCCTTCAGAACAAAATTTATCATCTAGGCCCACCATTCTGTCTCGCTAGAATGTACCCATGTCGGAGCCTTAAAGTCTTGGGCGGGGAATTCTCCCTGTACAGATATAAATTTTCTGACTAACGTATTCCCCATCTTAGTAGATTCACCAACGGGATGCTTCTTCTTAACTGGACCAGGCTTCAAAGTCACAAGTTGATTAAAACCAGCTGGGTGAACACTGCGATTGGTAATATGTCTGGTAGAGACACCACCCTATTCCTAGACAAGTTTCCAATCCATGGATCGTGGAACAGAAGCACACTAATAGTAAGAAATTGGCCACATCCGCTCCAGATTCAGTAGAAAAAGGCGACGATCATTGACAGTCCATAGCCACTTATAATTGCCATCAAACATTCGCTTTGTGTCCATCTAAATAGAATCTCTAAAAAGGAACGTTGATTTCTTTAAAACTTTACGCTCTACTATCTCAAGCTTCTCATCTTTAGCAAGGGATCTGAGGGTCTTGGGGAAAGCTTGAGTGATGAGTTTTGCTCATTCCTTGTTTGTATCCTAGAATATTGGATATTCCAAGCGAAAGCTGAAGAGTACATTTTTATCTGCAACCCTACATGACCGATCTAATGACTGAAGGAAAGAGGTTCGCTAGAGTAACGTACTGTACATGAAGAGATAATCGTCGGTGTCTAAAACACTACGAGAGCCAAAAAGTCTAAAAGACATAGTCCAAAATGCAAGGGCCAGACCTGCGTTCTAAATCCAAAACGCAAGGGTCAGCCTTGCTTTCCAAATCCAAAATGCAAGGGCCATCCTTGCATTCCAAATCCAAAACGCAAGGGCTATCCATGCATCCCAAATCAAAAACATGGAGGGTAACCTCTACGTTCTAATGGCAAAACATGAGTTTTCACTCTACATTGACAATTCAAAACTTGTCAAAACAAGTTATTTTGGTCCCAACTCACCCTGAGCCGCTGTAGGTTACTTAGGTTTCGAGACGGTTCTCTTCCTGGGTCCCACGAGATTCTCGTCAGAGAAGATAAAGAAAAATTCGCGGAGAAGATGAACAGGATCCCTGTTGAGTTCGCTAAAGAAGAACATAGAAAGTCAAATGACTTTTGATTTGACCTTTGGCGATCTATTTTATAGACAGTTGGAGCTATCAAATCGGAGCGAGATTTTAGGCAAAACTCTAACCCATCTTGAGTTGGTTAGACTACTAAATGCAAGGTTCAACCCTGTGTTTTATGTTCCAAACGTAAGGTTTAACCCTGCATTTTAGTTTTCAAACGTCAGGCCCGACCATGCATTTTATTTTCCAAATGCAAGGTTTAACTCTGCATTTTAGTTTTCAAACGGCATGCCCGACCCTGTGTTTCAAGTTCCAAATGCAAGATTTAACCCTGTGTTTTAGCTCTCAAACGTCAGGCCAACCCTGCATTTCAAGTTTCAAACGCAAGGTTTAACCCTACGTTTCAACTTCTAAACTCAAAGGACCAATTCTGCATTTCAGCTTTGAAATGTCAGGTTTTTCTGTTTAAACCTCCTGTCAAGGTACCACTGCCATTAGGGTTATTATATAGAGAAGATAACAATGGCCATCAATGTGACAAAAGTCGAGAAGAAATTAGCCTACGACAAGAAGCTATGCAGCCTCTTGGATGAGTACAGACAGGTTCTAATCGTTGTCGCCGATAACACTGAGTTGGATCAATCTGAGATCTCTTCTTTCCAAATATTTAACATTCCCACAAAGAGTAACAAGGACTCTGTTGAAATCATTACCCCTATTGAATTGATCAAGAAAGGAGACAAAGTGAGTTCCTCTGAGGTTGCCCTCCTTGCCAAACTTGGGATAAATCTCTTCTCATATGGGTTTGTGGCGCTCTCTGTCTATGACAACACATCTGTCTTCGGTCCAGAGGTACTTAACCTCACTGATGATGACCTCGTTGACAAGTTTGTAGCTGGTGTTTATATGGTTACTTTGCTGCCCCTGGCTTTCTCTTATCTAACTTTTGCAGCTGTGCCTCACGTGTTAATCAATGCCTACAAGAACATCCTTGCTAGCCCTGTTGACACTGAATACACTTTCCCACAAGCTGAAAGGGTGATGGAGTATCTCAAAGATCCAAGCAAGTTTGCTGTTGCCATTACCCCTGTTGCAGCTACTGAGAATACTGCTGCTCCTGATTCCAAGGAAGATTCCAAGCAAGATTTCAAGCAGAGTTGCAACATACATACCCTCATGTGGGTCTTGTTCAGCTAAACTTCTGCAACCAAGTTCATGATGTGTCCGAAACGGACATAGTAAACAATCATTCCACAAATCCCAGATCAATTGGGGGATCCAATTTATTTTGAAAATTTGTTCCAGTCAATCGTAAACTTTTAAAAACTTTGAAGGGGGTTCTATAGGCTATATAAAAATCACTGCAGATAGCTGATCCCCATCAAATACTAATGATGGAAGTTATAACCTGATGACTTCCATATCAACAACTTAACAATATAAGTTACAATCAGACAACTTTCACGACCACAGACCAAGGCTACAATCTAAAGATTTTTACGTAGATCGATGAGGGTTACAATTCAATGACCTTCACGATAACCGTTGAAAGCTCCGATTCAACAGCTTTCATAATCAACAACGGGAGTTTCAATCTGATGACTCCCATATTTCAAAGAGCTAAAGCAAGGATTACAAAATGATGGTTATCGCAATGCTCTGGCAAAAGAGATTATAAGTCAACAATCTCTTTAATCCAAAACGCAGAGCTAACCTCTGTGTTCCAAGAACAAAACGCAAGATTCGGCCTTGCGTTCCCAGTTCCAAACGTAGTGCAAACCACTGTGTTCTTAGCTGTCAACGCAGATCTCAACTCTGCATTCCAATACCAGAACACAGAGTTCATGCCAGAATGCCAGATCAGCGTTTGACTCGTTCAAACACATCTGAACGGTTCCAGAACCATTTTTCCCACGATCTGAGGGATTTCCATCCCACTTAGGAGCAGATTAAAGTGTCGATTACACCCCTTAATCCCCCTATAAATAACCAAACACAATGGAGTTCGGGAGGATCTTTTTCTATTTGGAAATTTTGGAGATCAAAAGGCAATTTTGGAGAAGAAGATTGGCATTCATCATTCTTCAACCGAGGATATCTTCAATTTCAGCAACAAGGAGTTTGTTCTTGTCTTACAAATTGATTTCGATTAAATTAATCAACTCTTTTATAGAGTTTAGACTTGCATTGAGTTCCTAAACTCGACAAGAGTTATTCTTAAACTTGCCACACAAGTCCTCCTCAACATCAATTAAGAGGAAGAAACCATGTTCCAGTGAAGTGAAACATTCAGATCGTCAATGGGATACAAGAATCTGAACTCCCATCGACACAAAAAAGAACCCAGGTTAAACAAAGGGAAGGGTCTCCGTCGATCTCTTCTCTCTTTTGTAATTGGGGAAACCGATTAAGAGGATTTTTAATTTCTTTTTCTAAGTTTGTTAGAGAGAGATTGCATTGAGAGAATTGTAACTCATTCTTTTTCTAAGTCTGTTAGAGAGAATAAAACAATTTTGACCTCAGATTCTTCTTTACAATTTTTACACAACACTTGCCAATCTCAAGTATAGGCTTTGGCTGCCGCTCCATACCTTCATTAGGGATGTATGTGTCACTCTGGGGGTTTCCCCCTCTTAATTCACGCCAAATGCAATTGGGGTTCTAGTGGGCTTCATCGTGATCTTCCACCGGGTCGGCTTCTTGCCGAGCATGCGCCTCATTAGGAATCTGGTCGGTGTCAAGTCGACGAGGAGGGACCCCACAACTTCCTCCACTATAATGGAGGTTGCAAGCTCATCTCGGATGCTTCTGAGTCAAATAGAGACTAGAAGGAATGGTTCGTGTGGGTCTTTGGTGCCGACAGTATCCTCTCCTGCCCCAACTAGCCTGAGATCAACAAGGATGACCTGAAGCTGTGCGTCCTTGATGCTAAAGTGACGAGACAGATGGAGAAGATCCAATCTTATGTCGGGTCTTAGGAGAGAAGGAATCTCAATTAGACGATATCTCTTCGAGCGTTGAGCATCTCGATGGTCCTCCCTTCTGAGGCGGACAAAGTGAGGGTGAGTCTGTTGGCCCTCCCCTTCGAAGAAAGCCATAAGAGGAATTGTGGGGGTCGTGGGTGGCCGAGATTGCAGCCCAGCTATCGGGGCAGAGGTTGAAGGCTAAAAAGGTGAAGACCAAAAAGGACCAAGGGCCTAGTAGGCTGATTGGGCAGGTCTAGGTCGACCCGAGTGAAGAGTAGCAGCTAGCCAAAGGGCAGCAGCTGGTCATCCAAGTCGAATGGTCAGATGAGATCATTGTGATTGACAACTCTTCTCCCCCGCGGCCAAAGAAGGAGGCCCCAGTAGTCAAGGCTGTTAAAGTTAGGGCCCGAGTTGAGGAGGCGGTCGGTCCGAGCCCTAGGCCAGAACCGAAAGAACACCCGTTCACATATTCAACATTGTGACAGGTTATTATTAATAACACCAGAATCCATGCCTTACTCGCATGGGTAAGTTCATCCCGAATCCTAAGAAAGGATATGCCGACGCCTAACGCGCGTCGCCGGTTTAGTCTTTCTCCGAAGAAAAAGACACCAGAGCTCGATTCTGGGGAATTTTATCCCGACCGCAGGCCAGGTAAGGAGCTTACCAGGACTTCTGAGGGTGCTGAGGAGAAAGTAGCGCCCCTCCAAAATTTAGGGTGGGCTAGGCCGGTGAGGAGTTATTGGATATCTGGCCTTTCTACACAGGATCTCAGAGCTTGACCCCTACTTCTGGGAGAAGGCAAAGGGCAATGTTGATGGGGGTGCCGCCAGGCCCCTATTCGCCCAGGAGGGAACTCCCAGAAGGCGAGAGGTTCATCGCGGTGGTGTCTTCGACATGGAGACCTCGATCTTGGGGTCTTCAACTACCCTAATCTGAGCAGTCTAACAGTTCGTTCTCCCGATGGATGAGGGGTTCTAACAAGAAATGCCAAGCGTCAGCTTGCATATGACCCTCAAGACCTACTTGGTTCGGAGGCCTTGGTGGAGGAGGAGCTGTTCAACCGGCTCGCCCATATGTACAACTCTCCGCCTGAGTGGAAGGTTAAGTCTATGTATTCAACATCATAGCACGAAAGTCTCAGAGAATTCACTCTCTTAGCACAACGTGACATGCGGAACGGATTTAGACAATCCGCATGCTAGCCCGACTCAAACGGTAGTCGGTAAAGGCTAATCAAATCCGTTGATGGCTGAGGGTTTGCCAAAAATCCTAAAAGTATTATGGTCAATCATTTCAAACGGAATAAGGAATCATAATAAAGATAAAGATAAAAGAAACCAGTTCCACTAAAAGGATCAAAAGTCAAGACATTCAGCAAATGAAATCATACATCAAGAACATGGCCAAAAATCTGCTAGTTAAGCTTAGAAAGCTTCTCATCATAAGCTTGCCTCAGCTCAGCTCTGATGGACTCCGCGTTGGTAGCTAAAGTCTTCGCAGCAACCTCCTCCGTCTCAGTCAGCTTTTGCTTCAGGAATGTCAACTCACCAGATAAAACAGTGTGGGCTTGTTGATCTTGTACCTTCGTCATCTGAAGAATACCAAAAGTCTCCTCTTTTTCACGGAGTGCTCTTCTGAGCTGGTCTATCTCGGTCGCACAGGAGGCAAGAGAAGAGTCAAGCTCGGTGAGTGAAGATGATTTAGCAGCAAGGTGGGCCTTAACTCGGTCCACTCGATCCCGCTGCACCTGAATGTCGAACTCAGTAAGAAACCTAGCATCGCGCCATGTCTGTAAGTGAGTATCCAACTCGGTAGCGATGAATGAAGAGGCACCTGCATCCCGGAGCTCACGAAACATCTGAAGCTCACGCTCTAGGCAGTCAAGATCATCAACAATAGACTTCGCCAGATCTGGGTACCATGCATCCCTTATTGAATTTATCTTAAGATCAAGGAATGGCTTGAACTGGTGAAGGGAAAGTCCGCCGTGGAAGAGCTTGTCAATCATAGCATTCATAAAGGAAAAGAAGGAACGGATCTCTATACAGATGACAATCTTCTCTGGGTCGTTGTCTGATAACAACTCCTTCATAAGGACGTGAAGCCGAGAAGAAAGCCCTACACAAAAAGGAGAAATCCGCAGGCAGACCTTGCTAAGGAGAAGTTGGCCATGGAGGAAGCGGAGAAGAGGATCGTCGCCTTGGAGGCTGAGTTGAACAGCAATGAGGCCAGCTGGCACCAGGAGGTGGATACGAAGGAGAAACTTCTTAGGTGGTTAAAATCCCATAGTGCTAAGAAGGCGACTTCCATTGAGATGCTCGAAGGTGAGGTGGCTCGGCTGAAGGAGGAGGTTGGCCGACTTTAGTAAGGAGTCTCTGAGTGGGACAACCGCCTGACTGCTCTGGAGGGGAAGGTTGAGTCTGAGAGGTGCCTCATGCTGGCGGCTAAGGAGGATACTCATTTGAGTCGTCTCTCAGCTGAGTAGCTGAGGCGAGACCTCGAGGAGGAGCGGTCGACTTATCAGGCATCCACGATAATTATCAAGGATCTTTAGGATAGACTTGCTCGCTTAGACTCGGAGCAGTATCGGGAGAAAGTGCTTGACGACTGGCGCCAGGGCCCCTTGGGTAAAACTGAGGTGGCCTTAGCTTGTAAGGCTGGTGTCGACTACTTGGCCTCGCTGCTCCCTCCTACCTCTTGTCCCGTGCCTAATCGCCTTCACCCACCCTAAGTCTTGCTGTCTCAATCTCATAAAGGAGATTGAGGTGAGTGGAGGGGGGTTAGGATTAGCGTAGGATGACGGTGATGATGAGTCAGAGGACATCCCTGGAAAAGACCTTCCTGCTTCCTCTTCTGATGTTCCTGCTCCCAAAGCCCCTGCACAGGACCTCCCAAGCCCTACTCCCGGATTTGGTCAAGAGATCTGAAGGCTTGTATCTTTTCCTTCTCTTCATTTTTGTAAATATAGAAATGCCTTTTTGTAAATATTGACATGGATAATGTAAAGAAGTTTGTAATAATGTTCGGAATAAAGATTTTGACATTGCTCTCATTTTGGAGTATGCCTTCAATTATTCCTTATTTTTGCTCTGTTTGCTTGTAGCTTTGTTCTAATTGAAAGAATAACTGTTGATTGTTTTGAGTCAGTCGTGTTGTGATGACCTGAGTATTGAGTGGTCAGGACGACTAGCTCGTTTTACGCCTTCTATTGGTGACATGTCCGAGTTTTTTTGTCAAAAAGCCGGTAGGTTGGTCTCCATGCCTTGGGTTTACTCATGATGATACCAAGGTCTTAAGATACATGCCTTCGACTTAATAAGGGTGCCAAGGTCTTTTTAGTAATTACAACCCGAAGGTTGGTTGCCTAGGTCTTAATGTGGATGCCTAGGTCTTTGGCAAGGTTAGGTGTCCAGGTCTGTTCTAGACGGTTGGGTCTTTGGCAAATTGACAACCCGGAGGTTGAGTGCCCAGGTCTTATGTAAACGCCTAGGTCTTTAGCAGATTGACTACTCGGAGGTTGGGCTCCATGCCTTGGGTTTACTCATGTCGACACCAAGGTCTTAGGGTACATACCTTGGGCTTAATGAGGATGCCAAGATCTTTTTGGAAGATAACAACCCTAAGGTTGGGTGCTTAAGTCTTAGTGAGGATGCCTAAGTCTTTTGGTCGAAGGTGACTGAGTGATGAGTATGCCTTGGGTTTATCCTAAAAGGTACCAAGGATTTGAGATTCTTGCATAGATTAAGCACTACAAGAGTGCAAAACAGGAGTGTTGGCATCAAAAATTACCTATAGGTCCCAAACGTAGCTCAAGACAGAGAGAAGACGAAGAACATCATCATCTAAGTTAGAAAAGATCACCCAAGGCAAAAGGAAGCAAAGGAGAATGCAAAACAACGCGAAAGAAAACTTAGAGCTGTCTCACAGTTGGTAAGACAGTCTCCACTGTTTCGTATAGCTAAGACAGTATAGACTATCTCGGCTATGCGAGATAGTGGGAGCTGTCTCACCAACTATGAGACAGCTTTTCATATTTTTAGACGGTTTTGTTAAGTTTTGTCCGGTCCACTTGGCTCCATAACTGGTTGGGAGCGTTTATTAACTTTAATGGACGGTTACATTCTAGAAATACACCCACTACCCATGAAATTTGTAGCATTTAACGCAGTTTAAGGTAATAGACACTGTCTTGCCCACATGAGACAGTGAACATCAGTTATTTCGACTTCCACTAGGTGGTTATGGCTTCTAATTGCTATAAATACCCCTCTACATACTTGTGCACGATACCAAGGAAGGTATTGGAGAGCAGAGAGTAGAATCAAACTGGCATTTGTCTAACTTTGAGAGCAAAAGACAGTCCTTCATCCACTTTCAAGCATTCTCAAGAGCCTTCTAGGTGTTTCATTGAGTTCAAGCTTTGACTTATTCTTGAGAATAGTATTTATCTTACTTTACTAAGATACTTACTTCTGTTCTTGTTTCCTCGTCAAAACATCAACTTTCAGCCTTCTTCGTATCCAACTTGGAGATGTTGCTCGGTGGTCCACGGATAATGCATTCCCAGCACAGGCAAAGATCTCACGCAAGCAGGAGTTACTACGTAGGAGTTTATGTATATGTTTCTAGGGAGCACAATTCTGTTTTCTTTGTAAAGATGAGAGATACGTGTAAATCTTATTCATTTGTTTCTGTTAAACAATTTAATTGAAACAACAAAGAAATTTGTTCCTAAAGCGAACACGCTGACGACCATAGTGGGTCCCGACGTTGAGGCTGTAGTGTCGTAGCCGATCATCATTTAAGTCGGATCAATGGTCAAGTACAAGTTCGACCAAGCTAAGTTCGAGGAGTATCTTTCCTCGTCTTCATCAAGGTTCTCCTATCCCCACAGGTACAGGAGGATCTCATCTTTGAAGAAGGTTTTTTAGTCTTCCATGCCAATAAAGACTCAGGGTGACGACTCTCACCCAACAGTTGTTGAGGCTTCCCCTCGCAATGCTGTTCTGGCATTCAATAAGGCTGGAAACTCTGCTTCTAGTGACTCCTACCCAGTTAAGGAGTCATTCAACAAAAGTTCACCAACTCTGACGAAGAGGGCTTGACAGAGACAATGCTAGCACCAAGCTCGTCCATTTGCGAAGGCCTTGGAACAGGTAGATGGAGTTCACTACTATGCGGACTTGGAGACAAGGAAGCATCAAGCAACCGAATCACTTCAGCAGCGCATCGTTAACACTTCCTCTAAGCCATCGATCGAAGAGTGGCTTCTCGTTAAGAGAACTCATTCAACCAAGAAGGAGTGCGTCCAGAGGCACCACGCACGTGCTGCGTACGCTCTTGCTCTTGTACGAAAGGCATAAGAATTGAAGAAGAAAGGGGTAGCCGAAGAACCACCACAGTACCGCAAAGTTTGGATTCTGAAGTTCAAACTTGCGCCAAATCAAAACTCAGAGGCAACAGAAATTGCCCTCTTTGGCCGAGATAGTGGCAACTATCTCGCCCAAAGAGACTTTGGCTGAGACAGTTCCCACTATCTCACCTAAAGGATGACTTTCGCGACCACTTCTTCTCCTTCATTGGCGCCCGCTCCAGGTCCATCTTCCGGGTCACTTCCACTTTTGCACCAGTGAAGTCTTGGGTCATCTCTGACCTATCAAAGTTAAAAATTACAATGGCTGATCGCCTTGGTCCTCTCACTTTTATCAAACCAGTCACCGCACAAGGGTGTCCCACCGCCTCCAAACAAATCAGGACACCTCAATGTAGCTTTTCGTGCACTATGCACGGGAGGGGAAAGTAGGTCTCCCTTTCTGGGAGAGTTCCTGTCACCTCCCACCTGGGGGTTTGTGTTGGATCCTAAAAGTTCGTTAAGACTCCACTCCCGCAAGGGGGAGGTTCTAAACGTGCGACTCACGACATGACCTTGGATTTTTCAAAGGCAATGACAAGTTGTCCTGAGAATGTCAACAAGGTCTCATGTCCAAATTAATGTCCCCAAAAGAAGACGTGTCCATCAAAAAACAACATTATACTTGGGGAATCACACCAACAAATGAGGGGGTGCTCCGGCCATCATGCCGATGAACTGTACCGTCAGATTAGGGGTGTGAACAAAACTCGAAAGAGGGCTATTCAAGAAACAGACTCTAATTGTTCATGTGAGAGGCTGATTAATGCAGTACTATCTGAATGTAGCTGCTCCAAATCCATCCCACAAAGAGTCATAGTGGTTCAAAGACTTTCCACTAAAGCGTCAAAGCCTAAACCAAGACGCTTCCGAAAGAGAAGATCCACCATCCAAGATTATGAGTTCATTGAAGTCACCACCATCATGGCTGGCAAAGAAAAAGGAATGTCTAAATGACATTCAATTGACTCCTATCCTGATTTTACTCCAGGAGGGAGAGTTGATCTAAGAATCTCTCAGAGAATGTCTCGACTCCAACTAAGAGCTACCAGACATAGAGACTATAGGAGGATGCATGAAGGAATGTCTTCAGATGATGAACTTTCTGACACTTGCTCTACGATTGCTTCAGATAATACAATATCTAGCATAGGGCAAGCTAGAGAAGTATTCACGATTACTCCTGAGCACATTGCTCAAATACTTCAAGAAGCTCTAGCGAGACAATGAGAAGAGATAAGAGCTGAGATGAAGATAGATATGGAGTTAGCCATGCAGCAAATGAGAGAATTGCAGGCTCATAGATCTCAACCACAACCTGAGTCCAGTCAGTGGGTAGAGTCTAGCCATCACACTCAAAATGTTACAGATGGCAGTGATCTAGAAGTGGATAAAGTCATTATTGCTGACGCACCCCGTAATAACGCTAGGGGTGGTTCAACGGATCCTTCTCAACATTACCCAAAGAAAAGTGAGGGCAAAGATAATAAAATGATAAAAGAGCTTGAAAGCAAGATCAACACCTTGATGTCTGCTCAGGAGGTAAAGAAGACCAGCATCCCGTGTCCATACCCAAGGGAGTGGGAGTCAATTCCGTACCCGCTGAAGTTCAATCTGATTAACTTCACACCATTCGATGGGAGAGGCTCACCAACCTAGCATTTGATCTATTTCAAATCTCATTTGGGTATGATCTCTAGAACTGAACCCTTGATGACTCGGTTAATCATAGACACCCTTCACGGGGCCCCCTTCGACTGGTATCGACGTATCAAGCTAGGGAGTGTCAACTGCTAGAACGATATAGAAAGTCTATTTCTCAGTAACTTCTTCGTTGACGACATAGAAGTATCGATCAGAACTCTCCTAGATGAGAAGCAGAAAGATGGAGAGTCAGTTGACAATTTCATCAAACGCTTTCGAAACTAGGCCATGAATTACAGAGTTCGGTCACTGAGGAGTTCATACTCCAAACATGTCACAATAATTTATCTCTTAACATGTTGGAAGCCATGGGGGTTGTACCATCAAAAACATGGAAGGAGTTGAAATTACACGGCGAACAGGTTGAGCGCTTTCTCAAAAGAAAGAAGGGTGAGAAAGGCCAATCAACAGCTAATTCTTCCCAGCCTAGTTTCACTCCTCACGGTAGGGGAAAGGCTCCTGTGACTACTGTTGATGCTAATCAAACATCACAACAACGATTGAAACAATCACCGCAATAGTCGTAGTTTCAACTACAGCCTCCAACGCAACAACAGCCTCAGACGCAACAAAGGACTCCCAATTCAAGATTCCAGAGGACATATACCTTCAAAGATTATGAGGTTCAAGCCATCTTTATGTACCTCCTGGATGTAGGTTCTGATCTAATACACACTAAAACACTAGAGGGGGGTGAATATTATTCTTTTAAAATTTATGCAAAGTAGACTATAAATTACAAGAAATATAGCAACAATCACAGAAATTTGCAAACACAAACATAAACTGTTATACTGGTTCCTCCTCCCCGGTGTACATCCAGTCCCCAAGCAAATCCCGCTTGAGAGTTCTAATATAATTTTAAAAACTATCACAAAATAAAAAAACAAACCTGAACAATTTGCAAGACCATGCAAATTGTACACAATCTCTTCACCAAGAGATGACAAGTCTCACACCCGAGAGAACTTTCCTTGAATCAACAACACAATTCCTATAAGCCTTGAATGTGTAGTGATGTGTAGCAGCGGCTTTAGAAACATTTTTAATCTTTGGAAATTTCCTAAAATAAGTGGTATGTATGATAAAGATCAAAGGTTATTTCACAGAATACTTTTTCTCAATAATTTTTCTCAAAGGTAAAAATCTGAATTTAGAACTCTTGAGAATGCACAAATGTTAAAGCTTATAGATAGGAATGAATCATGCAAATTTCTGAACTTCTAACTTATTTATAAACCTTGAAAAGACAAGTTTTTAAAGCCAATTAACGGATCAAAAATGGCTATAAAGAGTCACAAATTCAAACTTGAAATGTCAGAAAAACTGTCTCTGTAGTCGACTATAACTCTAAGTAGTCGACTACACTAAGTTCAAACATACTCTGTGAAGTCAGGATTTTTCTTAGTAGTCGGCTACATTGGTCATTAGTCGACTACATTGTAAAGACTGAAAGTTTGGAATTCAGATTCAACTCTTAGTAGTCGACTATACTGTCTAGTAGTCGACTACACTTTAATTTGACAGAAACTTAAAAATTAATTTAACCTTAGTAGTCGACTACATATAGTCATTAGTCGACTACACTGTATTTTTTTTTACAAAAACTAAAAAATCTATCAAAGTCTTAAGTCGACTACATTGTATATTAGTCGACTACACTGTTATTTGACAGAAACATTAAATTGTGTCCAAGGCATGAGTAGTCGACTAATATTTTCAATAGTCGACTACACTGTCAAATGACTGAAACTTAATATTTTGATCAGTGTGCTTGTAGTCGACTACAAATCTTATTGGTCGACTACTAAGGGGTAAAAATGCTATGAATAAAGTATTTTGAGATTCATTCTTTAACTATAAACTCTAATGGTTAACATAGTATAAAACCCCGTAAATTTGAATATTTTATGATAAATAATAATAAATATGTTATATGGTGAAAATAACATATTTTGATGTTTGAGTATGATAAAAATTGATTTTGAGATCAAATTAATGTATATTTGTGATAATATGAGTTTAAATGCACAAGACATGCACAAGGGCCAAAAGAGTGAAAATCTGGGAATAATGACTAGTTAAGAGTTTTTATATTTTACACACCAATACATTCAGAATTTGGAAAAGTGTAAAAGATTAAAGTTGTAGGTCTCTTCAACATCTTTCTAATAAATCTTAGATCACCTCATTCCGAGGTTGGATGAGAATGTTACAGTCAAAATACCGAAGGTTATTTTCCTAGTCAGATTAGGTTTCCTGGTTCGGGTCAAACAGGGTTGTTTCGGGTTTGCCTTTATAAATACCTATGTTTCTCACGAAAATTCTTTTATTTTATCATATCTATGAACTCTAGTAGCCATCCTCTCCCCTCAGAAACCCTAAACCTTTTTCTTATGAGTTTGGAGAGCTTTGTGAAGCAAAACACCGGCACGAGGGCGAGATCATCGACGTGTGGTGAGGGAGAATAGGTTGTTCATGCTCGTGGTTTGCTTGCTGATTGCTTCAGAGGCTTGCACATAAGATTAAGGCAAGATCACTTATATCCAAACCCATCCCCATAGTTAAATAATTAGCTTGGAAGTTTAATTTGTGTTTACATGCTTAGATCTTAATCTAATATGAAAAAGATTAGATTTTTATTGTTAGATCTTAAACAAATGTTAGATCTACATGTTTTTCTTGCTGTTTATAATAGAAATATGATCATTATCATTAGGGTTGCTTTTAAATTCATTTTTATCTTGTTAATCATGTACTAATCATGTTTAAACCCTAATTTGACTTTTAATTGAGTTTGCATGTGGATTAAAGATGAGAAAAACCTAGGTTTGTGATACCTAAGTGTTAAAAATATGATTTAATGAATGATTATCTTTCCTAAGTTGATTAGCAATCATGCTTATGTTTAATATGTTAAAAGTCCATGCTTTAGATTGAAGAACTTTGGTTAAACTAAAGAAAGAGGTTTGATTCGTTGTTTTGAGCCTTCATGCATGTTTTAGGGTTTTGAATACAAATCTAATGTATAAAATTATGTTTATAATTGTTGAGTTGTTTCCAGATGTTCACATCTGCTGTGGTATGTTTCCATACAAATTTTATGAAGTTTTAGACATGTTTATATCGAGGAAACATGACGTGAACATGACATACACAAAGAGCATGAGAATCTGGAAACAGGGTTCACGGTCGACCGCGTGCAGGACAGAGACCTGGGTAGTCTCTGGAGCCCGTCGCGGTCGACTGCCACGGTCGACCGCCAGTTGGTTTTGGATGTGCATGTTTATTTGAGTTCTTTTTGGTTGTTGAACGAATTTCTCGACCTTATGATGATAGACTATGACATTAGTGATTTGTTAAACACCTGGGATGATGGTGAACTTCAGATGTGGACACGTACACCGAGATTGGTACATGTATGCTAGATTGTGTTAGATTGACACACTTTCGACATGAGTTAAATTGATAAACACATATGAATAATAATGTTCTATACGTATTCGGAAATAGGGAGATGAAACCTATTTGCCGCAGAATGATTGAGTAAGAGTATTACAATAGTATCATTATTACATGTATCCAGAATAGGGAAATAATAAAAAACCTATTTCCGCAGAGCGATTGAGTAGGAAATTACAAAAGTATCGTCATTCCATATATCCGGGATAGGGAGATAAAACCTATTATCACAGAGCGATTGAGTAAGAATATTAAAAGAGTATCGCTATTGCATAAAGAGATGCACACATATATGTATTATCAGTTATAGTTACTCCCATGTTAGATTACCCAGGAGTAGGGTACATTCTTTGATTTGTGGCATACATGACATGGCCTATGATGATTTTTGAGTTGAATGATATTCTCTTATAATTGTGCCAACTACTTGAGAAGTAGTTCAAGATTGTAACATTGGTTCTATATAGTTGAGGCTTGGAGTATTTCTTTTGAGTGTTGTTTTCATTCATAGAGTTGGAATTAGTATTTAGGGATCTATAATTTGAGACATATAGTATATATATGAGGGTTTCCTTGTTTGGATTATTTCGCTCGACGTACTACGTCTCGTCTTGTAGGTGTCTAAATATTAACTCTATTAGATACGAGGAAAATGATATAGGTAGACTATGCTTAATAGATAGAGCCTCCACTTCATCTAGTAGCCCTTCCCCTGGGGGCAGATGGAGGTGATCTTGCTGTAGCGCTCTGACGCTCTTGTTGTTGTTCTTTTTGTTTAAATTGTATCTTTCAGGCAGATCAGAGTTTTGGAGAACCGCAGGATGACGGAGTTCTAGCATAGTCGCCGTCGCACAGTTTTAGCAGTTGAAGCTCCACTATACATTTATGTCCAGTGTCAGACCTTAGAGTTGTATTTATTTTGTAGAGGCTGAGTGCCTTTGTAAGATTTCATTTAACTCGTTGTGTTGAGATGTATTTCAGACTCAGAGATATTTTTATTCTATTTCAGTTGAGCTCATTTGTTGATATACTTCTTCTGTGCATATCTGATTTTGTACTACTTTTATTATTTGCTTGTTTTGTACCTTCACCTATTTGTTGCTTCCACTAGAGAGATAGTGATTGTGATGGTGAAACATGTCGTAGCATGGTGTTTGGTGCTTGGCAGGTTTGACAATCCGGGTTTCACCTTGGACTGCAGCCTTGTGTGAACCCTGGGGCATCACACATAGGGGATTTCTATTGTTAACCAACACACTAAGCATGTGTTAGTGTGTCCTAAACACTATGTGTGTGTATGTGTTGTGAGTGATCAATGCTTGTACAATAATTCTAAGTAAAGAAAATGTAAATTTTACATTGTATATGTTTAACCACTTCATCTTCTTTACTTCATATTGCCTTGAGCTCATCTTGCACTTTTGTTCACATATCTTGAGCTTATTTGAAGTTGATATCTGCATTGATATGTTAGTGCATAATAATACACATAGTGAATAAATTGTTATCATCAAAACTATATCTTGGGGACATGATATCCAACATTCTCCCCCTTTTTGATGATGACAAATAATTTATGCACATGTAAGTATATAACAAAAGAAATAAACATTTATAAGCATTATATACTTACTCCCCCTACATAAAAGCAATTCAAGTCTATGTCATAGAATAGCATAACATTCTAATACCATTCCTATAAGCCTTAAATGTGTAGTGATGTGTAGCAGTGGCTTTAGGAACATTTTTAATCTCTAGAAATTGGCTAAAATAAGTGTTATGTAGGATAATGATCAAAGGCTATTTCAGCAAATACTTTTTCTCAACACTTAGGCAAAAATCTGAATTTAGAACTCTTTAGAATGCCCAAATGTTAAAGCTTATGGATAGGAACGAATGGTGCAAATTTCTGAACTTCTAACCTATTTATAGCCCTTGAAAAGACAAGTTTTAAAAGTCAATTAATAGATAAAAAACGGCTATAAACAGTCACAAATTCAAACTTAGAATGTCAGAAAAACTATCTCTGTAGTCGACTATAACTCCAAGTAGTCGACTATACTGAGTCCAAACAGACTTTGTGAAGTCAAGATTTTTCTTAGTAGTCAACTACATTGGTCATTAGTCGACTACACTGTAAAGACTGAAAGTCTGGAATTCAGATTCAACTCTTAGTAGTCGACTATACTGTCTAGTAGTTGACTACACTGTAATTTAACAGAAACTTAAAAATTGAATTTAACCTTAGTAGTCGACTACATATAGTCATTAGTTGACTACACTGTATTTTTACAGAAACATGAAAATATGTCAAAGTCTTAAGTAGTCGACTACACTGTATATTAGTTGACTACACTGTTATTTGATAGAAACTTGAAATTATGTCTAAGGCATGAGTAGTCGACTAATATTGTCAATAGTCGACTACACTATCAAATGACTGAAACTTAATATTTCGATTAGTGTGCTTGTAGTCAACTACAAATCTTATTGGTCGACTACTAAGGGGTAAAAATGATATGAATAAAATATTTTGAGATTCATTCTTTAACTATAAACTCTAATGGTTAACATAGGTGATTTTTATTGTTAACCAACACACTAAGCATGTGTTAGTGTGTTCTAAACACTATGTGTGTGTATGTGTTGTGAGTGATCAAGGCTTGTACAATAATTCTAAGTAAAGAAAATGTAAAATTTACATTGTATATGTTTAAGCACTTCATCTTCTTTACTTCATATTGCCTTGAGCTCATCTTGCACTTTTGTTCACATATCTTGAGCTTATTTGAAGTTGATATCTGCATTGATATGTTAGTGCACAATAATACATATAGTGAATATATTGTTATCATCAAAACTATATCTTGGGGACATGATATCCAATGCTGGACAACAACAAATTAAGTTGCCACCAATTATAAATCAGGAGGAAGCTAAGAAGACTTCGGTCGGAAAGTATTGTGCGTATCACTGGAGGGTTCATCACCCTACCAATACTTGTTTTGCTCTTAAAGACAGAATCCAAGCCTTGGTTAATGTCGGCATTATAACATCAAAAACACTGGCATCATAACTCATATGGCAAGCACTCCTAGACGTTCAAAGATTTCTTCAGGAGTCGGAGTTGTCCTAATTTCTCCAGAGAAACATGTGATACCTCGAGCTTATTCGTTGATCGAGCCATTCTCTAACAACGTGGCTGAATATAACGCGCTTCTCATTGGACTCAGTTTCGCCAAAGAGCTGGGGGTGGAGTACCTTGAAGGCTTTGGTGATTCCCAACTGATAATTAACCAAGTTCGAAGAGAATACGAAGTCAAGAATCAAGACATGATCCCATACCATAAAGCTGCTATCGAGGTGGCGAAATCATTTGAAGACTTCTTCATCGAGTATATCCCATGCCTCCAGAATGCTTACGCATATGCACTAGCGATACTGGCAGTCTCTATAGCACAGCCTCCTGAGATAGAACAGGTGGTCACTGTGAGGACTCATCAGCTTTTCATACCAGAATGTACCCTAGACACCGATGAGGTGCACGCAACTAGGATCAAACTCGAACCTCGAGATTGGCATTTCCTTATTATTGATTATGTCTTACACGGTATTTTTCCGGAAGACATGAAAGAAAGAGACTCGGTTCGACAAAGAGCGTTAAGGTTTTACTACAATGCGGTAACCCAGACACTTTATCGTCACACATACTACAGCCTGTTACTCCGATGCCTTTCCACCAAGGAGGCAGAAGAAGCCCTTAAAGAAGGACATGGTGGAACTGATGGTGCATACCATCCTCGTCCTAAATTATGTGACCGCCTTAGTAGAATGGGCTATTATTAGCCAACTATGGTCAAGGACGTAGTTGCCTATGCCCGACAATGCCATGCATGTCAAATACATGCCAACTAGATGCACCAGCCACCGGAGCACCTGCACCCTTTGGCAACATCTTGGCCATTCGAGACTTGGGGAATGGATGTTGTTGGCCTAATTTTCCTTCCGTCAGTCAAAAGTGACCATTTTATTTTGGCAATCACTGACTAATTCTCCAAGTGGGCTGAAGCAATTCCACTCAAAGAAGTAAAGACGAGTGACATCATTAAATTTATTAAACACTATATTATTTACTGATACGGTGTTCCAAGATGAATCGTGCATGACAACGGCACTCAGTTTGTCAGTAACGCTTTCATCAAATTCTGTAGAAAGTTTAGAATTCAAGACGTCTTATCAACAGCTTACAATTCCACTGCAAATGGTTTAGCTGAGGCCTTCAACAATACTATCATCAAGATCTTGACGAAGCTAGTAAAAATCAACAAGTGAGATTGGAATGACAAACTTGGTGAAGCTCTCTGGGCCTATCGTACCACAGTCCGTACACCTACCAGAGCGACTCCATATTCTCTAGTGTATGGGTGCGAGGATGTTCTTCCATTGGAGATTCAAATTACATCCCTTCGCATCGCTCTCGCAAAAAGGATGACGAAGGAAGAACAACATTAAAAAAGCCTCAAAGAACTCGATATGTTAGACGATAAATGCTTGGAAACTCAACAACAAATTGAGTTATACCAAGCTAGAATCTCCAGAGACTTTGAGTAAAAGGTCCAGTAGTAGGTCTTTAAAGAGGGAGACTTGGTACTTATCATTTTGTTGACCAATGATACTCAACTCAAAGAAGAAAGACAAATTCCAACCCAAATGGGAAGGACCATTTGTAGTAGAGACAGTCTACTCAATCGGAGCATATCGCTTGATCACCCAAAATGGTGATAAGATCATGATGCCAATTAATGGGAAGTTTTTGGAGAAGTATTACCCATGTTGCATTCAGGATAACCTATTTGATACACGCAACTTGAATTATTGTACACGTTGTACATATTCATGTACAAAATTACGGGAAGTTCTTGGAGAATACTACGCATAGTATTCTTATGAATAACCCGACATCAATTGACTATTTAAGATGGAATTCAATCATCTAAATAGTTTTTCTTAATCATTATTGAGATGATTAAAATTCTCCCACTATGGCTCTAAGTTCCTTAAGACATGAAGCACATTCCATTGGCTTCAATCCTATTGGAACGAATCTTTTGAATCCTTTCAAATCTATCTTGAAACAAATTTTTTGGTTATCGGTATTTTCTTGATAACCAGAATCCTCTCGTGAAGCGAAAGATAACAAAATACCTTCTTTCCTTCATCCATGATCCTTGGTTATTTTCAATGGCCAGAATTAATTTCATCAAACCCTCCTACTGTAATTCTTTGCTCACTCTTTCATTGGGATAAAAATCTAATGATCCCATCTGATCGATCTTCCCTAACAAAATTTTTACTGTATAATTGTTAGCGTCAACAATTAATAGTCCTACATTACAAAATCCCTCACTGATCAGTCAATTGGCAGTGGGACCACCAAATCAAACTCATTAACCATTAAAAAAAGCGAGAGATAAGAAAATACATTATTTCCTTCTTTCACGGTTAAACCCATACATCCTTGCTGTGTCTAGGCATTTAACACTCCCGCTGTTAAAGTCCTGACATGGTACTCGATGTTCCGCTTTGCATTAATTGCTAATCTATAGCAATTAGCAAGACTTTCGTGTCAGGTTTCTACAAGAAAATACCGTTGAGAACTTGACACCAACACTCCCACTATGTCCTCATCAACAAAGTGACTTTGACAATCAACACCATCCTTGTTATCTCTACTACTCCCAAACTCCCACTTGGTCAAACGTTCAAACAGTTAGGGCCAAAACCAAATTCCCCTCTCGATTCCTTACATGAACGAGAGGTCCATTCAAATTGGATGATCAAACCTTCGGACAGTTAGGGTCATCTCAAACTCCAACCCGGTCAAACCTTCAGACATTTAGGACCAACACCAAAATCCCCTCTCAATTCCTTCTATGAATGAGAGGTTCTCTCAAACTTGAGCGATCAAATCTTCAGACAGTTAGGATCATCTCAAACTCCAAATTGGGTAATCAAACCTTCAAACAGTTTAGGGTTATCCAAATTTCACCTTTTGCACACGTGAGTTAAATGGTCCCTTCTAAGTCAATGCCACGTGGCATGACTCAAATATAATTCTCGGAGTGGAGATCCCACTCTGAGTTTCCTTCCAAATTCTCTGATGCACGTGCATCCAGAATCCTTCAACTCTGAGTTCACGTCAACAAGGAGTCCCCCCGAAGAGAAAGATAAAAAAATACCTTCTTTCCCTTTAAAATAGGGTTCGCCCCTGCCACAAGAGGAGACACAACCAGGTTCATCTTTGCCCTAAGACAAGACACAACAGCGTTCGTCTTTGCCCCAAGAGAAGACACAAAACTCTAAAAATCTACACGTGTAGCCAGTTGTTATTACTGACTTAATGACACTTAAATCTATGCCTATCATGCATAGTGGATTTTATCTCGGTCCTTAATCAGAGATAAGTCTACGTCTAACACATGTAGCCAGGTAGTCTATTCCAGTAAGAATGACAGAGTCTACGTATTCAATATCGTAGCATTAAGTCTAACAGAGTTGTTCTTTTAGCACAACATTACATGTAGAATGGAGTTAGACAATCTGCTTGGTAGTTCGACTCAAACGGTAGTCGGTAAAGGCTCATCAAATCTGTTGGTTCGTCTTTGACCCAAGAGAAGACACAAAACTTCAAAAGTCTACACGTGTATCTAGTGGTTATTACTGACTTAATGACACTTAAATCTATGCCTATCATTCATATTGGATTTTATCTCGATCCTTAATCAGAGATAAGTCTACGTCTAACACACGTAGCTGGGTAGTCTATTCGCGTAAGAATAAGAATGACGAAGTCTACGTATTCAATATCGTAGTATTAAGTCTAAGAGAGTTGTTCTTTTAGCACAACATTACATGTAGAACTGAGTTAGATAATCTGCATGTTAGCCCGACTCAAACGGTAGTCGGTAAAGGGTCATTAAATCCATTGATGGCTAAGGGTTTACCAAAAATCCTATAAATATTTTGTTTATTTATTCCAAACAGAATGAGTAATCATGATAGAGTGTAAACGATCAAAAAGTTCATTTTATTCATAAAATAAAAACAAAAGATACAAAAGTGGTGCCATCAATCAACAATCAGCTTTCAGAGGCAGATCTGCTCTTCTAGCTTAGAGAGCTTCTCTTCGTAAGCTCGTTCAAGCTCCACTGTAAAACCACGAAAATTTGAATATTATATGAAAAATAATAATAAATATGTTATATGGTGAAAATATAACATATTTTAATGTTTGAGTATGATAGGAATTAATTTGAGGTTAATTCAATGTATACTTATGAATATATGAGTGCAAATACACAAAACATGCACGAAGAGAAATCTGGAAAGTTAACAAGTTAAGAGTTTATATATTTTACACACCGATGCATTTTGAATCTGAAAAAACTCAAAAGATTAAAGTTGTAGGTCTCTTCAAAAGACCAAAGTTGTAGGCATCTGTTTGAGATATGTTTGTGGGTTTCGAGCCGCACTTCTTTATACGTAAATTCACGAATAGTGTAGTAGCACACACATGGGTATGCTAAAATGAATTATGATGGGTTTTCACCCGATTACTTTGAGAAAGAGTTTAGTACATATTATACACACACCTTCTGGATATCGTTGATGAGCTCAGTTCAGTACTACAGGGAATAGTGCATTGATATTCTATTTGTACAGGCCATTGAGTCGGGTTTAGGATGCTTTATCTACCAATCCGTCCCGCACTAGGGTGCGATGAGGCTTGTGAGATGTATTCCTAGGATGCCTACTTGGTCGTCCGTCCCGTACTCGTGTTACATACAGAGATGCGATGAGACTAATGAGCTATGTACACTGTTAGGATAGCGACCAGGTAGTTCATCCTGCATGATGATGCGATGAATCAAAATCTTGCACGAACTTGCATTGAGATAGTTAAATGATAGCCCGAGTCGTTGGCGGATGCAAGTTATGTTTTTGACTCACTGCAAATATATGACCCAGAGTACTTTGCATTTGAAAGTACACGGGATTTGTGCCGGTATTCATTCTATCTTCCTAGTGACAGTGGAAGATATTATGAATACGATATGTTGATGTCTTTACTTTCTTTTACTGATTTTCTTTATTTTTTTAGTTCGGATCAATAATTAGCGATTCACAATTTGAGACATATGGTATATACATGAGGGTTTCCTTGTTTGGATTATTTCGCTCGACGTACCAGTCTCGTGTTGTGGATTTCTAATTGTGATTTCATTTAGATTGTTTTTCTCTAGTTCGGTGTTAATATTTAGGCGTCTACAATTTGAGATATATGGTATATACATGAGGGTTTCCTTGTTTAGATTATTTCGCTCGACGTACTACGTCTCGTATTGTAGGTGTCTAAATATTAATTCAATTAGATACGAAGGAAAATGATCTAGGTAGACTATGCTTAACAGATAGAGCCTCCACTCCATCTAGCAGCCCTTCCTCTGGGGGCGGATGGAGGTGATCTTGCTATAGCGCTCTAATACTCTTGTTGTTGCTCTTTTTCTTCTAATATTCTTTCAGGTAATTCGGAGTAGCAGAGAGTCGTAGGATGATGGAGTTCTTACATAGTCGCAGTGACATTAAATTTATTAGAGGCTCCACAGTAGTTTTATATTTTTGTTCAGACCTTAGAGTTTATTTCATAGTGTAAAGGCAGTGTGCCTTAGTACGATTTTTAGTTGTTTGTTGTCGAGACATATTTATTTATTTTGGATATCAGATGTATTCCAGGTTGTTCATTAAGACATGATTTATTTATGAGATATTTCTTTCTATATCATGTCTATTGTAGTTATTTCCTTTCTTTTGCCTATTTTGTACCTGCACTTTATTTTGATTCAACTAGAGGATATTGCTGTGATTGGTAAAACATATTGTTGCACACTGTGGGTGCATAGCAGGTTTGACATCTCTGGGTTCATCTTGGACTGTAGCCATGTGTGAAAACAGGGGCGTCACAGTTGTTATCAGAGCTCTAGTTCCAATATCCTTAGGATCATCCTGTGTTGAGTAGTGGAGCTAGAATAGAGATTCTTAGGATTCATGTATAGAGTCTGCTAGGAATTCCTAGAAAGAGTGAGGACGTTATACATGTATGTTCGAAAATTATGGAATTTTTTTATGACTATCATACTTCGATTAAAAAGTATTTGCGTGAATATTTATTGTGATATGTTATTTATATATATATATATTTATGTTCTTATTTACTGTGTCAATTAAGCTCTCCTCTTGATATTATAAATATCAGGACGTAGACATGGTCGAGGTAAAACTTGTAACCGGAGAGCTGGGCAAGCAGAGCCCGAGCTACAACAGGCTCCACAATATCTGATCAACTTGGTAACGCCGATTATAGAAGTAGAGACTAGTATACTCGAGGAGTGAGTTACGAGCCAGATTTCACTTTCTGAAGTTCCACCACCAGCTGTACCAGCCGTACCTATTGGAGAGGTAATACCGACGATTTCACCATCGCCACAACCAACTATTGATAGAGCCGCAGAGCAGGAGGATTCGCTTTTTAAAAATAAGAAAAATATCAGATACTGAGAGCACTATAGTTTTAGGGCACACCGAATTCATGTGCAGCCTATAAAAGGAAGGAATATGTGAAAATTTCTTAACATTGACTCAGTACCAAAGCAGAAGTTAGATGTATTCAGTATAAAGGATATTATCGGAAGATAGCACCGACTTCAGTTTACGCCGAAGTAGTGAATGTTAATTTTATAGAAGGATTTCACCTACTACTTCGATAAACAGCTAGAACTAGCCCGGTTGTAGAAGGGAGACATACCGATAGTTAATTATGGAAGCAGGACTGTCCGGAGACAAGGGCAAGGATAAGAAACTTTTTGCAAGACTTAGAAGACCCCAACATCAGGGAAAGAATTTTCAATGCCAGTAGTAGAGACTAGGACACGGTCAGCAGCAGAACCGTGGTCAGGGTCAGTAGTCATAGGGTCGCTGTTACGACCAGCAGCAGATGATTGAGACACCACCAACCGTTTTGAGAATTAAAGGGCCAGTAAGCCAGATTCGTACCAATCAGGAGATTTCCGAGGGAAAGATAGTCTCGTATTTCCACCGCCAACAGTTCAGCAGTCGTCAGCCACAGGCAGAGTCTATGCAGTTATACCACATGATCACGGTGCGAGCGGAGCTATAGTAGAAGGTACTTTTTTAGTGAACTCTTTTCCAGCTCGGATCCTGTTCGATTCCGGAGCTTCCCATTCTTTTATATCTCATGCCTTTATGGATAGCCTTCAGTTAGTCGTACATCCCTTAGATGTACCGCTATCTTTTTCTACTCCTTTAGGGGAGGTATCTCTATTAGGGAGCGTCTATAGGAGATGTGTCATCAGCTTAGATGAGTCCAAGTTTATTGTAGATCTAATCGTTTTGTGGATGTCGAATTTCGACGTTATTCTTGGTATGGATTGGTTATCATCCTACCATGTTAGTATCGACTGTTTTGTGAAAATAGTCAGTTTGAGAGCATCCGATGGATCTAAGTTGATTGTAGCGACCTCACAGGGCAACCAGTTTGCAAAGTCATTTGTGGCATATATTGAGGAGGTGATGCTATGAGATTAGAGTGCTAAGTTGTGTGAGACTAGAGTCGTCTAGAATTTTTAGGATGTCTTTCAGGACATATCGGAGTTACCTCCTATGTGAGAGGTTGAGTTCTCCATCGAGTTGCAACCAGGCACAACACCGATATCTCGAGCTCCCTATCGTATGGTACCTGCTGAGATGAGGGAACTACAGACTCAGCTGGACGAGTTGTTGTCTCAGGGATTTATTCGCTAGAGTCATTCTTCGTGGGGAGCGCCGATCCTTTTCGTGAAGAAGAAGGACGGCAGTATGCGTCTTTGTATAGATTATCGGGAGTTGAACAAGGTCATTATCTGGAATAAATATCCATTACCAAGGATTGATATTTTTTTCGACCAGCTGCAAGGAGCACAGCACTTCTTAAAGATTGATCTTCGTTCTGGCTATAATTAGTTGTAGGTTCGGGAGATAGATAATCCCAAGAGCGCCTTTCTGACTCGTTATGGGTCCTTCGAGTTTCTTGTCATGTCGTTTGGGCTGACCAATGCACTCGCGGTATTCATGGACGTGATGAACCGAGTTTTTCGTCCATATTTGGACTAATTCGTGATAGTATTTATCAATGACATCCTTATATATTCGAGATCGAAGGCAGAGCACGAGCAATATCTTTGATTAGCATTATATATTTTGCGGGTGCATCAGCTATATGCCAAATTCAGCAAGTGCGAGTTTTGGCTATCTGAGATTAGATTTCTAGGCCACATCATCGACAGAGAGGGCATTGTAGTGGATCCAGCTAAGATTGTGACCGTACTTGATTGGGAGCCGCCGACGATAGTCACAGAGATTCGTAGCTTTTTAGGTTTGGCCGGCTATTACAGAAAGTTTATTCAAGACTTCTCAAAGATAGCCACGCCACTTACATGCCTTACGTAGAAGGGTGTAACTTTTGTTTGGGGCACGGAGTGCCTTGATGCGGCATAAACATGTACCAAAAATATTGCAAGTGCACAACCGTGTCAAGTTATAGTATAAAGAATGTACCAAAAATATTGCAAGTGCACAACCGTGTCAAGTTATAGTATAAAGATATCGATCCACGAGGAAGATGTTTTGTAGGAAGTGCACAACCGTGTCAAGTTATAGTATAAAGATATCGATCCACGAGGAAGATGTTTTGTAGGAGAAAATTAGATTCATTTCTTATATTATGTGCCTGACAATTAGGAGTGATGAGTGAATATGGTTGTGGAGAGATAGAGAGAGTGGAAGTGATAGTGTGTAATTCGGCACGAAATGTAAGTGAGAGTGGATGTGACAAAGAATGAATGATTTTCACAAGGAAAGATGAATAAAATCAAGAATCACAAAGGAGAATTAAGAATAAAAAAAATTCAAGAAATTAAAGATGGCGGATTCAATTAAAGATATGGGTAATCTAGAATTGAATCGACTTCTTAGAAAAAAGTGATTCCCTAGAGGGTTCTAGCCTAAAGGCGAATTAAAAAAAATAAAATTAAACAAAAAGAAAAACTAAACCCAAGAGGGTTCTAGCCTCAAGGTGAATAGTGCAAGAAATTTAAATCTAACTACAAAATAAATTGTAAAATCTAAACTACAAAATAAATTGTAAGAATTAAATACAAGAAAATAAATCTACTCTATAAGCATGAAATAAATCTAATCTATAAGCATGAAATAAATCTAAGGCAAAAGGGTTCTAGCCTCTTGGCTATTTAAATAAAAAAATAAAATCTAATTACAAGCATGAAAATAAATCTAAACTAATAAGCAATAAAAGAGAAATACGAAAACAAACCTTCAAATTAATCTCCATCTTCATCTTCATCTTCATCATCCAACAAAGAGAAGAAGAGAAAAATTTAAAGTGGTAAAAAAATTATTTTATTAATTGTAATAAAAGTTACAAATTTGGAAGGCCTTCTCAATTAAGAGTGGCCCTCCTCTCCAAATAGAGTTACAAAAATTTTCACCCCTCTAACCCCTCACTCTCTACCCCTATTTATAGTAAAAATATGTGAATGAGAGCCCTTGGATTGAAATCTTATCAAAAAATAATAATTTCAACCTTAGATCTGTAACAGAATAACGGACGTATCGATGCTAGCATCGATAGGCGTATCGATGCTGGCATCGATACGGGCATCGATGCTAGCATCGATGCTAGGATCGATGCCCCCAACGATGCTAGCATCGATGCCAGCTCCTCTCTGGTTGTTGTCAGAACTTTCTTCTTGTATTTGTTCTTGGGCTTGGGCCTTTGGACATTTTCTTGGAGTTTCTTCTTCTTTTTGGCTTTGGGGTTGGGCATTTGGGATTTTGCTGATATTTTTCATTAATTCGTGGGCTTTATTGACAGATAGGAGTTTGAGATTTATTCTTCATTAACCTGTAATTAAAAGATAAAAACAATTATTAGTGGTATATTTATTCATAAAACATAGATAATGAGGGTATAAATTTGTAATAAAATGTGATTATCAAATACCCCCACACCTAAACTTTTGCTAATCCTCCAGCAAAGAAAGAAAAAGAAAAGAAAACCTAACTCACTTTCGCATGAATCGCAATTGTATTTAGCGCATATAATAAGCCTTTAAACCCCTAGGTTACCTTAGTGGACGAGTTGTAGTCTCATGAGGGTTTGTAGTGAATATACCCACAAAATTCGGTCTACTTGCCAAATTAAAGAAGTCAGTAACTAACTAAATTCACTTGATAACTTTAGACAATCTAATTATAGCTAGTTATCACTCAAGAAAACGTTTTTATAAATAACTTAAAGGTAAATTTCCTAGAAAATCTTCTCATTATAGCAATACAAAACCAAGCCGTTTTTATAAATAACTTAAAGGTAAATTTCCTAGAAAATCTTCTCATTATAGCAATACAAAACCAAGCCAAACTTAGAAATTTAATTTAAAAGTTTTGAAAAGAACATGCTAACTCTTTATTTAAAATAATATTCAAGTTGCTTGATATAAAATATTTTCCAAGAACATATATACAAAAATAACTATATACATAAAACATTTATTAGTATTTTTATTTTTTATTTTTTATTTTTCTATATATATTTTTTATATTATTATTAATTTTTTAACTCTTTCTTCCTTGGTGATTTTTTCTACTTTAACGGGCTTTCTAAGCGACCATTTAACAAGTTTTGGGCTAATGGATCCCAACTCAATTGGGCTTAGGTTATTAAGTATGGAAATACTCCTTGGGATTAATTACTCGGTCAGCTTAGACTTTATAAGATAGAATCACCTTGAATTTAAGAGTTTTTTTTCTTTTGGTGCCCTTTTTCGCACTCTTCTTTTGCAAATTTTTTTTTTATGTATATATATTCTAAAAAATATGTAAGTCAAGACACTTTAAAAAATTATTTTTAACTCTAAGCTAAGCATGCATAAATTCTATTATTTTAAATAAAAATCTAAGTTAAGGCTTAAGTGAAGTATACTACTTTGAAAATTATTTCTTAAGAATTTTATTTAGAGTTATCATAAAAGGTAAACTTGAGTAAATAACAAACTAGAGATTAAAAAATTTAAAATTTATCAAATAAATCAATTATTACATAACTCTATCAATTTGGCAAGTGACGATATTTTTATAACTTTTTTATTTATTTTTTTGAAGGAAAAGGGAAAAAAATGACAAAAATGCAACTAAAATGTAAAATAAAGAGAAAAATAACTAATTCCCACCCCCACGCCTAAATTTTGCATTGTCCTTAATGTAAACTCTATGATGCACAAAGTAAAGCAGATAAAAAGTGAAGTACTTACATTTGATCAGCTGATAAAAATCTGTAATTACCTTTGGTCTGAGGAGGATAGAATCAAAAATTTATTATTATTATTTTCTTTTTTTTTCCTTTTTTTAACAACTGAACAAGAAACTCTCAAATGAGAGAAGAATAAATTCTTTTTATTATTCTGAAATAAACAAAACAAATAATGTAGAATGAAGTGTTCAACACGAAGAGCTCGTATTCTTACATTGAATCCTACCTTATTGTTGAAAATTCTCCCCCGGATTTTAAATAAATTCGGAATGATATAATCAATAATGTGAAATTCCAAGCATTTCGGGGTGTTCAATAATTCTTACAACAAAGTAAGGTAGGTATTATTGGTGTCATGCATTTTGCATTTCTTAATGAACTTAGACTCTTGTACTGTGAAGTTTTGTTTTCTAACAACCAATCCTTCTGTAGAGTTCTGAAAATTTGATTGTTGATTATTCTCCAAGAATCTAAGTTTATCAAGAAAGAGTTCTTTAAAATTTAATTCAAAGCAGCAAATGTTTAACACAGTTTTATTATTCTCAAGGACCTGATCCGCTTTTTCTAAAAACTCTAACTCTTCATCAAAAATTTCCTCAAAACCCAAATCAGACTCTTCTTCTTCTTCTTCTGATCTTTCCTAAATGTAATTTATTTCTAGAGGCTGATTATTTGGCTGGTCTCCTTGATTAAAAATGTTAAGATCAGCAGTCAAATTCCCAAAGGACAGCTTCATTTGACCAGTTCTACAATTGATGAGAGCATTAGAAGTGGCTAAGAACTGTCGTCTTAAGATGACAGGTGTCTGTCCTTTGGGATTGAAAACAGGCTGTGTTTCCAAGACTACAAAATCTACTAGAAAAATAAAATCTCCAACCTTAATAAAACATCATCTAACTCACCCATAGGGACCTTAACAGATCTATCAGCCAACTGTAAGGTGCATCTGGTTGGATTCAGTACACCTAGACCCAATTGCTGGTAGACTGAAAATGAAAGCAAATTGATACTGGCCCCTAAGTCTAAAAGTGCCTTATCAATGTGAGTATTACCAATTATACATGAAATGATGGGGAAACATGGATCTTTATGTTTCAAAGGTATGGGATTTGATAGCATTTCACTGATATTAGCGGCTAAAAAGACTTTCTTTGGAACATTTATTCTCCTCTTCTTAGTGCATAATTCTTTTAAAAATTTAGCATAAGATGGAATTTGTTCAATTACATCTAAGAGAGGAATGTTGACCTTAACCTGCTTGAATGTTTCTAGGATCTTCTCCTCCTGAGGAGAGTGTTTCCTAGGCCTGAGTCTATCTGGAAAGGGAGCAACTGGCCTAAATCTATTAAAAGCAGGCTCAGGTTTGGGTTCAGGTTCTTGGTCATCTGAGGGGGGTGATTGTTGAATAGATTCATCAGAAGGAGAAGGAGAAGAAATTTGTATTGGATCAAAAGTTTGACTTGGAGGAGTTCTCACTTGATTATCGACCTGTCTACCTGACCGAAGTGAATGGATTGCATTCACTTGAGCTTCATAGGATGAACTGCATCCTGTGTCCTTAGGGTTGACCACGGATTGACTCAGAAATTTTTCTTTCTCTCTTTTACTCACGGCACTAGCTAGTTGACCAAGTTGGGATTCTAATCTAGCTATAGCTTGAGTGTTGGAGTTGAGCATTTGTCCAGTTGATTGCATGAAGGAATTCAGAGTGTTAGACATTTGAGTCAACATATTCGTGGTTTGAGTGGAGGCCTTAATTATGGTTTCCAAACCTCTTTCCAAGACATCGATACATTTTTCCTTATCTAGATTATGATGAGTCTGAATTACAACTTGATGAAGAGGAGACTGATTTTGATACGGCAGATTGGGTTGTTGAAATTGTGGATGAGATTTGAAAGGAACTGTGTTTCCCCTAGGAAAATGTTGGGTCGAAGCGGGAGTGAAGTTTTGAGTTCTGGGAGAATTTCCTTGATTCCATGCAAAGTTGGGATGATTTCTCCAACCTGGATTGTAGGTTGGAGAAAATAGATCATTTCTAGGGTGCTGGAATGCAGCGTTCATCTGTTCTAATACATGGTTGTTTTCTAGGAGAGGCCATTCCTCTAAAACGTAGGTAGGAGACTGATAATTATGACATCCTGGCGTAGAAACATGATTGATTTGAGCTGGAGCTCGTTCCTTAATTTCTAAGGCTTCTAACCTTCGCAGAATTGTCGCCATCTTCACTTCAGAAGCAATGTTTGACTCCAAGGAAAGACCACTATACTTAGAGTGGAGAACTGATGAAACCCTGTCATCACTGTGTTCCCATTGCATTGGTTTTTCGGATAGACTCTCTAGAAATTCCCAAGCTTTGGCGTTTTTCCTCATAAAATCCCCATGGCACATTGATTCTAAGGAAGTTTTCGCAGAGTAATCTAATCCCTCATAAATCATTTGGTACAATCGCCATTTTTCTAAACCGTGATGAGGACATTGGATGAGAAGATCTTTAAATCGGTCAAAATACTTCCAAAAAGGTTCTCCCGAGATAATTTTAAAATTCATGATGCTGTTTCTTAGCTTCACCATTTTATGGATAGGAAAAAATTTCTTAAGAAAAATGGTGATAAATTCCTCCCAAGTAGTGATGGAATTTACAGGTAAGCTATACAGTCATTTTTTTGCTTTGTCTTTGAGAGCAAATGGAATAAATCTGAGTTTGATCGCATCGTCTGTTAATTCTCTCATTTTAATCATAATACATACTTCCTCAAATTCCAAGATAAAAATACATGCATCTTCTGTTTCATTTCCAAAGAATTTGGGAAGCATGTTTATGTAATACGGTCTAAGCTCAAAATTTATTCCATTTGTTTCCGGGAGCCTAATGCAAGAGGGGATTGTATTCCTAATGGGATAGCACATATTTTGAAGAACGGGTGAATTAGGATATGCTATTTCTATTATTCGTTCAAAACGAATTAAACGATGAGAATCCCCGGCAACGGCCTAATCTACGGCAACGACACCAAAAACTTGATGCAGCATAAACATGTACCAAAAATGTTGCAAGTGCACAACCGTGTCAAGTTATAGTATAAAGATATTGATCCACGAGTAAGGTGTTTTGTAGGAGAAAATTAGATTCGGTTCTTATGCTTTGTGCGTGACAATTAGGAGTGATGAGTGAATGTGATTGTGGAGAGATAGAGAGAGTGGAAGTGATGGTGTGTAATTCGGCACGAAATGTAAGTGAGAGTAGATGTGACAAAGAATGAATGATTTTTACAAGGAAAGATGAATAAAATCAAGAATCAAAAAGGAGAATTAAGAATAAAAAGAAAATTCAAGAAATTAAAGATGGCGGATTCAATTAAAGATATGAATAATCTAAAAGTGAATCCACTTCTTAGAAAAATATGATTCCTTAGAGGGTTCTAGCCTAAAGGTGAATTAAAGAAAATAAAATTGAACAAAAAAAAAAAACTAAACCCAAGAGGGTTCTAGCCTCAAGGTGAATAGTACAAGAAATTAAAATCTAACTACAAAATAAATTACAAAATCTAAACTACAAAATAAATTATAAGAATTAAATGCAAGAAAATAAATCTACTTTATAAGCATGAAATAAATCTAATCTATAAGCATGAAATAAATCTAAGGCAAGAGGGTTCTTGCCTCTTGGCTATTTAAATAAGAAAATAAAATCTAATTACAAGCATGAAAATAAATCTAAACTAATAAGCAATAAATAAGAAATAAGAAAAACAAACCTTCAAATTAATCTCCATCTTCATCTTCATCATCATCATCCAACAAAGAGAAGAAGAGAAAATTTTAAAGTTGTGAATAAATTATTTTATTAATTGTAACAAAAGTTACAAATTTGGAAGGTCTTCTCAATTAAGAGTGGCTCTCCTCTCCAAATGGAGTTACAAAAATTTTTACCCCTCTAACCCCTCACTCTCTACCCCTATTTATAGTAAATATCAGTGAATGAGAGCCCTTGGATTGAAATCTTATCCAAAAATAATAATTTTCAGCCTTAGATCTGTAACAGAATGACGGAAGTATCGATGCCAGCATCGATAGGTGTATCGATGCTGACATCGATATGGGCATCGATGCTAGCATCGATGCCAGCTCCTCTCTGGTTATTGTCCAAACTTTCTTCTTGTATTTGTTCTTGGGCTTCGGCTTTTGGACATTTTCTTGGAGTTTCTTCTTCTTTTTGGCTTTGGGCTTGGGCATTTAGGATTTTGCTGATATTTTTCATTAATTTGTGGGCTTTATTGAGAGATGAGAGTTTGAGATTTATTCTTCAGTAACCTATAATTAAAAGATAAAAATAATTATTAGTGGTATATTTATTCATAAAACATAGATAATGAGGGTATAAATTTGTAATAAAATGTGATTATCATGCCATGAGGCCTTTGAGACTTTAAGGGCTAAGTTAACTACAGTGCCAGTTTTGACCATCCCGAGCAGTGATAAGACCTTTGTCATCTACACGGATGCGTCGTTAGTGGGTCTAGGAGGTGTTTTGATGCAGACCCAGAGAGTGGTAGCATATATTTCGCATCAGTTGAGGACGCATGAGAAAAATTATCCCACTTGTGAATTGGAACTAGCTGCGGTAGTTTTTGCACTGAAGACATAGAGACATTATCTATATGGAGTGCAGTTCGAGCTATTCATGGATCATTAGAGTTTTAAGTATCTCTTCTCTCAGAAAGAGCTAAATCAGAGACAACAGAGACGAGTTGAATTTATTAAGGATTACGAGTTCACGATTCAGTACTATCTGGAGAAGGCGAACGTCATAACAGATGCTTTGAACAGGAAACGTCATCATCGGATTTCGGCTTTGAGGTGTTCGCTTTATCGAGATCTCCACACACTTAACCAGTTTGATTTTAGACCAAAGATAGGCGGGAACAACGCAATTTTTGGAGCTTTGTTCGTGCTACCATCTTGAAGTGATAGAGTGGTTAGAGCTCTGCTAGAGGACACTTTGATTTAAACCTGAAAGAGGGAGATTTCTAAAGAGCCCAAGGCTGATTGGACCATTGGAATAGATGGAGGACTTTGAATAAAAGGTCGACTAGTGATGCTGGGAAATCCACAACTGAAGAAGGAACTTATTCAATGAGGCGCATCGTACTAGGTACATAGTGCATCCAAGCACAACAAAATTATACAAGGACCTGAAGAGACACTTTTGGAGGAGTGACATACGTGGCGAGATTACAGAGTATGTGTTAAGTGTTTTACCTACCAGCAAGTGAAGGCAGAACATCAGAGGCCAGTAGGAACCTTACAGCCTTTACCCATTCTGGATAGGAAATGAGCAGATATTTCTATGGACTTTATTGCAGGATTGTCGAGATCGAAGAAAGGGAATAATTTAATTTGGATAATAGTAGATCGGTTGACGAAGTCAGCACATTTCTGGAGAAGCTTCCATAACTCTTTCGGTAGCCAGTTATCTTACTCTAGTGTATTTTACCCGCAGACGGATGGACAGAGGGAGAGAGTGAACCAGATATTAGAGGACATGGTGAGGGCGTGTGTTATTGATTTTTAGGGTAGTTGGGAGGACCACATCCCATTGATTGAGTTTGCCTATAATAATAGCTATCAAGGGACTATTTGCATGGTACCATATGAAGCATTGTATGAGAGACCTTACAGATCACCTATTTGTTGGGCAGAACCAGAAGATAGTCTATTGCTTGGACCGGAGCTTGTTAGACAGACTACATAGAAGGTAGTAGTCATTCGAGAGTGCATTCTTGCAGCGCAAAGTCATCAGAAAATTTATGCAGATCGGAGGCGACAACCATTAGAATTCTAGGTTGGGGATTATGTTTTGTTAAAAGTATCACCAATGAAGGGTGTATAGTATTTTGGTAGACGGGGCAAGCTTTCCCCGAGGTACATTGGTTTGTTCTCGATGTCGAGCATACATGATATTTTTCATGTTTCTATGCTTAAGAAGCATCTACGCGACGAGGAGGAGTAGCGAGTGTTGGACGCACTGGAGGTCGAGATTCACGATGATTTGACTATGATTGAGATTTCGGTATGCATTCTTGCCAATGAGGACAAGAAGCGTGAGGAGGATATGTAACGCGACTACCCACACATGTTTGAATATGTAAATTAAAAATTCAGTATGATTTGTTTATGATTTATTGTTATCCGTATGGTCATGTTTATACTTAACGCTAGAATGATGATACTAGCACTTAGCTCCTAAGTATTCGGAACACACGGTATATATATGGAGGGTTCCATATTTGGATTTTTCACCTGACGTACTTGTTCCGTTTAGTTAGAGGTTAACTAGGAGTATTTGCATTTTAGATCGTTAAATATAATTATCGATGATAATTTTCGGGGGAGCGAATATGTTATGCATTGCGACTACCCCACCTGTTTGAGCAGGTGGGTTGATTGATTTTGATTGATATTTATGGATTGTTTATATGGTTATATTCATACTTAACGCTAGAATGGAGGTATTGATACTTAACTCCTAATCATTCGGAGCACATGGTATATATATGGGGGGTTCCTTGTTTGGATTTTTCGCCTGACGTACTAGTTCCGTCTAGTTAGGGGTTGAGTTGGAATATTGGCATTTTAGATTGTTAAGTATAATTATTTTTATGTTTCATATCTGGAGATTAATGGTGCGAGATGTGTATATGAGAGTTTCCTTGTCTGGATTATCCTCTCAACATGTTTTTCTGATATTATTAATTTCTAGGACACAATTACAGAATTTCGGGGACGAAATTCTTTTTAAGGGGGGAAGAATGTAAAATCCTAAAAATTTGAATATTATGTGAAAAATAATAATAAATATGTTATATGATGAAAATATAACATATTTTGATGTTTGAGTATGATAGGAATTGATTTGAGATCAAGTCAATGTATATTCGTGAATATATGAGTGCAAATGTACAAAACATGCACGAAGAGAAATCTGGAAAAATAACCAGCTAAGAGTTTATATATTTTACACACTGATACAGTTTGAATCTAGGAAAACGCAACAAACCAAAGTTGTAGGTCTCTTCAATAGATTTCCAAGAAATCTTAAATCATCTCATTCCAAGGTCGGATGAGAAAATTATAGCTAAAATACCGAAGGTTATTTTCCTAGTCAGACTAGGTATACTGGTTCGGATCAAACGAATTTATTTCGGGTTTGCATATATATATAAATCTGTTTTCACAAAAATTATCATCTTTTCATCAGGTTTTCAAACCCTAGCAGACCCTCTTCCTCTCTCTCAAACCCAAACCCTAAAGTTGAGATTTTAGGAGCGTCTTGTGAGGCGAGACGTGAGGAAAAGGCGAGATCTACGACGTTTAGCGACGAGGAGTCGTTTCACATTAGTTTTAGAGGCTTGCACACGTGATAAGGTGATATCATCTGCATCCAAACTCATCTCCATAGTGTTTAATGATTATAAAAGTGTTTAATCAATGTTTTCATGCTTAAGGCTTAACGTAATATGATAAAGATGAGATTTTTGATGATAAATCTTAACCCAATGCTAGATCATTAGCTTTTCCTAATTGTTTATGATAGTAATATGATCATGATCATTAGGGGTGATTAAATTTTCTTTTTTTAAACTTGATAGTTATGTTTAACTCGTGTGTTAACCCTAATTGTTGTCTAATTGAATTATAAAGAGGTTTAGTTTTTGTTTTCATCATAGATTGCAGAATACTACTGCACGTGTATAACATTTAACTAGAAAGTTAAGATATCATATAAACTCCAAACTGAACAAAACTAGTGTCAAATGAAAGCTATGTGAACCTATTTTCCAAAACAGAAAATTATTCTAAGAAAAGGTTTTATAGTAAAAGATATACTCAATTTACTAATAACATGTTCTGCAGAAAGCTGCTGCATGTGTGTAACTTTTAACTAAAGATTTGATATATAATATAAACTCCAAACTTAACCAAACCAGCTCCAAATGATAGCTATGTGGATCTAGTTTCTAAAACAGAAAACTATTCTTAAAAAAAGTTTGTCTAGAGAAATATATGCTCAATTTACTAATGATATATTCTGCAAAAAACTACAGATATGCCGATTTGAAATAATTAATATATTACATGAAGGTTTCTTTTAGTTTTTAGTTAATTAATCATGCTTAAACCCTAGGTTTGTGATATTTAAGTAAGATAGATGTATTCAAATAAATTTTACCTTTGTTCATGAGTAGTTGTTATCATATGTTGATAATCACTTTGTTGACATATGAGATAATTGAAGAAATTATTTAATTAGGATGTTAAACCCTAATTTAGAAGATATAATAATTTAATTTGATGATTCAAATAATTTTTGTTGCATATGCTAAGTATAAAATCTTTCTTTAACGTCATGATATGTATAATTGACATAAGCACTGTTTGTGCACGAAAGAATGCATGTCTTGACAGAATAGTCGACTACTAAGCTTAGTAGTCGGCTATTCGTGCCCAGTTGAGTATAATAGAAACTGTGTGTTTATAGAGTAGTCGACTAATGTTCTTAATAGTTGACTATTGATATTGATATATGTTAGTATAGAGTCTGGATAGACTCAGTGTAGTCGACAACTAAGCCTAGTAGTCGACTACTAAGGATATTGCCTAAATTTTTGTTTTGTATCTATTTGAGATATGTTTGCGGATTTCGAGCCGCACTTCTTTGTACGTAAATTCACAAATAGTGTAGTAGCACACACATGGGTATGCTGAAAGGAATTATGATGGGTTTTGACCCGATTACTTTGAGAAAGAGTTTAGTGCATATTATACACACACCTTTTGGATATCGTTGATGAGCTCAGTTCAGTACTACGGGGGTAGTGCATCGATATTCTATTTGTACAGGCCATTGAGCCGAGTTTAGGATGCTTTATCTAGCAGTCTGTCCTGCACTAGGGTGCGATGAGGCTTGTGAGCCGTATTCCTAGGATTCCTACTTGATAGTCCGTCTCGCACTTGTGTTATGTACAGAGATGCGATGAGACTAATGAGCCATGTACACTGTTAGGATACTAAGCGGGTAGTCCATCCCGCATGATGATGCGATGAATCAAAATCTTGCACAGAGTTACATTGAGATAGTTAAATGATAGCCCGAGTCGTTGGCGGATGCCAGTTATATTTTTGACACACTGCAAATATATGACCCGGAGTACTTTGCATTTGAAAGTACACGGGATTTGTGTCGGTATTCATTCTATCTTCCTAGTGACAGTAGAAGATAATATGAATACGATATATTGATGTCTTTCTTTTTCTGCTTTTCTTTATTTTTTCAGTTGGGATGAATAATTAGCGATTCATAATTTGAAACATATGGTATATACATGAGGGTTTCCTTGTTTGTATTATTTCGCTCGACGTACCAGTCTCGTGTTGTGGATTTCTAATTATTGATTTCATTTAGATTTTTTATCTCTAGTTCAGTGTTAATATTTAGGCATCTATAATTTAAGACATATGGTATATACATGAGAGTTTCCTTGTTTGGATTATTTTGCTCGACGTACTGCGTCTCGTATTGTAGGTGCCTAAATATTAATTCTATTATATACAGGGGAAAATGATCTAAGTGGACTATGCTTAATAGATAGAGCATCCACTCAATCTAGTAGCCCTTACCCTAGGGGCGGATGGAGGTGTTCTTGCTATAGTGTTCTGACGTTCTAGTTGTTGCTCTTTTTCTTCTAATATTCTTTCAGGTAATTCGGAGTACCGGAGAGTCGCGTGATGACAGAGTTCTAGCATAGTCGCCATCACATGAGACTTATTAGAGGCTCCATTGTAGTTTTATATTTTTGTTCAGACCTTAGAGTTTATTTCATAGTGTAAAGGCAGTGTGCCTTAGTACGATTTTCAGTTGTTTCTTGTCGAGACATATTTATTCATTTTGGATATCAGATATATTTCAGGTTGTTCATTGAGACATGATTTATTTATGAGATACTTCTTTCTATATCATGTCTATTGTAGTTATTTTCTTTCTTTTACTTGTTTTGTACCTACACTTTATTTTGATTCCACAAGAGGATATTATTGTGATTGGTAAAACTTGATGTTACACAGTGTGTGTGCATGGTACATTTGACATCTCTGGGTTCATCTTAGACTGCAGCCATGTGTAAAAACAGGGGCGTCACATCCACACTCAAATCAACTCTTATGGAGTCTTCAGTAGTAGTCAATGCTTTTGCGACTCCTTCTCCATTTTAGCCAACTTGTCTCTCTGAGGCTTCAGCTTCTCAAGCATTTTAGTGTGAGCGCTTTCCACACCAGCCAAGTCTCTTTCCAGGATAGCCTGATCATCCTTAGTGTATTTGAGGGCTTTCTCAAGGCGCGTTATTTCTACGTTGCTTGATTCTAGAGATCGAAGCAAGTCAGTCTTGGTCTTTGCTTTCTTGGAGAGACCTACTTCTATCTGTTTCACATGACTCTATAGTTTTTGGAGTTCAAGCCCAGCGGAAGTCTGTGTATCATGTCACGCCTTTAGCCTCGATTCCATGTGAGTAGCTACATATGAGGAAGCACCGGCAGCCCGTAGTTCCTTTAACTCTTGAAGTTCATGCTCTAACTTAGCCAAGTTTGTGGTAATGGAGTCACCCAAGTCCTCATATCCTTCGTCCCTGATGTCTGCCACATGTCGATCAAGGAGTCACTTGAAAGAGTGAAAGGGCGATCCCTTGTAAAGAACTCGGTCGATCATTATGTGTAGAAAGGAGGCAAAGCTATGAAGTTCCAAGCAGATCACGGCCCGATCCGGATCTTCATTTGACATCAACGCCTTGATGGAATTATATAATGATGAAGAAGGCACTGCAAGAAAAGAAGAAGAAGTAAATACTCAAAATTTTATTAACGGTGGTTTTAACATTTGGAACCTTAAAATAATTAGGGGAGAGAATATACCAATGCTAGCAGATGATCCTTCAGGTTAGTGCTCTTTTCCTAGCCCCGCTGACTCAACCTCATAAGTTGTTAGAACTTGTTCAGATTCAACAGTTGCGGATGCACCAGCCTCATATGTTCGCCACATAGCTTGAACAGCAGGGCTAGCCTCAATTCTAGCCGAAGCCTCCATGACCATTGGGTCCGAGAGAACAGTAGCCTCAGGTTGGAAGGTAGATGGTTGAACTTTAATAACTTCTCACTCTAAACCTGAGGTATCTTCTTTGGGTTGTTCTGAAACCCCTGATATTGTAGTCGTATTATCACCAGGCTGGTCTTACAATCAAAGCTCTCACATGGTTACTTGAAATTAATTACCAAGTAAAAATGACTTTGGAATAAGATGCCTACCGGCAGAGGAACTAACTTCAACAGTTGGTTCTGCAGCTTGACCCTTGTCCAATTCTAACAATAGTTGAGAAATCAAGTTATGGTCAGATTCGGAGAAGGTTATCATCTGATCGAAGTCTTAATGATGGGCAGCCTCCTGCTCAGCTAATTCTTCCATGATAACATCTGTAGAAAAAGCTGAATTTTAAGTATAAAAAGAGAAAGTACGAATCCACGTCAAGTGGAAGTCAACTTTACCTTTAGCGGCTTCTGCAACTTCAGCACTTGTACCCATTTCCTTTATCTTCTGTAAAAGAAGAAGAAGCGCAGAAACAATTAGAGGAGGTACAAACTCTGAGTCACTCAACTCTCTGAACTGCCACCCGAATAAGGTAGTACCTATATTAGATATACCTGCGCTAGAGGTCATAGGAGTGTCTTCAACAACGGGATCGAATTGGACATTGGATTCCATAGCAGCTTTAGTACCCAAGGGCTCCTCACTCTTAGCCTCATGCATCTGTTGAGTGAAGCCAGTTTCCTCGAAATGAAAAAATCCAGGAGAAGTGGGTTCATGTGGAATCTCACCTTCTTCGTGATCCCCTATGAACGAAAAATAAAGTACATCTTTAATGAACTTGAAGATGAAATGTTAAAAGCAAAGGGTGAAACATTACCTTCCTCTTCCAATGGGATATAGCTGATCGGCACTCCCTAAGATGTTGGCTATGCAGTGTGTGGCCTGTGTGCAACCTTTTTCATCCTCTTCATTGGTCTAAGCTCCTCCAAAGTAGCAGATACCTCTTGTCGGAACTTGGTGCGCAACTCGACCTTAGGGGAAACTGGAGCTTGGGCTTGAGTTGAGGGTCGAGATCTCTTTCTATGAGTGAGCCTAGCCTCAAGGGGCTCTGTATCTTCTTCTTCATCCCTACTATGAATTTCCACTGTCATCCGATGGGGAGAAGTGAGAACAACTCTCTCTCTCAGTTCCTTGGAGGCCTCCTTTCCCTTGAACTTCAGAGAAGATGATGGTTGTTCTAGAGACTTGGGCTGGTCGGAACGATGAGTCCTGTGAGCGACGGGCAGGCTAACACCCCCTCCTGGGAAGAAAGAAAGTAGGAGACCTGATACGCCTTTCTCTTCGTCACCTCCAGCTTCAGCACTCTCAGCTTCACCTTCTTCTTTAGATGGCTAAGATACATCCGTGAAGAGTTCCTCCTCACTCTCCTCAGGTTCAGCATGCTTCTTTCCTCTCCTAGAAGATACGACTTCTCGAACCACTTCGGTGGCGAGCCTTGACTCCTTCTCCGCCTCTAGCTGTGAAATCCTCTTCTTCCTTGTGGGTGCATTGGTAGCTATGAGCTATTTGTAATATAAGAATGACATTTGCAACTGAGGCTCGGCAATAGGAAGGTCAAACTAGGCGTTTGTGCAACCAGTCATGCTCTAAAACCAAGCCCGAGCGTCATCAACTAGACCGCCACAAGTCCTTAGCCTTCTGTTTGGATTCCCAACGTACAGTTGGTCATAACCAAACTAACGTGCGAATCTACAAGGGAGATAGGGCTTGGTACTACAAATATTTTTTACCCAGAAAATCAGATAACCGAGACGAATGTTCAACAGCCAACGAAAACACCCTACATCCAAGACAGTTCTATTCTTCCTTGGCTCTTCTTCATCAATGAGCATCTCGTTATAAGTCCCTGAGAACCGAGGGAAACATTTGAAGAAATCCCAATACTTGTGGATTCTGAATTGTCATGTTACTTCATGCCACTGCCTTGCCACCCACTTACACTCCTCTAAGATCTGCAGCAGAGGAAGGTCTGGATCGGCAATCTCAGGGTCTGTCATTAAGTTAGGCTAGTGGAGGACAAGCCATGCCATCGAATAAGTGTATGGTAACTCTATCTTAGTAGTGGGAATCTCATGCGAAGGCTTGCTTCCTTCTTGTGTGAATATGGTGGCCAAGTGATGAAGCTCGTTGTGGATATTGGTAATCATGGCCGGGAGCAAGGAAAGCCTGCGTCCAATCACTAATTGGACGGCGGGGTACAAAACTTCAAAAGGTAGTGCCTCATAAGGTTCATGAGGCACTACGCACTTCTTTAGCCAAATGGCCAAGAACCCTGCTAGAAGAGTCATTTGTTTGATCTGCCTCTAAGCATGTCATAAGAACGCCTCAAACTTAGTTCCCCTTAGAAATTTTCCTTTGACTGAGCGGGTGGTGTAAGACTGAGCATTGATCTTTGCTATCAGCCTATTAATCTCAGACGGGTTCAAGGGAGACAATTCACAAACCTCATTGTTGGAGTGATCCTCAAGATTCTTGAAGAGATAGTCGGCGAATTGCTTTAAGTCGATTTACGGGAACTTCTTAGGCTTCATGTCAATCCCCGCCATGGCGGTTTGATAATGGCAAGTCAGCTCCCAGAAGATATCATGAGCAACAGAGGCTGTCTCCTTCATTCGATTTAATTGATGGTTGGTGGGAAAGTATTCCCGATAGGTTATGTCCCCCATCGGTAATCCGGACACCTTTATTATCTCATGGAGAGGAAGACCTAACTCTCTGTACTTAGTCAAAAAAGTATTTGTGTTAGGATTATATATCACAAACAAAGCAAAGAAATAGTCTACACTGATGGGGAGACCATACATGCTGGCTCTGATTAAGGTATATAATCCTTTATCAGCTAACTCCTTACCCCAGTGACCGAGCACATAGCTTGTCATCCTCATCCACCATCTATCAGCAGATGAGTGGAACCAACCAAAGCATCTACACCTCTTGATTGGCAGCTCTCTCCCCAATCAAGGCCGGTTCTTCATGGTATTCGCCTTTATCATCAGCTTGTTTTGTGGCATGCTATCCTGGCCCAACACCCCAGAATGAAGTCCGCGAATGGAATTCTGATCACTTGAGCCGGGATTCTTGCTATCCTTGCTAATGAATCTGCAGTGAATGCATTCATGATCTTCCGTCAGCCGCCATGTTATCTCCCACATCACCGCCAAGTTCCTGACTTGTATGAGGGAGTAATATCAAGGAATTAGAGGAATAAATCGAAAGGTCCCATCATATGCATCCAACCACTATTTTGAGCCACAGGAGAGAATATCAGGATCCTCGAAGAAGTCACCATATAAATAATGAGGCTTCCTCAATGGTTGGGTTGACTCTGGATCTTTTGTCAGTGGCGCGTCTGTGATCAACTGATGCAGAGCACAATGACTCCCTCGCAGCACAAGCTCGGGAACGTCTTATGGGCAATTCTCATTAAACTGAGGGGCCCTTGATCAAAGGTGCCCCGTCAAAAGAGGCATATACAATGCCACTTTGACCAGACACTTCTCTGTCAGAAAAGGCCGTGGATAGAAAATTGACTACAACGAACAAGAAATGGAATATATTGGAACACGATTAAGAATAATTCTAAGGCAAAAGAAGGAATCAAACTTATCTCGCAACACTTAAGAGACAAAATCACCCTCTCACAATTTACGAGATAGCCACATCTATCTCGCATATGCTAGACAATGTACATTGTCCCACAAACTACGAGACAGTGCACCTTGTCTCGTAAGTTCGAGACAATGTGAAACTACCCTCTTTACCTTTGGATGTGTTTTGGCTAAGCAAAACACACCTATTAAGTGTCAATCCCCACAAAGGAGGATACCGGTTGTTCCCGAATGCCTCACGAAGGAGAACAAACAAGGAAACCTATTGAAAAACCTAACTTTTGAATTGATAAAATCGTAAAAGTCTCACCTCTGAAGGACAAAGCCTCGACCTCCTCCCTCTTAGATGGTTGGGTAGCCGATCTACCCTTGGGAACACACGATCTCTTGGGAGACATGATCAAGATGAGCATTTTGCTGAAAATAAAGTGAGAAGGGCTAGGCTTTTGAAGGACAACTCGAACAAGGCTCGAAAGTACCCAAAGATCAAAGCCCTAGGGTCAATTTTAGTCAAATACCAAAGGAGATTAGAGTTTGAGGGGAAGAAACAAAGAAATATGGTCGGTTCTTCAGAGAGGATTTTGAAAACCCTAGATGGAGATCTTCTTTTGATCAAGATTGGAGGGATGAGAGGGGAGGAAAGGCTTTAAAACTATGTTTCTAGGGTTTAGCAACAATTTCAAACTCAAAAGAAGCAGTTAAGCAGAGCCCAAAACACCACAACCCCTTAAGTTTAAAAGACAGCTGGCCCGACAATCTGCCTTTAGGCGAGACAGTCAATGCTGTCTCACACACGCGAGACAGTGTATACTGTCTCGCACAAAAGATTAACCCGGCGACCATTCGCTGCATCCTCAACTCATTTCTAGTACATCTACAACACTGCGATGAGTATACGAGTATAAACTGCTTCTCCGTGCTCCAACGCTTTAAGAGCTTAAACTGTGTAGACTCCAGCTACGTATGAGTATAAACTGTGGTTAAACTTTCAGCGACACTCCAGTAGTTAAGCTAACATCCGGCTACCCACCAACAGTTACACCAAGATCTGACACATGTTGTGGTAGTCTTCTTCCAAAATTACCCCTGTGAGTTCAACTACAATTTAGCTATGAGTTCCTAACAAAGATGATCAGTTCAACGTCAACTCAACGACACGAGCAAATTCAACATCTCAAATATCAACAAAGCAGCTCCAGTTCCTGATTTCAACAAATGGTCAGCGACGTCGCATTACCAAAAATTAGGAAACTAAAGCCACTTATGGGTCCTTCTACACAGTCCAACTTTGGGCCAAAGTATTTCAGATTCCTCGATGAAATACTGAAGAGGCTAAAAACTTTGGAGGGGGTATCTGTAGGTATAAAAAATTATTGATAGGTCCCAAACTTAGCTCAAGACAGAGAGAAGATGAAGAACGTCATCATCTAAGTCAGAAAAGATCACCCAAGGTAAAAGGAAGAAAAAGAGAATGCAAAACAACACGAGAGAACAATTGGAGCTATCTCACAGTTGGTAGGACAGTGGGAGCTATCTCACCAACTGTGAGACAGCTTTTCATATTTTCTGATGGTTTTGTTGAGTTTTACGGGGTCCACTTGGCTCTTTAATTGATTGGGAACATTCATTAACATTAATGGACGGTTACATCCTGGAAATACGCCAACTACCCATGAAATTTGTGGCATTTAACGCAATTTAAGGTAGTGGGCCACGGTTAGAAAGTGCCTGAAACTGCCTCCTTTAGCCGAGACAGTGGACACTGTCTCATCCACATGAGACAGTGAACATCAGTTGTTTTTACTTCCACTCGACGGTTATGGCTTCAATTGCTATAAATACTCCTCTACACACTTGTGCACGATACCAAGGAAGGTATTGGAGAGCAGAGACCAGAACCAAACTTGTATTTGGCAAACTGTGAGAACAAAAGAGAGTCCCTCATCCAATTTCAAGCATTCTCAAGAGCCTTCTCGATGTTTCCTTGAGTTCAAGCTTTGACTTGTTCTTGAAAAGAGTATTTATCTTACTTTGCTATGATACTTCCTTTTGTTCTTGTTTCCTCATCGAAACATCAACTTTTAGCCTTCTTCATATCCGACTTGGAGACGTTGCTCAGTGGTCCACGGATAACGCATTCCCGATACAGGCAAAGATCTCACGCAAGTAGGAGCTACTTCGTAGGAGTTTCTGGGTGTGTTTCTAGGGAGCACAATTTTGTTTTCTTTGTAAAAGCTCATTCATTTGTTTTTGTTGAATGATTTAATGGAAAAAACAAAGAAATTTATTCCCGAAGCGAACAAGGAGTCAGCTTCAATGAGACTTCATTTATAACAAATGAAACTGTACAAAATTATTTAAAATATTTTCTCAAGTGTTCAACATTCCAGGGATGTTGTATAATTCTCCCGTCTGGGGCCCTTAGTCGATAGGTACCTGGTCGCAGCTCTTCTAGGATTGTGTACGGCCTTCCCAGTTAGGAGCTAGCTTGCTTCTCCGAGTGTCTTTGTTGAAAGCAGCAGTGCAAAGGACAAGGTCACCAATGCTGAATCTCCTGGGTCTGACTTTGCTGTTGTAATAGCGAGAGATTCATTGCTGATTTGTGACCTGGGTCCGAAGAGCTTTCTCTTGGGTTTCGTCTAGGAGGTCTAGGTCGATGTGAAGCCCTTATGAGTTCAAGTCCACATCGAATTGTTGTAGTCGGATGATCGGCATGCCTAAGCGCCATAAGCTAACTTGAATGGAGTCTCCCCGGTTGAGTTCTTGTGAGCTATGTGGTATGACCAGAGAATACCAAGCAACTCTTCGACCTAGTTCCTACTGCCGTGTCCACCTTCTTCTTCAATGCTTGGAGGATGCACTTATTTCCAGCCTTTGCAAGTCCATTGGCTTTGGGGTGGGCGGCTGAGGAGAACTTGAGATGAATGTTGTACTCCTCGCAAAAGCTCTGAAAGCCTCCACTGTCGAATTGAGTGACATTGTCAGTCATGAAGGACCGGGGCACACCAAAGCGGTAGACGATGGCTTCCACACAAAATTGATGACGTTACTTTCACCAATTTTGGCTAGTGGTTCGGCTTCAATCCATTTAGTGAAGTAATCGATCACCACAATGAGAAACTTCCTTTGTCTTGAAGCTACGGGTAGAGGACCCAGCAGGTCTAGCATGCACTAAGCGAATGGTATAGGACTAAAGATGGAAGATAGTTATGTGGCTATCACTTGAGGGATGGATGAGAAGAACTGGCACTTCTTGCACTGGGCGACGAGTCGCCTTGACTCAGCCAAGATGTTTGCGGAAAAAGTTGCTGTATTCATTGCTGCATTCATTACAACTTCAATCGTTACAATGAAATATGTTTGGGTGTCCCCGGTTCAGCCCGGGGCCGTGCCGTTGTCCCGCCGTTGACTCGCGGTTGATTCGTCTTCCGGATTCGGCTTTGAGTGATTCCGGGTTGTTTGCGGGAAAAGTTGCTGTATTCATTGCTGCATTCATTACAACTTCAATCGTTACAATGAAATAAAAAGATAGTCTTTTTATAAGACCGGTACACAATGAAAACAAAATAGATACAACTCTTTTCAAACAAACGCAAGATCTGTTTGTCATCTCTTGCTTGCGTGGGTCTTTTGCCTGTGACGGGGATGTTGATATCCGTGGACCACCGGGGCACTCAGATCTGGTCCGGATAAATCGGACAGAGTTTCGTTGATCCGCGTGAGATCTAGAAACTTTCTGATCCGGATAAATCGGACAGAGCTTCGTTTATCCGCGAGGGATATAGAAGCAGAGCTTCGTCGATCCGCGTGAGATCTAGAAGCTATAAGCGTATACCTCGGCTAAAGCGAGGTAATAGCTCTTCTTAGTATCAACGCTAAGGCCGATACTAAGGATCCGACGGGCGATGAAGACTGATGTAGGCCACTCCTCCTCTCGTTGAAGCACACGGGCACTCTCCAATGCAGCAGGGCTTCGCCAAGACTCTCCAAAAATCCAGATCCTCGTTCCGCAAGGCCTCTCCTCCTCTTGTTGAAGCACACGGGCACTCTTCACTGCAGCAGGGCTTCGCCAAGCTCTCCAAAATTTCTCCCTCCGGCAGGGCTTCGCCGCTCTCTTAGAAAACTCTGACTCCTCGCTCCGGCAGGGCTTCGCCGCTTCCGAAGAAGGCAATCCTTGGCTAAGATAATTCAGCCTTGGAATTCCCCCCAAAATCAAGAGCCCCTTCAAAGGAGGCCATAGGAGCCTATTTATAGCAAAAAGGAGAGAGGGGGGACCATCTTGAGGACACCCCTTGGGGTGTCTCGGCCAGCCAAGACACCCCTCGGGTGTTTCGAGCTTGCCGAGACTCCATTGAATTTCACCCAAAAATCAAGAGCCCCTTCAAATGAGGCCATAGGAGCCTATTTATAGCAAAAAGGAGAGAGGGGGGACCATCTTGAGGACACCCCTTGGGGGGTGTCTCGGCCTTGGCCGAGACCCCGGGTGTTTCGAGCTTGCCGAGACACCCCGGGTGCCTCAGTTTGGTCCGAGGCCTTCCGGGTGTGTTTGCCGTTGATTCGTCGTCCCAACTCGGATTTGAGTGATCTCGGATGCGTTGGGATCTTGGCGAAGAGCTCTGTTAGTCCCGATGGTTGACTTCTCAGTGGAGTAAACGGGACACGAAGGGCGCTGCTCCTTTTGCAGCGGTCGCGGGGTTTCCGGTCAATCCATATCCCCGTGATTCTGACATTCTGTCGGCTCACATAGTCCGTCGGTTCGCTTCAATCGTTCACCGGCGTCATTTGAACCCTTGTGAACCGGGTAGTGACGTTCAATCGTCGATCGTTAATACCGAGCTGTGTGCGGGGACCTATTGGCAATTTTTGATGCCTACAGATACCCCCTCCAAAGTGTTTCGGACTCGTTTCTTTTATAGAAGAGACCGGAATACTTTGGATATGATTGGTCCAACCTTCAGTCGGCCTAAGGGACCTGTGGTTTGCTTCAACTCTCGGCTCCTTCGATCTTCGGTATATCCGGTGCTTTGTCGAGTAACCGAGATTGTTCCGGCGCTGCGTTTATCGCCTGGCCGTCGTTGGAGTCTCGAGTTTTACAGCTGGTGAGTTGAGTTTGGCTCGTGTCATTGAGTTGACTTTTGAACTTGCTATCCCTGTCACATCGTGTTGACCTGGGGTTCTGAATCACTGGGGGTTGACTTTTTGTCGCAACGCGCTGTCCGGCGTTGACCTAAGGTTACGCGTTGACCGGCGCTCACCTTAGGGTTTTGAACCGCGTGGGTTGACTTCTGTCGTTCCGTGTTGACTTTCGTTGCCACGTGTTGACTTTTGTCGCAACGCGCTGACCGACGTTGACCTAAGGTTACGCGTTGGCCGGCGTCCACCTTAGGGTTTTGAAACCGCCTGGGTTGAATTTCGTCGTCACGCGTTGACTTTCGTCGCCACGTGTTGACTTTTGTCGCAACGCGCTGACCGACCCCCTGGGGTGTCTTGGTTTTGCCAAGACACCCCTCGGGTGTTTCGAGCTTGCCGAGACTCCGTTTAGGTGTTTTGTTGGTTCCCCTGTATATTCTTCGTCCGGATTCGGATTTGAGTGATTCCGGGTGCGTTGGATGCGCGACGAAGAGTTTGACCCGCTCTGGTGATTGGATTATCTGTAGAGTGGTCGAGGCATGAAGGGCGTTGTCCTTTTTGTGAACAGTGCCGGGCTTCCCGATTGGTCCGGGTCTTCGTGATTCCGAAGTCCTATCCGCTCATGTAACTCGTCGATTCACTTCAGTCGTTCGTCGACGTCGATTAGGCTCATGTGGATTGGATGGTGACGTTCATCGTCGCTCGTTAACACTGAACCGGTTGTGGAGAACTATAGGCAATTTTTGATGCCTACAGATACCCCCTCCAAAGTGTTCCTGACTCGTTTCTTTTATAGAAGAGGCTGGAATACTTTGGATGTGATTGATCTGGCCTTCAGTCGGCGTAGTTAGCTTCAACTCTTGACTCTTTCGATTTTCGATCTATTCGATGCTTTGACGAATAGCCGAGGTTCTTCCGGCGCTGCGTTTATCGCTTGGCCGTCGTCGGAGTCTCGAGTGTGCAGCTGATGAATTGAGTTTGGCTCGTGTCATTGAGTTGACTTTGAACTACCTCCGCCACATTGTGCTGGCTTAGGGTTTCGGATCCCCGTGTGTTGGCTTTTTATCGCAACGCGTTGACCGGCGTTGACCTAGGGTTACGCGTTGACCGGCGTCCACCCTAGGGTTTCGGATCGTCGAACGTTGACTTTCGTTTGCAACGCGTTGCTTGGCGTTGACCTAGGGCTACGCGTTGACCGGCGTCCACCCCTAGGGTTTGAATCGTCGAACGTTGACTTTTGTTGCAACGCGTTGCTTGGCGTTGACCTAGGGTTACGCGTTGACCGGCGTTGTCCCTAGGGTTTACAAATCGCCATTAACACAGTTTATACTCGTACGTTTGCTGGAGTATACACAGTTTAAGCTCTTAAGGTATTGGAGCATCGCGGTCCCGAATGTTGGGGTTGCAGGACCAACTGTTAAAGTTGATTCATCTGCATGTGTGGATTTTGTCCCGAATTTGTTGGGTGCTCGAGTCACGAGACCAACTAGGGGAGTTGATGCGTCAATGACTCGCAGTTATAGAATTTTTGGCAAATCCTCAGCCATCAACGGATTTGATTAGCCTTTACCGACTACCGTTTGAGTCGGGCTAGCATGCGGATTGTTTAAGTCCGTTCCGCATGTGACGTTGTGCTAAGAGAGTTAACGCTCTTAGTGCTACGATATTGAATACGTAGACTTCGTCTTTCTCACGGGAATAGACTACCCGGCGACGCGTGTTAGGCGTTGACTTTAGGATTTTTGGCTAATCCCCAGCCTTCAACGGATTTGATTAGCCTTTACCGACTACCGTTTGAGTCGGGCTAGCATGCGGATTGTTTAAGTCCGCTCCTATGTGACGTTTAAGCTAAAAGAGTTAACCCTTTTAGTGCTACGATATTGAATACGTAGACTTCGTCTTTCTCACGGGAATAGACTACCCGGCAACGCGTGTTAGGCGCTGACTTATCCTTACTTAGGATTCAGGATAAAATTCCCCGTGCGTGTGAGGCACGGATTATGGTGTTATTAATAACAACCTGCCACAATGTTGAATATGTGGTCTTTTGTCCTTTTTACGGTCAAAGACTAACCGGCCATGTGTGTTAGACATAGGCTTTGGGATTTTTGGCAAACCCCCAGCCATCAACGGGTTTGATGTGCCTTTACCGATTACCGTTTGAATCGGGCTAGCATGTGAATTATTAAAACCCGTTTCACATGTAACGTTGTGCTAAGAGAATTGCTTCTCTTAGACTTAATGCTATGATTTTGATTACATAGACTTCGTCTTTCTCACGGGAATAGACTACCCGGCAACGCGTGTTAGGCGTTGACTTACCCCTACTCAGGCTTCGGGATAAAATTCCCCGTGCATCGAGTGCCCGGATTTGACAATCGTGTCTTTTCTAAAAGCAAAGACAGATTGAGAAACGGGAGAGGAAGAATTTTATATTCTATCTCCCGGTGCTGAAGAGGAAGAATTTTATATTCTATCTTCGGCCGGAAAGGGAACTTGAGGTGGGATCCCCCACCCCCAGAATCCGGAATGATGAACTGGGAGTGGGTTCTCCACTCCGAGCATCGGAAAGGTCCGAGGAGAGGAAGAATTTTATATTCTATCTCCCGGTGCTGAAGAGGAAGAATTTTATATTCTATCTACAGCTGGAAAGGAAACTCGAGGTGGGATCTCCACCCCCAGAATCCGGAAGGATGAAACTAAGAGTGGGATCTCCACTCCGAGAATCGTAACAATTCGGATAACCCTAACTGTCGGAAGGTTTGATTACCCGATTTGGAAGTGGACCTCTCGTTCATTGGGGGAATCGAGAGGAGATTTTGGCTGTGGCCCTAACTGTATGAATGTTTGACCAAGCAGGAGTTTGAGACGACCTAACTGTCGGAAGGTTTGATCGCTCGATTTGAAGGTGAACCTCTCGTTCATTGGGGGAATCGAGAGGAGATTTTGGCTGTGGCCCTAACTGTATGAATGTTTGACCAAGCAGGAGTTTGAGACGACCTAACTGTCGGAAGGTTTGATCACTCGATTTGAAAGTGGACCTCTCGTTCATTGGAGGAATCGAGAGGGGATTTTGGCTTTGGCCCTAACTTTTATAGGTTTGACCAGAAAGCGAAGAGAGTGGAATACGGGTAGCAAAGAAAATGCCAACTCGTATTATCTCCCAAGGGGAGACTTCGATGCTAGGCGTTTAGGACCTAACATGTTGAGTCTGAGAAACGCCAATGACTGGGAAATGGGAATGTTGGTGGGTCCACTGTGATCAGCGGATGGTTTAGTGAGGAAAGATTAACCTACCAGAAGATTGGATCTCCTCTCACAAAAATAACTCATAAGAGTTAGAGAATGAGAAGAGACATTCCGGCCTTCTGAATTGAATCGTGAATTTCTCAATCACCAATTCCACAATGATTGGGTTATCCCTAAGACTACCCATGTGGTATTCTTTCGGGAACTTCCTGATGCATTGGATTATCCACCCCCAGCTTCTCTCTCGGAACTGGGTTTGATTTTGTGGTCCGACCGGGTTATCCTTAAGAATATTAGCGTAATATCCTCCAGGAACTTCCCGTCAACGGTAGGAAATAGTTTAGACTCATATACCTATTGGAGTATCGGGGAGCAGTTTAACCTCTTATACCGGTAGGAGGATTGAGAAGCAGTTTATACTCGTATACTCTTTGGAGTGTTGAGGAACAGTTTATGCTCGTATACTCTTTGGAGCTTTGAGGAACAGTTTATACTCTTGTACTCTTTGGAGTATCAAGAAGCAGTTTATACTCTTATACTTGTCGGAGTATTGAGAAACAGTTTATACTCTTGTACTCTTTGGAGTGAGAAGCAGTTTATACTCATATACTCTGTCGGAGTTATGCCGTTTTCAATTGGCTTACCCTAGCGTTATAACGCCGGCTTCAACCAAGGTCTGGA